>NC_134248.1:32354500-32701000 GCF_965152275.1 Natator depressus
TCTAGATCAGGGGTAGTCAAATTTTTTGCCAAATTTCTTGATCAAGGTATAGTGCAGGTCCAGACTCTAGAGAAGAAAATAAAAAATAATAATAATGATAATAAGTAAGGCTCCATGTTTGTCACGGAGGTCATGGATTCCTCTGTGACTTCTGCAGCAGCTGGTGTGCCTGGCTGGGGGGCCACCTGAGCAGCTCAGGCAGCCCCTGGGCCAGTCACACCGGCTACTGCTGGGGCAGTCTTCCCCCCTGCCACAACAACAGGAGTTTGGGTGTGGGGGGAGGCTCAGGGCTGTGCTTACCTAGGGCGGGCTCTCCAGAAGGGAGACAGGAACTCCCCTCCCTCAGCTCCTAGCTCTACGTGTTGCCTCTGTGGCAAACATCTCCCCCGCAGCTCCTATTGGCCATGGTTCCCAGCCAATGGGAGCTGCAGAACTAGGGCTTGGGGTGGAGTGGAGGCAGTATGTGGAGCTCAGAAGCCAGGTAGGGAGCCTGCCCATCCCCAATCACCTACAACCCCCCGTGGTGCCCCCTAGCCACCCCCCTCCCCCGAGCACCCAGGCTGCCCCCCCCCGAGCCATCCCCCCCCCCAAGTTTTAGTCAGGGGTATATAGTAAAAGTCATGGACAGATCATGGGCCATGAATTTTTGTTTACTGCCCGTGACATGTCCGTGACTATTACTAAAAATACCCATGACTAAAACGTAGCCTTAATAAATAAGTAAACAAAAAGATTCTGGGGTCCGTTCAAAAGCATATGGCGGTCCGGATTTGTCCCACAGACCCTATTGACTACCCTGGTCTAGATAACATTTAGTCCTGCCTTGAGTGCAGAGGACTGAACTAGAAGACCTCGAGGTCCCTTCCAGACCTACGATTCTATGATTCAGTAGTCTCAGAATCATCTTTCACTTAATCTGGCAAAAGACACACACTCATTTCACTTGAACTCAACTGGTTGCATCAAGACCTATAGCAGGTATGAATCAGAGAGGCTGCCCTGCACTACCTAATATCTACACTCCCAGAACTTTCAATAGCAATAATGATTGAGGGTTTTACACATCTTCCACAAGCTTGGCTCTGAGTCAGAAATTTGTTAATCAATACTAAATGCTGCCTTCATTGACCATTCCATCAAACGAAAGTGGTCAGAGAAAAATGGTCTGGAAAACAAGGCATTAGTTCTGTGAGCCGCTGCCTGGCATTGGATGGCGGACAAATAGTTTGACTGTTTCATTAGGTTTGGGTTTATACTTTGACACTTACAACCATGCTCAAGGTCTTTGATCAAAGTTAGCCTCAGTTGAATTTGCTTTAAAATATACAGACCCCTATGTGATTACATCTCAAAACCCACTTTAAAACTGCTGATTAGAATGTTGCCTTGAAACATAAAGCTGTGAAAGAACTTAAAGAAAACTAGGCCAGTGGTAGCAGCTATGTTTGAGCAGCACAAGGGATTTCTATATAAAAATATTGGAGGACACCATATCTGGCATATTTCACATCCTATGTTCAAGTATCTGATGCTGAACAACTTAGGGAGATGTGTAACAAGTTTATGGGTGGTGAATCAGAAAGGGCTGATAATGCGGCTGCTTCCATTCAGAGTAGACAGGAAAAAGGCTATTTTCATATTTACTTGCCTTTAACTGTTACAACTGTTCTCAGAAATGTGAGAAAACATAATTCCCCCCAAATCCCTTTACCTAATCGTTGTGAATGCAATAAATATAAATCTAACCCCATTAAGTTTTGGCTTTGAACAGACAGCATGTATCATTCCCTTTAAGTTTTAAGGCTGTCAGTTTTGAAAATGTACTAAAAGGTTTCCCAAGTCTCTGCAATTCTAATGTAATATTAACTCAAATGCTGCTGGCCTATATATATTTTGCAGTGACGAACGGATCCTAGTCTACATTTTCCAAGTGGAATGGAATGGAATATGTATTTTTTTTAAATGTATTTGTTGTTGATGTAATTTACCAAAGGCCCTTGAAAACTTGCCAAATCTCAGTCTTATAAAGCTGTGGGTATGCGATGGAGCAGAAGTCTCTGCTTGTCCTTATTCAGCAGGCTGGTCTACATGTTGTCTGCTAACGGAATCAGCCTGTGCACATGAACCTGCTGTTGGCTAACAAAAACAAACAAATAAAAAAACCCAAAAGATAAATCCTTCTCCTGGATGGAGAAATGTATAGAACAAACCATTAAGGGAATGGAATGAAAACAGGAGTGGGATTTATTTTTAATACTCTTTTGTTGCCTCAGGACACAATAGGCAACAATGATCGCGAACATCTACATTGATATTTTAATGCAATAACAACCTCCTTCTTCCAGTGCATCCTAAGTTAGATACAGGTTCTTGGAAGAGTATCAATTGCATTATGATATTTGCAACTGCAAAGAATTGTTTATTGCAACATCATCTCCTTGGACTGCTGGATTTAAAGAAGATGTGTCTTAAAAAAAACCTTCCAGAGATTTTTAGCTCTGCTATTACAAATCAAGGCTCTCTTATCCTCTCTCCAATAAACTGCAGGCTCTCCTCTCCAAGTCCTCTACCCTAGTGAATTCTAAACTTGTGGGGTTTCACTAATAGAGATTTTGTTTTTCATTTTCAGCCAAGGCCCAACTGGCTCCATCTTTTTGAACTGAAGTCTTACCGCCAATGGCTCACATCGTGTGCTCACTGCTTCAGGATGAATAATACTTTTGTATGAAAGGAGTAATTATTTTTTAAATGGTCAATCTAATCTCCAGAGTTTCAGAGCCTGGAGCAAACCTACTTGGGACTCTAATACTGCATTGACAAACAAGATCACAACTGGTGAGTGCCCACTTACATAACAGACCATCCCAGGTTCAAAAAACCCCTTTCAATTTCCATATTATAAATTTTTTAAATGATCCAAATTCGCAATAAGCTAGGATATAGGACATCCCTTCACAAACCACGTTGGAGAGTCCAGCAACATCCAGAGCTATCCAGGGAACTGAGAAAGGGGAGTGAAATGTCCTGTAAATCCTCACCCCAATGTGCTTGGGTACTGAAGAGTGTCAGCAGAAAGGGGTATTTTATACTGTCACAATGACCTGCAATCCATAGATTAAGGTGGGGAGAGAGGGATGAAGATTAACCCATAACTTTCCTTTTCTCAATATATGCAGTTTTAGGTGAGATTGTTTACATTACTTGAAAGTATCTTTTTATAATTTAGTTACCTTACAAATAGGATTAGGTATATCTGAATCACACACAAAGTGCATATCACAACACAGCTAAGAACAGAACTGTATATTGTGACTGAAAGTCACCAATAGGTATTCATAAAACACTTCATATCTGTGAAGAAGAGCAACTCTGCATAAAAATAAATACCCGCTTGTTTCAACCATTTCCCAAGGGTTTATTATGAAAGATGGACCCCATGGCAGAGTTGTGTAAGTAGCTTGCTATAGGTGGAAGTGCTCCCAACAAGCTCACAGAGCTACCTGAAAGAAACTTGGTGTAACTTTTCAATAAATACCAGCTGACTGATCTGCTCATTTGTGTAGTGATTTAGCCCTAAGATCTGCAGGGGAGACAGATGAAAGTATAACAGAGTCCTATTCCAAAGCAGTGTTACTAATGCTCAAGGATTTTTCTCAAATTATTTGCTTCTCTAACAGAGTCTTGACTGAAAAATAAAGCCATGGAACGCAGTCAGAGGAGCACTGGAATCACCAAATCAAATCAGACAAGTTGTTCACTTAGTCCAGTATCGTTCCTCCTACCACACCCTACAAGACCAGTTTAGCCTCTCTGCCACAATGGATTAAGCTAATGATCCGTGCAGTCTGGTAAACTACCTCCTGTGTTACAGATCAAACAATGGTCTGTAGCCTACTTTACTACCCTGTCTCCAGCAGCTTAGTATATAATGCTTCAAAGGAAGGAGAAAAAACAAATAGACATGGCAAATCATGTAATCCTGCATATGGAAGAAAAAAATCCTTCCTGAGTGCGCTGGTGATTGCTTTATGCCTTAAAATAGAAGGACTGAGAGCGTTTGTAATTTTTATCTTAGTTAGCACAATTGCAGATGATAACCTAAGTGGCTGCTATTTCTTTATTAAAATCATACTAAGCTACTTGCCTCTTTTGTTATCTGATTTCACAAACCATCATCCCATTTTATGCTCCAGTTGTGACCTCTTTGGATTTCCAAAAACACCATCAGGCTCTGATTATTATTTATACGCAGAAGTGCATGGAGGCCCACTGTGCTACCGAGTGTTCAAACACAGAGCAAAAAGATGGCTCTTACCCCAAAGAGATTAAGTATAAGACAAGAGACAACAGGTGGATTGTTTTTAAGAATTAACAGAGGGGAAAGCACAAGGTAACAATGATAATTATTAATAGCAATTATTAATAATTATTAATAGTCATAGCTCCACATGTGCCTAACCTGTGTTCGGTTTTTTTCTGCAGGTGTTGTACCAATAAATTAAAAACCAGCAGGATCTTTGTACTACCTCTGAGGAGAGATTTAAAAGGGGGAGAAGGGGTTGAAGGAAGCCAGTGAGGTTGCTTTACAGATTCTTTTAAGTTACCATTATGAGAGTATGGCCTAATCATACTTCAGAAGACACCAGCATGGGGTTTTAGCTGCGTGACTAGGAGAGGAGAGGGGTGATTCAGCAGGAATAAACAGCATTAATCAGCAAGAATTTTTCAGCAGCAGCAATTCATCAGTGAACATCAAAAACAAATTACAATAAGCAAAAACATATATAACTAAAAGACCCCCCAGCCTGGAGTTCACCCAACCCTTAGCAGCTGGGTAGGGAAGCCTTGCCTTTTCACAAGGATTCTGCTTCTGCTTCTAGCAGCCCATTCCCCTGAGAGCCTGTGCAAGGGGAGGGGGAACGTGAAGTTGGAGTTAACTCCTTGTATAAGAGATATCAGATGGACATGCACACTGCCCAACACTCCTACAGACCTGGAAGACTTTGAAAATTCAGGACAGGAATTCGCAAAAAGAAAAGGAGTACTAGTGGCACCTTAGAGACTAACCAATTTATTTGAGCATAAGCTTTCGTGAGCTACAGCTCACTTCATCAGATGCATTCAGTGGAAAATACAGTGAGGAGATTTATATACACACAGAACATGAAAAAATGGGTGTTATCATACACACTGTAAGGAGACATAGAATCATAGAATATCAGGGTTGGAAGGGACCTCAGGAGGTCATCTAGTCCAACCCCCTGCTCAAACCAGGACCAATCCCCAATTTTTGCCCCAGATCCCTAGATGGCCCCCTCAAGGATTGAACTCACAACCCTGGGTTTAGCAGGCCAATGCTCAAACCACTGAGCTATCCCTCCTGTGATCACTTAAGATGAGCTATTACCAGCAGGAGAGCGGGGCGGGAAGAAAACCTTTTGTAGTGATGATCAAGGTGGGCCATTTCCAGCAGTTAACAGGAACGTCCGAGGAGCAGTGGGGGGTGGGGGAAATAGTTTTACTTTGTGTAATGACACATCCACTCCCAGTCTCTATTCAAGCCTAAGGTAATTGTATCCAGTTTGCAAATTAATTCCAATTCAGCAGTCTCTCGCTGGAGTCTGTTTTTGAAGTCTTTTTGTTCTAATATTGCGACCTTTAGGTCTGAGATCGAGTGACCAGAGAGATTGAAGTGTTCTCCGACTGGTTTATGAATGTTATAATTCTTGACATCTGATTTGTGTCCATTTATTCTTTTACGTAGAGACTGTCCAGTTTGACCAATGTACATGGCAGAGGGGCATTGCTGGCACATGATGGCATATATCACATTGGTAGATGTGCAGGTGAATGAGCCTTTGACAGTGTGGCTGACGTGATTAGGCCCCATGATGGTGTTCTCTGAATAGATATGTGGACACAGTTGGTAACAGGCTTTGTTGCAAGGATAGGTTCCTGGGTTAGTGGTTCTGTTGTGTGGTTGCTGGTGAGTATTTGCTTCAGGTTGGGGGGCTGTCTGTAGGCTGTCTCCCAAGATTTGTGAGAGTGATGGGTCGTCCTTCAGGATAGGTTGTAGATCCTTGATGATGCATTGGAGAGGTTTTAGTTGGGGGCTGAAGGTGATGGCTAGTGGCGTTCTGTTATTATCTTTGTTGGGCCTGTCCAAAATACAGGAATTGTATTTTCACCCACATGTAAAGAGATTAGTAAACCCACATTTGCTTTTATTCCACATGGAGTACTATGAAATAAGACATTCATACAATCTCTGCAGTCAGGCAGTTTTGCAATGGGACCAGACAGTCCACCTCTGTACATTAGTAACTGGAACAATGGCTGGCACCAGAAGCCTCTGCTGTGATAATTTTGTGACACATTTATATTAGGAGAGGAAAAGAGAAAATGTGGCAAACAGACAGAATGGATTCATATGCCTCCCACCTGCTGTAAATCATTCAATAAAAAGCTCCAGTTATGTTTTTATGGACAAAATTAGCTTTTTTTTCCTCAGATCTCATCTCTCAGCCACAGAAAAACATGCTGAATAAGGTCTTCTGAATGGACTGCTCCCAGGCGCCAACTAAAGAGCGGAAACCTGAAGGTTTAGGGAGTGAGAAACCTTGCAGAGAATATTCATACTTGGCAGGTACTGTGGATCTGACCAGGCTCTATACAGGATATTCTTACTTCATTTCTTTGTATCTTCATAAAGATTATTTTTCCATTTCTGAAAGCATGTTCCAACACATACATCTGGCTGTACACTGCAGTGTGAACAGCATTTACAAGCCCTCCGTGCATATGTTATGCATTCAATGACATCATGCATCTCTGTGTTTGCCAAAGCTCAGCCCCTACAGTACAGACCACCAAAACAGAGCTTCAGAGTCCCCATGGGGAAGAGGGCCAAGTTCCAAACTGAAGGCTTTTGCAGGAAAAAAAGGTTATTTAATGTTTCATCCAGTGTATTTTATTCTCTCCCACTCATACCAAATCTAACTTCCCCATCCACTCCAAGTAACAGTTTGAAAATCTTTCCTAAATTACCTTTACTTTATCCTGTCTGTCAACATTGCCCAGCATACAGATTCACAGAAATTCTCTACATTGGACACACCCTTTCCCCTTTATTCACAGCACACTTTTAACTCCTCCTTTGCCTTAAAATTGTGAGACCTGCAGACCCCACCAACAATCCAACTTCTTTATTAATGAGCCTATTTTCTCTCTCGAGTTTATCTTCCCCTGCTACTCACATAAAGGCCTTTCTTAACTCCTCTCTGAGCAGTGCCTCATGATGTTACAATTGTCATTTCTTGGAAAGTGCATTCTTCTTTACCAGATTCTGGCTTTTAATATACCCCACTGTACATATATCTTTTTCGTATACCACTCCCTCCTGAAGACCAAGGGAAACAGTAACCCAGGAATTGCAAAGGGCCATATTTTGACATGCTAGGCCCCACATCTGTGCATGAATTCCCATCTCTAGCATGTTAGGGCACGTACACACTGTTGTGTGCCATCAGGCTGCCATCTTCTTTCGGGCATTTATTTTTAATACCAAACACACAGTTCAGAAGCAACAGTGCAGAATCTGCAGACAGACAGACTTTGGGTTTCGGCATCTACCCATAAAAGCATGTGCAAGAGTGCATATGCCCTGTCTCCGACTGAACCAGGAAGAAGTTAAACCCCTTCACTGGGCCAAGGGAAGAAGTTTAGTCTATAAAGACTGCTGGATCTGCGAGGCTTGGAAGAGGAGCTGACAGCTGTGTCTTGCTGGGCTGTTGGGAGATGCAGCCCGCAGCTGTGACAGTGAGACAAAATCAATCAGAAGCTTCCAGCAGGAATGGTTAGGCAGGTTCCTACAAAGGGGAAACAACTGCTCCCTTGTTCCTGAACCAAGCCCAGACTGGAGAGCAAGTTAAAACTGGGAAACCATCTGCCTGATTGAGAACTCTTCTAGCTCCCAAGGGCTATAAATGCAGTAAATATGGTTTGTTCTGGACACTTCAGCAAAAGAGGCTACCCTGTGCTTGTCTTGTTTCCCTCTCAGCAATGCCATGGAAGCTGGGACTGGAATATTTCCTTCTATTTTGTACCCCTGGGGGAATTCTGTGCCAAAAAAAATTAAAATTCTGCAACAAAAAATTAAAAATTCTGCACACAATATTTTAAAATTCTGTATATTTTATTTGTCAAAACAACACAATATAATCATACCAGTTTCAATTATTTTTGGTCATTTATTTCAAAATACCTGTCAGCAAGTATGTCTGTAAAAATACAGACAACAAAATAGATTCCTTAGTAGGCATATTAATACAGAAATCTGAGTAATAATTCATTTAAACTACAATACAGAACTGTATTTCCCGCACCCCTCAGAAGCAGTGCAAAGGCTTGGGGGAGTCTGGGGTAATGAAGGAGCTGAGGGAGAGGGAAGTAAATTGCTGGGAAGGAGCCTGGGTGTGAACTTGAAGGATTATTGGGTATGGGTGGGAAAAAGTATGGAACAGGTTTCTTTTTTTGGGGGGTGGGGGTGGGGAGGGCAGGGATTGTTAGGGAGATTCCCCCATGCAGATCCTGGCTGACCCCTAGCCTCTCCCATTCAGTCAGGCACATCTGCCCCTGTCCCCATGTTTTCCTGCACCCCCATGTGTCCCTGCACCCCCTGTCCACGTGTCCCTCTACCCCCACTCAGATACCCCCTCCCCCCATCCCCATGTGGTCCTGCACCCCTCCCCATCCCCATGCAGCTCTGTACCCCCTCCCCCATCCCCATGTGTCTCTGTGCCCCCACCCAGCCACTCCTGCACCAATGTAACTCTGCAGCTTCTCCCCCATCACTATGTGGCCCTGCACCTCCCTCTGCCCTGTGCCTCCACTGCCATTCAGCCCCTGCCCCAGTCTGTTCTCCCCAACTAGCCGTTATGAGCCTCTGTATGCCCCCCCCCCCCGCCAGCACCCCATGCTGCCTGTCTCCCGACCCAGCCTGACAGGCGCTGTGAAGAAGGCAGGCTCTTTCTCTTCCCTTGCTGGCAGGGAGCTGCTGCTGTGTTCTATCATCCCAGCACCCTCTGGTGGACAAAAGGTGCAACGGCAGGAGTTATTTTCTGGTGGGAGCTGCTCCTGTTCTTGCACCACAGTACCCTCTGGTGGGCAAAAGGCAGAACTGCAGCAACATTTCAGCAGAAGCTTTTTTCTATGCAAAAAAATAGAAGTATGTGCAGCTCATTAATTATGCACACATGCAGTAGCACAGAATTCGCACAGGAGTAATTTTGGGAAGGGGAAGAGACCCTGAACTCCAGGAGTGGCAGCGGCCCCATTACAAAGCACCAAGCACTTCACTACCACCATCTCTCACATTACTAAATTATGTAAATTAAAAATTAACTCTATTTATAACAGTTATTTAAGGTTGCCTCTCTCATCAAACACTCTCCCCTATTCCCACACAGATATTCTGAAGCATCTGTTGCTGCAGTGTACCGAAATCAGTTCTCTGTTTCATACTCATTTTATTGGATTCATGAGTTTGGATCGAAAGGAGGAACTAGTCCATAGGAATAGGTATGCAGCAGTTACAAACTGGCAAGTAGCAGAAAGAGAAACTAAGCAGTAACATTTCCCAACAGCCAATCCTCCAGTGCCAACAAACATCATACAGTTTGTAGGTCAGATTCCATTCCAGCAGACTGCATTGTCAACTTTAATGAAATTCATATGGTGAAAATTAATTGCAACAGATTTAAGTTCAAGATGGAAAATTCAGTTTTCCTCTCTCACACAAAAAGGTTTTAAAAGCAACACACAGAGCCAACCAACCCGTCAGGATGGGGTCACCCCAAGGTCACTAGCAGGAATATGACCGAGGCTATACGTTAAATGTATCACAAATTGGCGAGTGTTTTGGCTTAACAGACTGCACACAACTCATAAATGCATTTCTCCCATGATTCCACTTGTATTTCTAGAAATAGTGATCCAATTTAAAACTGCTTTCCTGGCTAATGAAGTGTTTCCAGATATCAGTTTAACTTCCCAGGTGGATCAATCCTCATAGCAGAGAATACAGGAATGAGGATGTTCGAGTGACTAAAGCACATAACTTTGCCAATCTTCCCAGGAAAATACAAACTTCTCCACTTTTCTGCACTGTCCGAAAGACTTGCAATCTTCTTTAGCAAATCTTTCCACAAAAAAAAATGGACTTTCAATTTACATGAATTAATCAAAAAGAAAAGGAGTACCTGTGGCACCTTAGAGACTAACAAGTTTATTTGAGCATAAGCTTTCGTGAGCTACAGCTCACTTTATCGGATGTATGCAGTGGAAAATACAGTTGGGAGATTTATATACACACAGAACACGAAACAATGGGTGTTACCATACACACTGTAACAAGAGTGATCAGGTAAGGTGAGCTATTACCAGCAGGAGAGCGGGTGGGGGAAAAACCTTTTGTAGTGATAATCAAGGTGGGCCATTTCCAGCAGTTGACAAGAACGTGTGAGGAACAGTGGGGGGCCGAGGTGGGGGAAGTGTAAACATGGGTAAATAGTTTTACTTTGTGTAATGACACATCCACTCCCAGTCTTTATTCAAGCCTAAATTAATTGTATCCAGTTTGCAAATTAATTCCAATTCAGCAGTCTTTCATTGGAGTCTGTTTTTGAAGTTTTTTTGTTGAAGAATTGCCACTTTTAGATCTGTAATCGAGTGACCAAAGAGATTGAAGTGTTCTCCAACTTGTTTTTGAATGTCATAATTCTTGTCTGATTTGTGTCCATTTATTCTTTTACGTAGAGACTGTCCTGTTTGGCCAAACTCGATTACAGGCTTGAATAAAGACTGGGAGTGGATGTGTCATTACACAAAGTAAAACTATTTCCCCATGTTTCCCACCCCCGTACTGTTCCTCACACGTTCTTGTCAACTGCTGGAAATGGCCCACCTTGATTATCACTACAAAAGGTTCTCTCCCCCCCCGCTCCAACCGCACACTTCTAATTGTCACCTGCCAACCACCCTGGAGACCATCAATTACAATTCACACTTGATGGGGACCACATCCTGAAATAAATTTTTCCTGAAGCCTTTTTCCTGGCCTTCAAACAACCCCAACCTCACCAGCTCGTCACCAGAACCAAGCCATCCCTCAGACCAGGACACATCAATTCAAAGCAGCACCAGGCCCTGCCAGAACAAAAGACGTAAAATCTGCAAACATATCTCCACTGCAGAGATGATCAACACCCCCCAGAACACACCTTTCAAGATCCAGGAGTCCTTCATATCCCTACCACAACATGTGGTGTACCTCATCCAGTGTATTAAACGCTCCAACAACTATGTATGTAAATGAGACAATCACTACGCTCTTGAATGAAGTCACAAAGAAAAACAATAAAAAACAAAAAACACCAAATCACCTGTGGGTGAGCTCTTTTCACTAAACAATCACTCCATATCTGACATCTCAGTCCTCAACCTCAAAGAAACCTGCACAACACCTTCAAAAGACAAGCCCGGGAACTCAAATTCATAACTCTGTTAGATGTCAAAAACCATGGACTTAATAAAGACTCATTATTTATGGCTCATTAAAACAATCAGTAGCCCACTAATCCTCCTTTGACCTATGACTGTAGAGGTGTTAATTGTCCACTTCACCTTGAATGGTCTCTTTAAACACTTGTTAACTCCTTACCTGCTCCATCTTGCATTTAGCTATGACACTCTGAGTACATTTCCCCATTGGCTGCAGGAGCTGCGGGGGTGGTCCCCTGGGCAGAGGCAGTGCGCAGAACGGCCTGGCCACACCTCCACCTAGCAGCTGAGCAAGGGGGATGTTGCCGCTTCTGGGGAGCCCCCCAACGTAAGTGCTGCCCAGAGCCCGCCTCACCCCGTCCTGTGCCCCAAACCCCTACCCCCTCCCACACTCCAACTCTGCTGCTGGGGGGAGGGAACGGGGTCCTGAGACTGCCCCAGAAGCAGATGGTGTGCCTGGCACAGGGGCTGCCTGAACTGCCCCTAAGCCAGGCGCACCGGCTGCTGCAGAAGTCACAGAGGTCACGGAATCCTTGACTTCCGTAACAAACTCATAACCTTAATCATAGCCGCTGACTCCATGGGTGCTCCAGGGCTCAAGCACTCAAGGGAAAAAACTAGGGGGTGCTCTGGACTCAGTAGCTACACTGGTTCCGATCCCAGGGCTGGCCGCCCGTCAGCAAGTGGCTGGCTGGAAGTGCTGAGAAAGGGAGGGGGCAGAGATGAGGGAGGAGCGAGCGGCAGGCTGGGAGGGCACCGGGAAGGGGCAGAGCATCCACTGGGAAAAACAAAAGTCAGTGCCTGTGCCAGGTATAATCCAGAAATATTACCAGCACGACCCAGCAGCACTACCTGGGCATTGCACAACACACCCACAGGCATTTACTAAGAAGTTAATCAGACAGACATGTCCTGTCCTTAAAACTGGCAAAATGGGGAGAATAAGAAATAACTGCATTTTTTATTGTCACAGTTTGCCATGACTCCTCTTTAAGGAGGACCTAAAAAAAATGCTGGTGCCCTTCACTAACCTTCCAGAGCCATGTGCCTCACTGTTGCGAAATAGTACTATCGCTGAAACAGTAAACGTAACAGTGAGTCTGTGTTAGTCAAAAAATTGTATTTAATACGGAGCAGAATTATGGAATCCTATAAGCTGCATTTATAAATACAGAAACATTTTGCACGGATGCCACTTAGCAGACCAAGAGCTGGCTGTGTGGTCAGGAAAGTAGTATTAGAAAGAAGACTAACTAGCATTTCTAAAGACTTCTCCCCACAATGGACAATCATCTTAAGGACAGAAGACTGCAGATGTATATATCTATCCTGCATCTACCTTTCAGGGACTATTTGGGAGGCAGGGGAGGGTAAGGTAGGACACAGAGTGGGAGCTCTCTGATAGAATAATGAACCAGGACATGGGGATAAACACCCTTTGTGAAAAGTACTGGATATGATAATGAACTCAAATCTCCTATGCGCATCAAGTGACTGCATATGGGCCTGGTGCTTGAAAAAGAGGTCTACAGGTACTGCCTGAAGACATCTGGGAGACAAGGAAGGGAAATGAACTGCTGATGGATGGCATCTGACAAAACAAAGGGTCAGAAGGTATGTCTAAACTAGGGTAAGAGATGATTTTTAACAAACATGTTAGCTGACACAAATTAACTAAACATGTTTTAAAACCCTAATGTAGAAGGGGCAAGTCATATTTCAACATGTGCTAGCTGGTTGAGGTGAACCCTGGGTGAGCACATGTTAAAATATAACTTGACCCTTTGACACTAAGGTTTTAAAACATGTTTAGTTCAGACACGTCAGTTAACATGTTTGTTAAAAAACATCTCTTATCCCAGTCTAGACATACCCAGAGAGTGGAAACTGCTTTCTAGACATGCTGCATATTACCTTTTATTATTTTATAACTAAGCCAAGGCAGACCTACCTGCTGAGTTTTGCCAAGTATTCAGAAGGTATTCAAAAGGTTTATTATTATTATTATTCTCTTTTCAGAATAAATTGTTTTAATAAGAAGTGAAGTTTCAGTGTTGTGTTGAAAGAAAAGGAGTACTTTTGTGGCACCTTAGAGACTAACAAATTTATTTGAGCATAAGCTTTCATGAGCTACAGCTCACTCCATAGGATGCATTCAGTGGAAAATACAGTGGGGAGATTTATATACACAGAGAACATGAAACAATGGGTGTTACCATACACACTGTAAGGAGAGTGATCACTTAAGATGAGCTAATACCAGCAGGAGAGCGGGGGTGGGGGGGAAAGGAGGAGGAAAGAAAACCTTTTGTAGTGATAATCAAGGTGGGCCATTTCCAGCAGTTAACAGGAACAGGAACAGGGAGAGACATCCACTCCCAGTCTCTATTCAAGCCTAAGTTAATTGTATCCAATTTGCAAATTAATTCCAATTCAGCAGTCTCTCGTTGGAGTCTGTTTTTGAAGTCTTTTTGTTCTAATATTGCGACTTTTAGGTCTGTAATTGAGTGACCAGAGAGATTGAAGTGTTCTCTGACTAGTTAATGAATGTTATAATTCTTGACGTCTGATTTGTGTCCATTTATTCTTTTACGTAGAGACTGTCCAGTTTGACCAATGTACATGGCAGAGGGGCATTGCTGGCACATGATGGCATATATCACATTGGTAGATGTGCAGGTGAACGAGCCTCTGTCTGTGTGGCTGATGTGATTAGGCCCTATGATGGTGTCCCCTGAATAGATATGTGGACACAGTTGGCAACGGGCTTTGTTGCAAGGATAGGTTCCTGGGTTAGTGGTTCTGTTGTGTGGTATGTGGTTGCTGGTGAGTATTTGCTTCAGGTTGGGGGGCTGTCTGTAAGCAAGGACTGGCCTGTCTCCCAAGATCTGAGAGAGAGATGGGTCGTCCTTCACGATAGGTTGTAGATCCTTGATGATGCGTTGGAGAGGTTTTAGTTGGGGGCTGAAGGTGACGGCTAGTGGCGTTCTGTTATTTTCTTTGTTGGGCCTGTCCTGTAGTAGGTGACTTCTGGGTACTCTTCTGGCTCTGTCAATCTGTTTCTTCACTTCAGCAGGTGGGTATTGTAGTTGTAAGAATGCTTGATAGAGATCTTGTAGGTGTTTGTCTCTGTCAGAGGGGTTGGAGCAAATGCGGTTGTATCGTAGAGCTTGGCTGTAGACGATGGATCGTGTGGTGTGATCTGGGTGAAAGCTGGAGGCATGTAGGTAGGAATAGCGGTCAGTAGGTTTCCGGTATAGGGTGGTGTTTATGTGACCATCACTTATTAGCACCGTAGTGTCCAGGAAGTGGATCTCTTGTGTGGACTGGTCCAGGCTAAGGTTGTGTTGTGTTGGTGATTTCTCACAGGCTACCCCAAATGAGCAGAATCTCATATGTGATTGCTAGGTAAAATACGATTGGCTAACCAACCCAAATAACAATTTATAAATTGTAATGGAAACTACAAGAAAGGGATAAGTAGATAAGATTATAAAAGGAAAAAACAATGAACAGGCAGATATGACGGAATAGGACATTTAAAAATGATTGTTTAACATTGGTTCAAAACAAGTCTTCAAAGTAGTCTTATAGCTGTTTTGATTCCTTGTAGCTGAAAATTTGGAGGGTAATGGAAATGTAGCTGTCCACCTGTAAACTGACTGATGCTCAGCTATGTAGTTAAAACTGCAAGTTGTAATGTGAGATAAATACCTTAGCTATAAATATCCATCGAAACTGTCGCAACTCAGAACAGGGTGAATGACAAACTGTTACCCCAGAATTGGTGAGTTAGCCTGTTCTGTTTGATCTTAGAGGTCTACTCTAATTAACAAACCAAACTTGAACTTAACCAGTTGATGTCACAATCAATAAATAATCAAAAGAACTCATTATTTACAAACCTAAGGAGGATATTGGATCTGAACAGCCTTGTAGCAAGAGATAATGCAAGCAGACACCCATCTGAAAAGTCTGAGTTGAAATGGAGGCTCCTTTTTCTCTGCCCAAGACAGAAACAAAGCTAGAAGATGCTCTAAAGCAGTGCTTCTCAAGCTATCTGATGTGGGGGACCAGCAATTTTTCTTTCCAATGTGCGCGCACACCAGCAGCTGTGCCGGTCCACGGACCACCACTTAGAGTAGCACTGCTCTAAAGGATTCAGTCCTTTCCAAGTAAAAAGCCAATGCTTTCCTGATATCTAGAGTGTGAAAAGAAGCCTCTTCTCTAGTCTGATGAGGTTTAGGGCAGAAAACTGGTAGCTGAATGCCTTGTTTGATATGGAATTCCAAAGATACCTTAGGCAGAAAGCCTAAGTGGCCCAAGAGGTACACTGACCTTATAAAAGATGGTGTAAATAGGATCAGCCATTAAGGCCCCCAACTCGCCAATTCTCTTAGTAGAGTTGATAGCCACAAAAAATGAAGTTTTCATAGACAAGTGCAAGACGACTCATCAGTAACTCAAAAGGAGGTTTCATCAGCGTTTTGAGGATTAAATTTAAATCCCATAGAGAGGTAGGTTCCCTGACATGATGAAAAAGGTTTGACAAATCCTTGATGAAACAGGAAATAGTGATATGAGCAAACACTGAAAACCCCTCAGTTAGGGAATGGAAGGCTATAATGACCACTAAATGAACTTTAACAGAACTAAAAAAAAAAAAAGAGGCCTGAGGTTCTCAAACTCAAAAGGTAATTTATTATCCCAGATTAGGGGCAGTCAACATGGAACAGGTGTCATTGAGAACACCAGCTGTGGAACCTCTTCCACTTTTGCAGGTATTTCTTCCTAGTTTATGCTTTTCTCCTGTTCTGCAAGGCATCCTGCACTTTCCGAGAGAAGGTAGATGGTTCTGAGGAGTAGAGGCTAAGTGCCAAGTTTTGAGATGCAAGTCACCAACTTGGGGTGAAGAACTTTCCTTTAATCTTGGTTAACAGGTTGGGTATCACCAGAAGATAGACATGTAGGTGAAACGAAAGGCAAATTAGAGAGGGGAAACCATATTTGTTTTGGCCATGTTGGTATAACTAGTATGATTTTGGCTCTGTTCTCTTTGATTTTGTTTAAAACTTTGAGAGGCAATGGTGACGGAAAAGAGGCATCTATGAGATCTCTCAACCAAGAACAAGGAAAGCATCACTCAGAGAGTAGTGACCTAGGCCCCCTCTTGAGCAAAATTTTTAGTTCCTGGTGGCCGTTGTGGCAGCATCGGCAAAGAGATGCATTTTCTGAGAACCCGAGTTACACAATACCTCAGAGCAAAACTGTCAATTTCCCATTCATGATCCTGGCAAAAGTATCTGCTCAGATCATCAGTTGTCATATTCAGGATGGCCAAGATGAGGAATCAATGCCTCTACACAACAGAAGGGGGAACTTGCTCCTCCCTGGCAATTTATGTAATATTTGTGGCTCTGTTTGTCATTATTGTGATGGAGTGACCTTTGATAATAGGTAGGAAATGTTTGCAGGCATATCTGACCTCTCTGAGCTCCAAAACGTGTACGTGGAGTATAGATCTTGAGCGGTCCATTTCCCTTGTGCAGTATGTCTTTGATGGTGCATTCCCCAACCTATGAGAGATGTGTCTGTCACTATAGTGGCAATGGGGGGTGATGGGATAAAGGGGAATCCCCTTACACACCGTCTTTGTCCTTCCATCAATCCAGAGAACATAGACCTGGTCAAGCGAACACCACTAGCTTGACGAGACTGTTAGGAGTATAAACAGTTTTCAGATATCACTGGAATCAGTGAAGATGTAACCTGATGTGCAGTTAGAAAGGTACAGGCTGTCATATGGCCCAGGAGTTGTAAATATATTCTGGCCATTGTTTGTGGGTTCATTTGAACTTGTGAAATGAGGTCTGTTAGTTTGATAAACCTGTTCCTTAGAAAGTAAGATCTGGAGGTCACGGTATCCAGCATGGCCCCAATACACTCTATTTGTTGAATAGGCACTGAAAGTTGACTTCTCCCTGTTGAGTGTTTTAGCACGTTGAATAGGATTTTGGCCTTCCTGAGTACAGACTGAATTTCAATATTCATGGGGGCCTTCAGAAGCCAACTGTCAAGGTAGGGAAAGACAACCACTCCTCATTGCCATAGTGAGAGGCTACCACTGCGAAAACGTTTGTAAGAACTCTGGGGGTGGGGTGAAGAGTCCAAAGGGAAGCACATGGTATTGAATGTGCTCCTGCCTGACTGTAAAGCGTAGAAACCTATTGTGAGTTGGCTGCAACAGGATATGAAACTAAGCATCTTGGAGGACCAGGGCTACAAACTAGTCCCCCAGATCCAGAGATGGTATTATATCTGTAAATATCACCATCCTGAACTTCTGAGTTTTGATAAAAGTATTTGGCAGTCTGAGGTCCAAGAACATTCTTCATCCACCTCTCTTTTTGGGAACTAAGAAGTACTCTGAATAGAACCGCCTTCCTCTGTATAGGGGAGGGTACTGGTTCTCTGGCTCCTAAGTGAAGAAGGGATAGAACTTTTTGTTTTAGATGTTCATGAGATGGGTCCCAGAAAAGGGATGGGGAATTGGGGGGGAGAGATGGAGGTAAACTGCATGGTGTAGCCCAGTGTTACAACTTCCAGGACGCATCTGTCCACAGTTACCTGTTCCCAGGATCTTCAGAAATAGGAGAGATGATCCCCAAAAGGTAGGTGAAGGCAGACAGGGGAATGCATCTGTAGTTCTGATTGGTGAAAGTGTTCACAATCTTTGAACGAAGCATCCAAAGTAACACTTGCTTGGTGAAAAGGATTGCAAAGTCACCATCGTGGAGGTAAAGGGTCTCTTTTTGTGGAAGCATGGATTCTTTTGGGGATGTTCTGATGGTCTATAAGTCAGAAATTAAATTAGTCAAGAACTCTTGTGACCCACTGAATTTTCTCTTATTTACAGGTGTGTAAATACTAGGCGACTGAAGAGTATCCCTTGAGGGAATGGAAGGATTCATTGATGGAATCTCTAAACAACTTAGAACTGTTGAAAGAGAGATCTTAGACAATGTTGTGGATCTCTCTCTCAGTAATCCTGATTGCAGCCAGGATGCACTGTGCACAACAATCTCTGTTGACACAGATCACACAGTTGTGTCGGCTGCATTCAAGGCTGTTTGTAATGAAGTCTTCACCACCAGTTGTCCTGCCAGGATGATAGCTTGAAATTGCTCTGGCTGTTCTGGAGATGATCAATAAGAGTTAAGCTTTCCATAATTAGTGTTATCAAAGCAAAGCCCAGATTAGGGGCGGGGCTACCCAGAAAAAAACAGGACATGCACATCCCCTGAACAATGGAGACAACTAGTTGCTAAGTGGGATAGAATGCCAACAGGTTATACGATGTTCGATGTTTAAGTCAAGGAGTTTTAGGCATATCCTGAGGGAAAATAAAATTCCTTCAAAGAACCACCCTTCCCCCCTCAGAAATGGGGAGGAGAATCAGGGTCAGTAGAGAGAGAGAGTCTCTCAGAAAAAAATCCTTCCCATACTCTGCACAAAAACAAGAAGTACACTTGATAAAATTAAAAAAACACCAACCAACCAACCAAATAAAGGTTCTTTTCTAACATGAAAGGGTACGAGCAAGCTAGCTAGAACTGGGCACAGCAAGTTGCTCCGTTTCAAGCTGAGGCAGTTGAGAAGGAAATGAGAGCAGTTCATCAGTCACCACCCTATATATCCTCAGTATGGAACATGAGGCTAACTGGGGCACATGCGCAGACCAAACAGGCACTACTGCCAAAAGTCTCCAATCAAAGGTGCATGGGGCATATGCACATCTGAAGTGGAGCAACCACAGGGACATTACTCAAAAAAGGAACCTGAGAATCAAAAAGCAGATGCAAGTTGGAGGGGTTGTGAGTGACAGTCCCAGCACACTCTACACAGTCTAGTATGCAGAGCAGCACACACATATCCACACCAGTGTAGAGTTCTATCAATCCTGTGCCAACCCCTCCTGCTAATACAGGGAGGCACTGACTAGATCCATGACTCAGTCCATCTCCACTGCAGGGAGGGGTAGCTGAAATGTAGATAACTGGATTATTTTGGGGGGGTGGAAAGAAGGGTGACTACCTTCATCCAGGATCTCCATCCCTCCTAACTCTGGTCAAAAAAAGTCTCTTTGGCCCTTAATGTGGTAGGTAAGTTGCAGCCCAGAAAGGAGCTCTTCGAAAGCGTCTAAAAATGCTGATGACGTCCATGGTAGAGGCCACTTGTGGTGTGATAAGAGATTTTCTTACCTGTAAATAAGGTTTATGGAATACTACATACAAACCCTAAGTTTGGGCCAAAGGGTAAAAGTTATTCAATTGACTGGCCCATCTGGCTCTGCCAATTATTAAATGGTTACAGTCACCTGACTGGTAGCTTCAGTTGAGACTTTCGGCTGTCTAAAAATATGGAAGTTTCTTCAGTAGCCAGCAGTGAATGAGCAAGCCCAAGATGTAAATCAGACAGCTTCTCATAAGTGCCTTTTATGAAAGTTGCCATGTAACGATTGCCACTACTGAAATCATACTCAGACATACTTACCAAGCAATGTGTTTACAACTCTCAGCTATTGCACCCCATGGCAGAGATAAATGAGATGAAGGTACACTAATTTTCTCCTATTGTGTTGTCACAGGCCACTGGATGAATAGATGTGATCCTAGCTAAGCTGCTGATAGAAGCCAGTAGCAGAGTCAAATATATGCTATTTCCAGGCTTTACTATTATGGACCATACTGTCAATTCCTGAACATGAATGCATAGATGGAAAAAAGGAAATTTAAGCTCTCCATGACCTAGCCAAATGCACGTTGCCAGGCATCTTCTGCCAAAGGCTAAAGACAGCCTAAGGGTTAACATTCGGGAGTGGCCTGAACTGTCACACAAGCACACAAATTAGCCATGACCTTCTTTCCCAAACTCAATTTATTTCTAATAATTGGACTTAAGGGATGATTCACATTGGTCTTGTGTCTATTAGGGGAAACCTGTAATCAGGTCATTAATAGGAAATATTCACAAACAGTGAAAAATAAATTATTTTTTAAACACGTCTCAAGATATTACACCATGGGATCAATTCTGAACAGCTCAGTATAGTTGCTACTGGAATATTCTTTTCCTATATAACCACAAGGGATTGCAATCTCAGACCAGCAAAAAATGGGGCTGGCCTCCTGTTTATTCCTATTCCAACTGTAAGGGGGAGGATGACATCAAAGGCAGACAGGCCCAGTTTGCAAGACTGACTGGCTCAGGGTGTACACAGGCTATACATTTAAAGTCTACAGTGAGCAGAGAGGCAGAAGCAGAAACGGTAGTCTTAAAAACTGAATAATTCATTGAAATGCAAAGCACAGTTTTAAAACATGGCCTTAGAGAAGGAACACAAACGATAACACTGTGATCAAAATTGAGAAAGCTTTTATTTCATCAAGCCAGCTAGGTTTGGATGTTTGTCAACCTTCAGAAATTGCACTTTGCTATAGTATTTCAAATAAACCTATCAGACCCTTACAATGAGTGTGAGCTGCAAGAACCAGCATGTGAGCCAAGTATGTCAGAGAAGGGTGACAGGTATGAAAAGTTCACTAACTTAGCAAGGCAAATTGCCTTGAAAAGAGGAAACCCATTCAAATGTATCCCAGTGACTATGTTCTCAGCGTGCTTGAGACATGGATATTTCAGGAGAGCCAGACAAGGTCAACATTTACCAAGTACAAAATTGTAAATAACTTTCGCAAGATAGATAGGCAAAATGGAAATGCATTCCCTCCCCAGTACACTGTCACCTCCAGCGTGCCTAAATACCCTCACTATTTTCACCCCTTCATTCACGCCAATAGCCCCAGCTTCCCCTGACAAGCATTGGAGAGTTTGTGCACGCATTACAAAAATTGGCACAACCAACTGCTATGGACCTTTTAGAGGAACAGTTGGGGATTCTACTTCAAATACATTGAAATGTTACGCTTTAACACAAAAAGTATATCCAAAGACTTGAAGTGATATATTATTAGGAACATGGAAATTAGCTACCAGAGCAGACCAGTGGCCCATCTAGTCTGTTATCCTTTTTTTACCAGTGGACAGGAGCAGAAGTTAATGGATGTCTTATGCCCTGAAGCATCAATTTGTCCATTATAATTTTTGTTGTACAAATGCAGCTGCAGAAGCTCTTAGTATCCACATAAGAGTTCAATCCTTTTTGAATCATGATAAACTCAAGGCCTCAGCAGTATCTCATGGAAATGAATTTTACATAGTAATAATGCATTGAGTTTAAATTGCAGAGAGCAAGTATATCTTCTATAGCAACATGGCAGAAAATTTTTTAATGATAGGCATCCATATTGAAGACACATTGTCAAGCAGACAGGCATAACTACGATTCAGACTGGAAAAAAACAAGTAATTCCTTTCCAAATATGTCTGTAACATCAAAAGGACCAGAAGCCTCAAACAGAGTGAAAAGCAAAAGTGTTTAGAACACACCTTAAATCTAGCCCATTCAAGATCCCCTCCAGTAAGTATACCTTTGTGGGCTTTTTTAGGAATGCAGATGATCGTGTATAATACAGTTCTAAATTTTTATTCCCAAGGATTAGGGGATCAATTGCCTTCCCCTTTTGGAGCCCTGAGAATCCCCAACTTTACATACTCCACTCATTCCACTAGCAGGGGTACTATCTGCAGTCTGTTCATCTGTCATGTAATTCCTTGTGTCTTAACCCTAAATATCTTTCTCAGTAACTTGTGCAACTTGGCAAAAATCATGACTGTCAGACTTGATGTATCTTGGTATATTCTGCATTCCCTTAAACATTGTGTGTGCCCCATTCTTGCTGAAATTCACAGCTCCTTTGCTGGAAATATACTGCTGAGAGCAACCAACAGTAGTAGTATTTTTCCACTGAATGCATCCAATGAAGTGAGCTGTAGCTCACGAAAGCTTGTGCTCAAATAAATTTGTTAGTCTCTAAGGTGCCACAAGTACTCCTTTTCTTCTTTCAACAGTAATAGGTAAGTCAATAGCCTGTCACTGACCCACAGACAGCCATTTGGCTGTTGGGGCTGAATCACCTGCCTCAATTTTATTTACTCTATCTCCTTTACTAATAAAAACCAAGAGCTTGTTTAATGTTTCAATTGACATATAGTTCACAAAACTGGCCACAAAATAGATTCTCCCCACACAACCCTAGCTTTTTAGAGCTTCTTTTCCATCACTGGCTCTTGTCAATACCCAAACTAAGGCTAACAGCTGCTTTTTGTGAGTCTGCTTCATACTTGTATGGCCTATACTCTTCCCCATTTCCAGGCTGCTCCTCCTCATGCAGCAGATGCTTAGCCAGATGGTGAGAGGTATCCAGAAGTCCAGGTGGCTAGATACCAGGAGTTCAACATGTCCATCTACTCTCCCAACTGAAATAAAGGACAAGTTCTTTTATAGTAAGACCTTTCCAACTATTTCTTCCAGCTAGAGAGATACAAGAGAAAATGCATTTAGATTATAAAATCATGGACTATTTGGGTGTCACTGGTTCTGTTACTTTTTTCCTGATAAGTATGTGCTAATTACATCTTTCTAGGTCAGAAACAATCATCTCTGTCCCTGCCAACACTCCCTTATTACCAAGGAAGCATGCCATATGCAAGCTTTCCAGCCAACAGCTGCACTGCAGAATTGAACATATCTGGTGTCCAAATCATGCTATGTAGTGTACATGTAGCTAGGCCATGGGCCCCTGAGTAAGCAGCTGAGACAGCTTTGTTTATTGGTGCCTTGCTAAGAGTCATATGGCTCTGACCCTTGGAGTTTTGATCAATCTCACGGTTTGAAGTCTCAGAGGTTAATCACTCCCTGGTGGTGAGCGGTGCAGCGGTGCTGAGCTTCATGGGGCGACTGTATAAAAAGTCACTTGCTAGGCAAACTTGAGAGCTGCAAAAAGGAGCAACTAACAGAAGAGTTTCTGAGGGAGTCTGGAAAGGAAATGAGAGATGCTTTCCTTCCAGGATCAGCTCTACATGCAATTCCACAATGGCCATCAATGGAACAGTGGTGTTTACCTGTAATGGATGTGCCATGTTTTCTTTCCTGCCTCAAGCCAAAAAAGAACTTCCTGTGTATCAAGTGCAAGCTGGCAGCTGCGCTGGAAGAGAAGTTTCTTGGATTGGAGGGACAAGTAGAGATGCTACTGAGAATCAGAGAAGCTGAGGAGATCCTAGAATGCCAGGTTCAGGCAACATCAGTACCTCAGATTCAAGGAAGATTGGAAATGTCCACAAAGGAACCAGTTAGAGAAGAAGTCACAGAAGGGAGCCTGGCAGTTTGTAACCACAAGAAGCTATAGGTCACAGCAGCAGTCTCCATGGCTGGAGACAGATGAGAATGGGCAGATGGTGGCCACAAGGAAGAAGAGGACCGGAATGAACTCTACACCATTAGAAGTTTCCAATCAAGACCAGATCCTCAACACGGAAAATGTGGAAGGTCTCTCTCCAGATCCAAATGGTCTGAGGAAATAGAGAGATGTTCGGGACACTGCTGGGGGTGGCAATTTGGGCCCACTTGCAAGAAAACCAAGCTTGCCCACAAAGAGATCTCCAACCATCCACGGAAGACAGATTATCCGGCTGGAGATTCAATACTCAAAAGAATTGAAAGAACATGCTGCCAGGAACAGGCAGACAACAGGATGTGTACCGTTTTCTTTGAGCCAAGACATGAGAGGTCTTCTGAAGTCAGCAGGCAAGAATCCATTGATGATGGCGCATATCAGCCCAAATTATTCTGTGTTGCAGGATAGCTCAGACAATAGATGATTTAGAAGTGTGCTGAAGAAGAAGAATGATCCATCTTCTCTGAGATCCTTCTTGTCCCATAAGCAAAGGACAACAGAAGGCTGAAAGTTTAGGAAGTGTGCCATCGGCCACATAAGTGATGGAGTGTTTTGGTTTTGTGGAACATTAGCCAACTTTCTTTGGAGATGGAGCTGTATAATTTGGATGGTCGCTGCCTCAGTAGAAGGGGAACCACTCTCAGAGGGATAGGCTAGCTAGAGTAGTCTGGAGACTGTTAAACTAATAACAAAAGGGGAGGGTAAAAAGAGGGAAGTTATGAACACTAAGTACAGAAATCAAGATGCTGAGAACAAAATTAATCAAGAAACCAAAGGGCATGAAGAGAAGAAATTCTTTAATTGCCTATATATCAATGTTATAAGCCTGGACAACAAATATGAGGAGCGAGAATTGCTCATTTATGGGCATAAATTCGATCTCCGTGGTATTACTGAAACCTGGTGGGATGGATCTCATGACTGGAATGTTCGAATCAACGGTTATAACCTATTTCGGAAGGATCAAGTGGACAAAAGGGGAAGAGGAGCAGTACTCCATCAAAAATGCTATTATCTGTTTCCGAGTCACTGATAAGTCAGATGAAAATGATCTGGAATGTTTATAAATCAATGTCCTAAGAGAAAAACACAGAGGGGGTACATGCTACAGAACACCAAATCACACTAGGGAACAGAATGGCTGGCTCCTTACACACCTGTAACGTAAGAAAAAAGCCTGTATAATCATGGACGTCTTCAACCTGAGTGAGCTGTGCTGAAGGTCTCAAACTGCCAGTATTAAAAACATCCTTGGAATTTCTAAATATTATATATGGCAATTTCCTAACTCAAAAAGAATTGCAACCAACACTGGGGAATTCTAGATTAGACCGTGTCCTGACAGTTTAATGGGGAACTGATCACAGAACTAAAAATTAATGGTACAAGTGATCATGACTTGATCATATTTATAACGTGCAAACAAAATAAAGTTCAGACCACTAATATACAAATTTCATGCTTTATAGATGCCCAAAAAGTTACAATCTCTCAATTGAGGAAGGTCACATACAGGTTAAAAAATCACCTGATTTAGAGAAGAGAAGGCAGCTATACAAAATAAAAAATAACTAATAGAAGAAAGGGGAAGTTGAATGTAATGAATATAAATCAGAAGCTAGGAATCACAGAAAACTGATAAGGGAAAGCCAAGGTACATAAAGAAATCTATAGCCAGCAGAGTTAAGGACAATATGAACAGTTTTTAAAGTATTTTAGGAACTAAAATAATCCTAACAATGGTATTGGTCTATTACTAGAGGTAAATGGTAGAATTATCAATAATAATGCAGAAAAGGAAAAAGTGTTCAATAAATATTTCTCTTCTGTGTTTTGGAAAAACAGATGATGTAGTCATATCACATGATAACACTCATTCCGTTGCAGTAGTATCACAGGAGGATGTTAAACAGCAGCTACTAAAGTTGGGCATTTTTAAATCAGCAGGTCTGAATGACTTCCATTCAAGAGCTTTAAAAGAGCTGGCCGAGGAGCTCACTGGACCTTAAATTTGATTTTCAATAAGTCTTGGAACACTGTGGAAGATCCAGAAGACTGGACAAAAGCTAACGTGCCAATATTTTAAAAAGGGTAAAACATCATGACAGTTAATTTTAGGCCTGTCAGTCTGACTTAGGTCCTGGGCAAGAGAATGGAACAGCTGATATGTAACTGGATTAATAAAGAATTAAAGGATGGTAATATAATTAATGCCAAGCAACATCGGTTTAGAGAAAATAGATCCTATCAAATTTTGTGATGAGATTACAAATTTGGTTGATAAAGGTAATAGTGCTGATGTAATATACTTAAATTTCTACTAAGCATTTGACTGGGTACCATATGAAATGTTAATTAAATAAATTAGAATGATATAGAATTAAAATGGCATATATTACATGGATCAAACGCTTGCCAACCGAATCATCATCAAATGGGTTTGTTTCCGGGGGTGGGGGGGTGGTGCTGCAGTGCTATACTATTTAAAATTTTTGATCAATGACCTGGAAGAATACATGAAAGCATCACTGAAAAAGTTTGCAGACGACACAAAAATTGAGTGAGTGGTAAATAATGAAGAGCTAAGCCCAGGGTTGTGAGTTCAATCCTTGAGGGGGCCATTTAGGGATCTGGGGCAAAAAAATGGGGATTGGTCCTGGTTTGAGCAGAGGGTTGGACTAGATTACCTCCTGAGGTCCCTTCCAACCCTGATATTCTATGATTCTAGGATTCTAAGAGAACAGGTCACTGATACGGAGCAATCTGGATTGCTTAGTAAACTGGACGCAAGGAAACAATATGCATTTTAGTATACATTTATACTTAGCTGTGTATCTAGGAACAAAGAATGTAGGTCATACTTACAAGAAAGTAAAGCACAAGCATTTTCTGCTCTCCTGGGTTCAGTGCTGTAGCTAGCTGTCCCCTTTCCAAACAGTCACAGAATCACAGAACAACAGGGTTGGAAGGGACCTCAGGAGGTCATCTAGTCCAACCCCCTGCTCAAAGCAGAACCAATCCCCAATTTTTGCCCCAAATCCCTAAATGGCCCCCTCAAGGACTGAACTCACAACCCTGGGTTTAGCAGGCCAATGCTCAAACCACTGAGCTACCCCTCCCCCCCCATTATTCCTTGGCACACTTTTATAGTGCAACCAAATCCCGGAAGTTCTCATTTTTTCTTTAATATCCATGTGCTAGAGTCATGAAACATTTACTCCCTGAAATATGGTTGCATGCATTTTATAGCCATACTATTCATGACAAAAAGGAACTTCCTTGAGCACATTCAGAAAGGAAGGTAAGTTAACAAAAACAGATCAGCAGAAAATAAATACGAACATGTGGAACATTCAAATTCCCTGGAGTGAAACTAGGGCCATGTCTATATAGACAGTGCTGCAGCTGTACTGGCACACCTGTGCCACTGCAGTGCATCTGGTGAAGATGCTCTATGCCGAGAGAAGAGAGCTTTCCCATCAGCATAATAAAACCACCTCTGCAAACGGCAGAAGCTATATGTTGACAGGAGAAGCTCTCCCACTGACAGCGCTGTGCACAAGAGCACTTCTGTCAGTGAAACTTATGTCGCTCAGAGAGGTGGTTTTTTCACACCCGAGCGACATAAGCTATGCTAACATACGCTATAGTGTAGACACCGCCTAATACAACATTTTCCTAGCTAAGATTTAGAGGAATTGGGGACCTTGAAGCCCCACATGTCTCCAAAGACCTGGGAGAGTACTCAGAAAAACTACTGTTAATCTAAAGTGCTAATGGGCCCTCCAATCCTTCAATCGGGGTAATGCCCATTCCATCAGGAATATCAAGATAAAGCTGAGCAACCCAAGCAATGAAAAGGAAAAGAGAATGAAAAGTGAGAAGCTTGAATGTGGAATTACTTGTTATTTGAGAGCTGCAAAAAGCACATGCTTGTGAGATATATAAGGGAGTTTGAAGGTTACATTTACAAGAGTATCACCAGGAGCCCTCCTCTGCAATGCAGAATTTGATCAAAGAATACACAGAAACCAGAAAGGACAGTATCATCCCAGACACCCAATAGGAGAGAAAGCACAGCCCTAGCTCACAGGTCTTGGCTCTCAGAAATGGATAAATGCTAGGGAAAAAGTAGGTGCCCTGTAAGAATGAAAAGGGAGATTATGTAAGATCAGATGTGCCACTAGCATTGTTTCTCTTTAGGATGGTGCTTCAAGACAAATGGATTTTGCATACTGATCTGAATTAAGAAGGTATGACCAAAGATGGTAATTTACATACCGTAAGAGTACAGAAACTGCTGTACCAGAACAGATCAATGGTCCTTCCACTTTAGTATGCTGTCTCAGACAGCAAAAAATGTAGGATGCTTCAGAGAAAGGTGTAAACCATCCAGGATGCATCTAATTTTGAAATACTACACCATCGGGGGACTGATAGCTCAGGGGTTTGAGCATTGGCCTGATAAACCCAGGGTTGAGAGTTCAATCCTTGAGGGGGCCATCTAGGGATCTGGAGCAAAAATTGGGGATTGGTCCTACTTTGAGCAGGGGGTTGGACTAGATGACCTCCTGAGGTCCCTTCCAACCCTGATATTCTAAGTTTCTAGGGGATGAAGCCAGCTGGTGATAAAATTCATGGCCAGAGGCATGAAGATTGATAGCCCCTGTAATTTTTATACCTAATGCAGATGTTGTTCTGTCTTCTGTTGAATTCTTTTTTGAAGTTTAACTGAACATGAAAATACACTGCAACAGCAAGTTCCACGAGTTAATTATATATGGCTTAAAAGATATATAAGAACGTAAGAAAGGCCATTCTGGGTCAGACAAAAGGTCCATCTAGCCCAGTATCCTGTCTTCCGACAGTGGCCAATACCAGATGCCCCAGAGGGAATGAACAGAACAGGGAATCATCAAGTGATCCATCCGGCGTCGCCAACTCCCAGCTTCCGGCAAACAGAGGCTAGGGACACCATCCCTGCCCATCCTGGCTAATAGCCATTGATGAACCTATCCTCCATGATGTATCTTGTTTAATAAATCTAAGCATTTCTGTAGAAAGCTATTTACCAGACTTTTCCCAGGAAACAGTTCTCTTGAAAGACCACTGTTACTTCGCTGTGATACCAGTCCCAAAGTCTCTTATAAAATTGCAGTACAAATTCCATATGGCATGTTCCAGTTCTCCACAACTCAGGTCACTTCATTTGGCCATGGCGTGGACGGCACTCTCAGCAAGTTTGTAGACGACACTAAACTGGGAAGAGTGGTAGATACCTTAGAGGGTAGGGATAGGATACAGAGGGACCTAGACAAATTAGAGGACTGGGCCAAAAGAAATCTGACGAGGTTCAAAAAGGACAAGTGCAGAGTCCTGCACTTAGGACAGAAGAATCCCACGCACTGCTACAGACTAGGGACCGAGTGGTTAGGCAGCAGTTCTGCAGAAAAGGACCTAGGGGTTACAGTGGATGAGAAGCTGGATATGAGTCAACAGTGTGCCCTTGTTGCCAAGAAGGCTAACGGCATTTTAGGCTGTATCAGCAGGAGCACTGCCAGCAGATCGAGGGATGTGATCGTTCCCCTCTATTCGGCATTGGTGAGGCCTCATCTGGAGTAGTGTGTCCAGTTTTGGACCCCACACCGCAAGAAGGACGTGGAAAAATTGGAAAGAGTCCAGCGGAGGGCAACAAAAATGATTAGAGGGCTGGAGCACATGATTTATGAGGAGAGGCTGAGGGAACTGGGATTGTTTAGTCTGCAGAAGAGAAGACTGAGGGGGGATTTGGTAGCTACTTTCAACTACCTGAAAGGGGGTTCCAAAGAGGATGGATCTACACTGTTCTCAGTGATACCAGATGACAGAACAAGGAGTAATGGTCTCAAGTTGCAGTGCCAGAGGTTTAAGTTGGATATTAGGAAAAACTTTTTCATTAGGAGAGTGGTGAAACACTGGAATGGGTTACCTAGGGAGGTGGTGGAATCTCCTTCCTTTGAGGTTTTTAAGGTCAGGCTTGACAAAGCCCTGGCTGGGATGATTCAGTTGGGGATTGGTCCTGCTTTGAGCAGGGGGTTGGACTAGATGACCTCCTGAGGTCCCTTCTAACCCTGATATTCTATGATACTGATTGAGAAGAACATGCTCAGAGTCGGTGGGCAATATTTAACAAGCAAGTACAGGCTCTGTTTCCCAACAGATGAACACATCTGCCATAGAAAAAGACCTGGAGCAACACTTTGAAAATATGTTTGGATCTCATATTAACCTATTGAAGCTAACAGGAGGAAACACATTGGACAAAAGTTCTTAACAATCTGCGTGACCAGGCAGTGGAGCAGGCTCAGGATGTGCTCAAAGCACCATCACTGCAGCGATTACAACAGAAGCTTACAACAAATCCATCACTGGACAAGGGTTTGGGGGAAATAGAGGATGGAACAACTCAGCCACAACGCTGGGTGGAGAAAGCTGATCTAATTGTACTAGCCTCATTTTTTATATTCCCCTACATTATTCAGGGTGGCTTATTACACAGAGACATCCTATGGTTTACCCTTGTGGCCAGGCCTTTATATAAAAGCAAATTAATTTGTTTCATGGGTTTTAATAGTCACGTCTTTAGCATTTCCTTCATCTCATACCGCTAAGGGAGTTGCCTTCACAAACACAGTCACACACAGTTTGTGTACATAACTGTGACACTAGCTGACCAGGTGCCAGCTCTTGCCAAGGCTTTAAGCCTCTGCTGAGCACTGACAAATTCATTGCTGGAAATCAGCCTGTTTCACCTGTGTGTTAGTATGGTTAAAATGGGTATTGGACTTATAATAATGTGATTAGTGTTCAGACTTTATGAAAATGCTTGTAAGGTGCTGCATGCATTAATCTCACTTATACCTTTATCAGACGCTATAATATTTAAGTTACTGCTTTCTAACTATAAAAAATGTTTGCTCTGAAACCGTGAACCAGTCAGGAGGGATTGTCTCCTGGCCATTAAGAAGGCCAATCCGAACTAAATGGGCCATTAGAAACATCACAAAACAAAGACTCTGTTAATTGCCCCTTTATATCCATGAAGAGGCTACATGCAAGAGGGCTCATCCCACCAGCTCAAATTCTGGAATAAAGAAATAAAAATACCTGACAAGAAAATTTTTCATCTCGTTTACTATTTGGACTCTCACAAGGCCAGAGCTATGGAAAAAAAACAGATCCCCAGGGTCAACCTGGCTTAGCCCTAAAAGATATCCAGAACTGATAGATTACTACAACTCTGTCACCTTTTCGAACTATAAACGAACTAACTTGTGTATATATGCTTGCCTGCTTTAACCTTGTAACTACTCTCTCATTTATTTTCTTAGTCAATAAATCCTTAGATAGTTTACCATTGGATTGGCTATGTGCATTGTCTTTGGTGTGAGATCAAAGGTCTGAATTTACCTGGGGTGAGTGACTGGTCTCTTGGGACTGGCAGCAACCTGAATATGTTGTGATCTTTGGTGAGTAACAACCAACTATTACTATGTCCAGCTTGCCTAGGTGGCAAGATAGACTGAAATACCCAAAGGCACTGCCTGTGACTCCATGGTAAGACTGTTATAGTGCTTTAGGAGTTCTCACTTGTCACTGAGTTGGAGAAATATATAGTAATTATAGATAAGGAACCCCCCACCCCCACCCAGGTAAGCACCATCCAGAGCCCGCCTCACCCCTCCCTGTGCTCCAATCCCCTGCCCCCTCCCAAACCCAAACTCTTCTGCAGGGGTGGAGGGAGACTTCCCCAACAGCGGCCAGTGCGCCTGACGCAGGGGCTGCCTGAGCTGCCCTGAGCCAGGCGCACTGGCTGCAGCAAAAGTCACAGAAAGTCATGGAATCCGTGACTTCCATGGCAAACTCGCAGCCTTAATTATAGTACATACCAGTTTGGGGGTCTCTGCCCTGCTTCCTGACAGTCTGTCCTGAGGTTGGCACCCACTGTCGTGAGCCACTGCAGACAGCGTGACAATAATTTGAACAATCTGACTTCATTCAGTTTCCCAATCTCATCTCCATCTGTAATATAACGTTCGTGTTTTGGCCAGTTGCATGTGCCTGTTAATTTTGTATCCAAGCATTCTGCTTCTGATACATTAGTGTTAACAAGTGTGATCAAAGGTGAAGAAGCAACATGATGACTCCGTCATAGATGGTAGCTGAAACATTAATGCCGACTAACAGCTGACCACACTGAGTGTTTTAACAGGCAGGCTTTCTTAACATACTGCACAGCTGAAGGCACCACAGAGTACAATAGGGCATCAGTTGTGGTTGGCGAGCGCAGGCTTCTCAAACAGACACACTTAAGATGGATCTGTTCTACATTAGCTAGCACCCCAGAATGAGAAAATAGGGACTGAATCTCCAAAATCTACCAGAAACACTTAGAATGAGAGAAACTTTTACACCAGCTTTACACTGAAATCTTCCTCCTTTAACTGAAAAGGGTTTGTTCCCTAGGGACAAAGGTCTGTCTCCACAAGTGCACGCGTGGGTTTCTATATATTAGATCACCTCTTGCTCTAACAGTCACTAGGTTTGGGAAAAGAACAGCATATTTTTCTTAAATATTCCCAAGAAAAAGAATCTCTGTGACTGGCTGCTTCTGAGAAAAATCACAGCTTCTGAAATCTATACTTAACTGAAGCTGAATTAAACTGTCCTGTATTTGGTGATAACGGATGGCTGTTTTCAAGCCTTTGATTTCAATCTTCAAATCACTGATTTTACACAATGTGAAAGCAAAGATCCGACACAGCGTCCAACATGTTCACAGTCATGTACAACATGCCTGGAAATTCGATACTAATCTTTTATACTGAAGCAATTATGGCCTATTCATAAAAATAGAGATTAAATTTTAATTCCTCAACTACAGGGAGGGCTTACTACAACCCAGAACTTGGTGGTAACTGATTATTTGGTGAGACTATGGATACTTAGTAGGAACTGTTTTCATGTTTCTTCATGCAAACATGCGAAATGCATTCCTCAGTAAAGGAGTCCTAAGCCAGATACACCAAAGATTAAAAAGCAGAATAGGGAGGAGCATGTTAGCAGTACCGTGGTGTTCCTTCTACAATACACATCACCCTTAAAAATTCCTCTCCCTCAAAAGAACTGCACTAGAATGGTACTCAGAACAGCAACGCCACGAACAGGCGGTGATCCCTATACCTGTTCCTTTGAACCCTATTATTGTCTATTGCTCATCAGTTCCCTTTCTACTGGCACAGCCAGGAATTTATGTTAGGTGTGATATTTTGCTCCTGTAACTTATCTCACTTAAAAAAAAATAGTTTTAAGTAAAGAATCAAAGAGAAAGGAAGGATCACAAAAGATTGTATTTCTATATTATACCTTATACTTAATGGTACAATGATGTTATTGGAAAGTTTCAATGGATTCATAACAATTTCTTGTGCATGAGACACTACAAACATGACAAATATTATCCAACATGCCAAGACCTTAAAAGAGGAGGTTACTCACCTGTGCAATAACTGACGTTCATCAAGATGAGTGTCCCTGTGGGTGCTCTGCTGTAGGGGTTGGTGCGCCCCTGCGCCGTTGGTCGGAGATTTTTATAGCAGTACCCGTATTGGCCGCACGTGCGCGAAGCCTGCCTCACATACCAGTCTTGTCTTAATAGTGCGCATGCGCGGCCGAACTCCTCAGTTCCTTCTGTACAACGGAGGCTGCCCAGCTCCAAAGTAGAGGGGAGGAGAGTGGGGAGTGGAGCACGCACAGGGACACTCATCTCGAAGAACGTCAGTTACTGCACAGGTGAGTAACCTCCTCTTTTTCTTCGAGAGGTGTCCCTGTGGATGCTCCACTGTAGGTGACTGAAAAGCAGTATCTCTCAAGAAGGTAGGAACTTCTATCTACTGCATTCCTTCTAGATCCAAACAGCTCTGCCCACACGCATATTGGTGATGGGTCCCTGCGTAAGAGCATGTTTTGCAAACGTATTTTCAAAAGCCCAAACGGCAGCTCTAGAAACATCCTTAAAGGGGGATGTTATGTAGAAAGGCCATTGAGGCTGTCATGGATCTGGTGGAGAGAGTCCTGATAAAGGTAGGAGGAGTCACATTTTGTAGTTGATAACAAAGACAAATGCAACTCGAGATCCAGTTGGAAAGTCAGTGGTTAGAGATAAATGAGCCCTTAGAGCGTTCCGCAATGGGGACGAATAGCTTGTCGGAACACCTAAAGGTTTTAGTCCTGTCGAAGTAGAAGGACAAAGCTCTGCGCATGTCCAAAGTGTACATCGCAGATTCAAAGGAATTCGCATGTGGTTTTGGAAAAGGTAGGGAGATGGATAGGCTCATTGACATGGAAAGAGGAGTGCACCTTCGGGGAATTTTGGGGAGTAACCGTAGGGTGACTTTGTTCTTAAAAATATGGTGCATGGCAGATCTGCCACGAGTGCTGCAATTTCTCCTGTCTCTCTCACACAGGCAATCACTACCAGAAACACAGTTTTCATAGACAGATGTAGGAGGGAACATGTGGCTAATGGTTCAAATGGTTTTGGGTTAGGCATGTTAAGACTAACAGGAGGTCCCAAGATGGATTAGGCTGTTTGATATGTGGGTATAGGGTTTGGGGTCCCTTAAGAAATCACTTAGTAATGGGATAAGCAAAGATAGTCCTAACATCGATGGCATCATAGAACATCATAATTGTGGCCAAGTAGAGTTTGATGGGACTCAGGGAGAGTCCAGATAATTTAATCTCTAATAGACAGTCGAGGATTAGCGGGAGAGGCACAGAAAAAAGGAGTGGTGTTTGTGACAGCCCATCAGTGTGTAAATCTTGTCCAGTTATAAAGGCAGGTGGTGCATGTAGAATTTGTTGTGCTATGAAGGAGTACATTTTGAACCTGCTCCAAACAAGTTGGCTCGGCATGAGAGAACCATGAAGGAGCCAAACCTTGAGGTGTAACATGGTTAAACTGGGGTGCAGTAGTAGACCCTCTTGTTGGGACAAGAGATTCGGGCGGAGGGTAGTGGGATGGGTGCAGAAAGTGACATCTTGGTAAGGAAAGGTATCATGCCTGTCTGGGCCATATGGGACTATCATTATGACCCTGGCTTGGTGTGTTCGTATTTTTATCAGTAATTTGTGTATGAGTGGTATCGGGGAAATGCATACATTAGGTCGGTGTTCCATGGGAACATGAATGCATCCCTCGAGGAGTGTTTGCCTAGTCCCGCTCTGGAACAAAATCTTGGGCATTTCTTGTTTGCTGCAGTTGCAAAAAGGTCTGTGGTTGGGTATCCCCATGTGTGGAATATGTCTAGTACTGTATCCTTGTTTAGTTCCCATTCGTGGTCTATGGGAAATCTTCTGCTGAAGTCATCACGGTGGTATTGAGAAAGCCAGTTAAGTATGCAGCTGATATTCAGACATTGTGTCTGAGACACCAATTCCATAGTTTCATCGCTTCTGTATAAAGGGAGTGGGATCATGCCCCCGCCTATTTACATAGAAGATGTAAGCAATGTTGTCAGTCATTATCCTGACATGTTGGTTTTGTATGAAAGGAGAAATTGGAGGCAGGCATTGCGTATTGCTCAAGAGTTCTAGACGTTGATGTGAAGGGACGTCTCAGCAGGAGAAAAAAAGACCCTGCGTAGTGTATTGGGGCATGTGTACTCCCTATACCGTAAGGGATGTGTCTGTAATTAAGACAACCAATGGGACGTCCTGTAGAAAGGGGACTCGTAGCAAAGATTGTGAGGCAATGTCCACCAGTGGAGAGAGTCCTAGACTCTTGGAGGTATGTATAAAAATTTGTTCAGACCATGGACATTCGGTCTGTAGACAGCAGAATCCAGCTTTGGAAACACCTCATGAAGAGGTGAGCATTCCTGACTACAAAACTGCAAGAGGCCACGTGGCCTCGGAGTTCTAGGCAAGCTCGTGCAGCCACTTGTGGACTGTTGCACAGCTTGGGAATGAAACGGTTGATAGCGTTAAAAAGGTGGAGTGGGAGAGATGCTATTCTTTTGCGTGAGTCGAAATCTGCTGCTATGAACTCCAGTTGTTGGGTGGGAGTGAGTGAAGATTTTCTTTGTTCATTCGCAGCCCAAGAGCATGGAAACATTGGACTGTCCGTTGTGTGGACTGAATGACTTCTTGGAGGGTCCTGGCTTTGAAAAGGCAGTTGTCGAGGTAAGTAAAAATTATGATTCTCTGCCTTCCGAGATGACTGCAAGGAGTTTGGAAAAGACATGAGGCACAGTTGAGAGGCCGAAAGGTAGGACCCTGTACTGGTAGTCTAGTGAGCCCAGAACAAAGCAAATAAAACGTCTGTGGGAAAGATGTATGGTCACAGGAACATAAGCATCCTACAGGTGGAGGGCTGAAAATCCAGTCTCCTTGCTCCAGTGCTGGAATTATGGTTGCAAGAGTCACCAATTTTTTTTTCATTTTATTTAACGAATTTATTGAGGCATCTGAGGTCGAGAATGGGTCGCCATCCCCCAGTTTTCTTTTATGTTAAAAAGTAATGGGAGTAGAACCCTTTTCCTCTGTGTTGGTCAGGCGCTGGTTGTACTGCTCCTAATTGGAGGAGGTGATGCACCTCTTGGTGGACCAGTTGTTTGTGAGAAGGGTCCCTGAAAAGGGATGGGGCGTGGGAAAATGTGCATTGAAGTAGGGATGATGTTTTCTATACCATCGGTCACATCTTCAGATTTGCTTATTACTGGGAGGGGGTTGACATGGAGCCAATGAACTGGTGCGGCGACATTGATATCTTGGTCACAGACGTTGCTGTTCATATGGTCTATGACTTTGTTGAGTATACGTTGGGTAGTATGGAAGTTGATAAGGTTGGTATCTATACTGTCTCTTCCTATTTGCAGGGGTTTGGATATGGAGAGACTGTAATGTCATTCTTGAGTCCTTCATGGAGTGAAGCACATCGTTGGTGTTACTGGCAAATAGAAGATCTCCCTTTTGATGGTGAAAATCTATGGCATTCTGAACCTCGCAAGGAAAAGTCAACGATGAAAGCCATGAAGCTCGACGCATCACGACTGCTGTAGCAGTGGACCTCGTAACTGTGTTAGCAACATCAAGCGCAGCTTGTAGTGCGGTTCGGGAGATGATTTTTCCATCAGAGACTATGGCTTTAAACGGATGGGGGTTTTTTTTTGTTGTTGTTTTTCCCCCCGCTCTGGAATGTCATCAATAAAGTCCATGAGTTTCTCATAATTTCTGTGGTCATATTTTGCCAGAACGGCCACATAATTAGATATCCAGAATTGTAATGTGGACAAAGCATATACTTTACAACCAAGCAGGTCCAGCCTTTTACTGTCTTCATCAGTTGGGGTAGACCTGGGAACTGGTGTTTGTTCTTTTGGTTAGCTACCTCTACTACCAATGAGTTTGGCGCTGGGTGAGTAAAAAGGAACTCGGACCCTTTGGAAGCAATAAAATATTTCCAGTTAGCTCGCTTACAGGTAGGTCTGCTAGTAGCTGGTGTCTGCCATATGGTTTTGGCAGGATCCATAATGGCTGAATTTATAGGTAAGGCAATCTTGGACGTGGAGGAAGGTTGCAGGATGTTAGTCAACTCATGTTGGTTTTCAGAAAACTTCCTCCAGATTAATCCTCAACTCATTAACGACTCTTTTGAAGAGGTCTTGAAATTTTAAGAAATCATCCAACAGTGTTGGTGGGGAGGCAGTATAGCCTCATCCTGTGTGGATATGGGCTCCACAAGGGTTGGGGAAGCACATGTAGCGTGTTCATCGACGTGTGGAGTAACAGCTTGTTGTTGTGTCTCATTCGTAGCCATATGCACTGGTGGTGGTGAGGTGGCATTACTCCTATTTTTGGCATCTTGGCAATCATAGTGGAATCACTTATATGGTACTCATGAACCCCGTATTGCCACGGACCGGAGAAAGGCACAGGTGGTGCCATCTATGGGTTTTGTATACCAGGGAGGGAGGTCTTTGATGAACAAAGACCTAGATTTTCTGTGACCAGTGCTGATTTGGCTCTGTGACTGGGAGAACTGGTATGGTGAAAAGTCTCCCTGCACTATGGCTTCCTCATCACTAGAAAAGTGAGATACAGCTGGAGACAAGTATCCGGACTGCATGCAAATGTCCGGAGAAAAATAGGTGTCAAATAGAGGTAACTGTAGCTTAGGTGACACCTGTAGGTACAGTGAATGAATGAACTGCAGTGCCAGAGAGCCTGTGTGAGATAAACTCTCTGTTAGGAGTGCCTGCGGTGCTGGAGGGTCATTCAGCATCAACGTTCTCTGCACCATAGCGCTCAATGCATGCGCTGAGATCAGTGGTGCCGGGAAGGAAAGCGTAGCCCGGGTCTGTTCCAGCAAGGTCCTCTGTGCTGGCACCGTGTCCATTGCTGTGCCAGACGGTGCCATGAGAGAGGCAGGCAACGTGAAGCCTAAAGCTTCGGCACCAGGAGCGTGTGCTGTCACCTCAGCCAGAGGTGGGATTAGCGCGATGCCAGGGGAACCGGCACGTCAAAGGTGCTGAGCCGAGAAAAGGTCTGCATAGAAGAAATAGAGCTGCTCAGCAACCTTTTTGCTTGCAATGTTTCCCTTCTGGATGAGGGAGGCAGGCATTTTCTTTTTTTGTCCTTTTTGGAGGCGGGAGGGCTGCGGTTCACTGAGCAGCCCATACCTGGGTCAGAAGCAGGTCCGAGTGACTTCTGCCCAAGAATCATTTTCAGGCGGAGTTCTCCATCTTTACATGCCCTGGATTTTAATTTGGAACAATGGGCACATTTTTGAGGAATGAAGGATTTCCCTAGGCATTTTATACACTGGGAGTGACCATCTGACATAGGGATGGCACCCCTGCTGTAGTGCACCGCTTAAATCCTGGGTAGCCAGGCATATTAGCATCGGCTGGAGGAACAAGCGGGAACAAATTTTTATTTATTTATTTATTAAAGGGATGAACTTATCTAGTAACTAGAGTGCTAAAGTAAGGGGGAAAAGGATGTAGAATGGGTAAGAGAAAAAGTTTTAATAAGTCTGCTGTAGGTCCGACTCCGGCCAGGGACGGTAGAGAAGGAACTGAGGAGTTCGGCTGCACATGCGCACTATTAAGACAAGACTGGTACGTGAGGTAGGCTCCGTGCATGGGCAGCCAATACGAGTACTGCTGTAAAAATCTCTGACCAACGGCGCAGGGGCACACCAACACCTACAGTGGAGCACCCACCTCGAAGAAGAACTAGGAAGTGTCATGTCTGATCATCAGGCACAGCCAACAGATAAAGGGGGTTGAGGGGGAAGCAATAGTGTGTTTGTTTTAATGAGTAAAATTAAATTGAGGGTTGACATCTCATTGCTGTGTCAATCCCAGAAATAAGATAAGATCTTCACACTCCAGCCTCCTTATTTTGTCTGTTCTTTAACTGACTGGATTTGTACTTTGTAAAAAAAACCCAAACAAAATGCATTTTGCACAGTTCATTTAACTGAATCACTTCAGATATGATAAGCAGTAACCATAACATTACTAACACTATCAAATTTTATATTACATTCACAAAACATGGCAGCATTCAGATCGGAATTCCAAATGGGATGTTCACACCGAGCCATTAGAACATCCCAGTATCTCATTTGTAATGGTCACTCACATGGACTGTTCAGCAAGTATAGAGCATGGAGCCAATATAGAAGATAGAAGACTCAATCCCACCCTCCAGAACCCAGATGTACAGCTCAATAGATCAAAAGTGAAGTGAACCAATTTTACAAGACACCTGGCAATAACTGGGGGCCCAAACAGAGTCTGTAAAGTGAGGTCAGATTATAGAATCTGGTTTTACACATTTGTGTTTCTAAAAACAATCTTGAAAGCAACATCTCAACAGAAAAAATACTCCAGGGACCCCAAGGCCCCTCAGCTACTATTATCCCTGATGTGCCCTTGGCCCTAGAGAACACAAGGGACAGTTCTTTTCATGGTCAGGCAGCAGCAGCTTGCACTCCCAATACAGAGAGACCCGATAGAGCAGCTCAGGGATGCTCGAAAGACTCATAAAACAGTACTGCGTGCAAATAATGTACTTTTCTAATGAGAGCTTAAAATGTGCCTTTTAATTAAGGTAATTAGTTCACATCATAAACTAGAGAAGCAATCAGAATGTTGTGAATGATTCCACTGCAGCTCAAGTTTTATTAGTGCTGGCCTCCATCTTTTCAGTTAGTGCTTCAGGCCTGGGTTGGTGCAAATTCACCCTCCCAACACATGCGCACACATAGATCTGCCCACACTCTAGGCAATCTACATAATTCACATTTATATAATGGGACCGTAACTCATGCTCTTGGTGTTATTCTGGAAAATCAGAACCATTACAGCAATCGCCTTGCCAGCACGAGGACACTCTACTCCTCAACTGTACAACTTCTGGATCCAACACCTGGCTTCTGGAGAAAAATAAATAAATACATAGCAGACTTTGACCTCTAGAGATTTAAAATGAGAAGATCTCCACCCATATGGGTCATTCAGCTGTCTATCACAATAGTCTATACTGTCCCTCTGCTCCCAAGTCTCATACCTTTCTGCACAGGGAAACCAGGGGGCAGGATTAGCATCCATCCATCAATCTAGTTGCTCCAATAAATCCTCAGACACAGTCTGGACAATGCTCTACAGTACGGGACCCAAATGACATCATTTAGCATCAACGAGACAGTTAAATAGATGTTTAACATAATACTTTATATTATTTAAAATATAATTGAGATAGCAGCTGGATAATGCAAATTATTTTTCTATTACAGAGCAAAAGGAGGCTTTTAATATTCAGATGACATTTAAGCAGTCTTGAAAACTCAGTCTGAAAAACTAATCTTCTCTTACTTTTGTGGTCTGTCCAGAAGTGAACAGGGTAACTTAGTTTTGCATTTTTGTTCTCTACTCCGCCCTCCCCCGCCCCCCAAACCCCATCTTCTTCCTTTTTTCAAAGCAGTTTTTGTGTGGGAAAGCAAATATAAACAGATGGGCCTAGTATTTTATTCTATAAGCGGTGAGATCTGGGGTTGTTCTACCATCTCATGGATGGACACTCCAGAATCATGGGAAGGCCCCAACTCCTAATCTTATGAGTTTCACCCTGAATATAGCAACTGATGTGGCAGATCACAGACACAGAGAGAAGTAATTTCTCAGATATTCAAGGCCCAATATATTGAACAACATATAAGTCAAGATCACTAAATTTGAATCTAGTATTAGACTAAGATCAAATTTAGTTATTGGAGCACTGAGGTGAGCTGTCCTCAATTCCTCATATGGGTTAGAAAACAGGCTCCCACACAACGTACCATCTGACTTTCTATATGGTACTCACTGATGACTACAGATACAGCTTGTTGCAGTAGTCAAACCAGTCTAGGTGAGTGGAGAACTGTAAATTTGCCCTTTGATTCTAGCAAATGGCTAAGTCTGTTGCTTGAGCTCAATTGTTAAACTGCCCCGTTCATCCCCACATTTGGGACCAGTGATGGTGCTGTCCATAGACTATTCAAACAGAAAACAGAGCTGATCATTCTGGAAATGCATCTTGGACCAGAATTCAACCTCACTGAATCAAACTGCCATTCAAAAATGAGTTCTATTATATCCCTTGTCCCCGCTCTCCCAGCACCTGATAACGTACCAGGCTTCATACAGACACCACAAGGTGAACGGATTTAAATCACTAATATAAATCAGCAAGCAAAAAACCTTGATTTAAATCATCAGTTTTAATCTTGTTTTGCATTTGTACGTTCGTTATTTTCCTAAAGCAAGGTTGGTTCTCAATGATTGATAAAACATGTTGATTTGTAACTAAATATAGCTTTTACATTGAATTTGGTACTTTGTGCTAACTAGGAGGATATGCTATATCTATACATATTTATTTAAGCAATGATGTAGCTTACATATTTATTCAAATTCTTAATTTTTACCTTTTTTATTATGTTAGAAAATATTGAATGATGTGTTTCTTATTTATTAGATTATTAATTTTTTTACTCATGACTTTGGCAAGCTATATTTGGACAGAAATTGAAATTCAATTCAAAATGCACAAAAAAAGCATTTTATTCTAGATAGTGATTTTTATCTACCCTAGACAACACACAAGTAAGTGAAAGAGGGGGTTAAAATGCGCATTTTCTTAGACTTTCAAAGCATCGCCTTGAATTGACAGGACTGCTTCTGCTGCTTCTCTATTTTGCTATCACTCACATCAGAAAAAATACATAGACCCTCATTTCTCAGAGCAAATTTCAATTTTCTTTTCTGTCTTAGGGAGTAAGTTCTACTATAAAGTCTCCCAAATACAGTTTTAAATTAAGAGGCTTATGTTTAAAACAGGCTTTTTACTTCCATCTGCATGATGTCAAAACCAGAACTTCCTATATCAAGTCTACCTGAGTAACCCCTTTCAGATGTGGCTTGTATTGGAAAAAAACAAAACAAAAAAACACCATTCCCTTTCAATCTGGGATCAAAGCACATGCACACTTCTATTTAAATAATGATCTTCTCATACTCTCCCTTCCAAATCACTTCTCCTGCATGGCCAGAATTTCCCCAGAACACCATGCAGCAGCAGAGTGACACCATTATTCAAAAAGTTAATCCTGCTTTCAAGTAGGAGAAAGCATGCCATATCCATTTTACCAATGGCACAGAATTTAGAACATTTGTAGGTCTTATGCAGGGACGGCCTTAGGTAAAATGGCACCCTGGGCAAACTTGTATTTTGGTGGACAAAGCTGGGGACAAAGAGCATGGCCTCCGTTCTTCACAAAAAGGCACTTGCTATATATGGCAATTTTTACAAATTTCAGGCAATGTTTTAGTGTTGTAACTCTCAAAGCAAAACAAAATTGAAGCTCTTCCTCATTGTGCAGACTCCTAGCCCATGAAGGGTGTGGACACGAGGGTCATCAATGGCTATTAGCCAGGATGGTCAGGGATGCAACACAATGCTCTGAATGTCCCTAGCCTGTTTGCCAGAAGTTGGGAATGGACAACAGGTGATGGATCACTTGATGATTGCCTGTTCTGTTCATTCCCTCTGAAACAGCGGACATCGGCACTGTCAGAAGACAGGATACGGGGCTAGATGGACCATTGTTATGATCCAGTATGGCCGTTCTTATGTCGGGTACATTGTACATACTCTGAAAGGACCATTTTGCAAGTATAAGAGCAGCTTGCTGCAGCAGGCAGGTGTGCATTCTCTCTAGAGCAGGCCCTCTCCTCTGACCCAATATCATCCTGTGAGCATCTGAATCAAAGGAACTGAAGAAGGAGACCACTGGTTTCTAATGAATAAATTGCTTTTAAGGAGACACTAAATAAAGAAAGGCATGTTAGCAAGAGATAAATAAATATGTATGTAATGAGACAAGATTTCAGCAGCAAAGAATCATTAGCTATTTCTTGTTCTCTCTTCTAAATTTACTGTGAGATGCTAAACTTAGCTGCACGCTGGTATTCCAGAAGTCATCCATCTGCTATCTAGGCTTTTAAGACCCCCATCACATGCACACACCACACTTTCTGTACTGGGTTCCAGCAGCCAACAACAGTTACATTGTTCTCCAACTGTTACTGACACATGCAGAACGAGGAGTTAGGACCTGAACCTTTAGACTGAACTGAAAAGGTAGACTACATGTTTGGTAACTTATTATAAGCATGCATCTATCATATAGAAGAATAATTACTCCAAATTAGTTAGCTAGGAATTAATAAAGCACTGACACTACAGTTTCCAGGTATAAGAAATTTTTTCCACAAAGGACTCTACTATCTACTACTAAATTTAGCTGTAACTACTAAGTATTCTCCCTCACCTTCTCTGCAGTCCTCAAAAATTCTGCCTATGCCTTTTGTGAACTCTGAAAGTGCTTCTCTGTTTGGTATCTTACTTGAGCCAGATTTTCTGGATCAAGTGTAAAAATGGTAAAAAGGGGATCTCATTTGCACCTCATTATATGCCTGGTTGAATCAGAAAAGGATCTATCACATCAGAAGTCCTGAATGTATCAAATATACTGCTTGCAAGAGACAGTCTCCCAAAATACAGCATCCTCACAAGGAAAGAAGAAGGGAAGCTGGATCTTGAATTATTTTGTTTAACTGATAAGCAATAAATTGTAATACAAGAATTAGAGCAGTAAGCAATTAACCTGAACTTCAACCATAAGCCTGTAACAGTGTCTCCAGAGTGACTAACAAAGAAAAAAAAGAAAAGGAGTACTTGTGGCACCTTAGAGACTAACCAATTTATTTGAGCATCAGCTTTCATGAGCTACAGCTCACTTCATCGGATGCATACTGTGGAAAATACAGAAGATGTTTTTATACACACAGACCATGAAAAAATGGGTGTTTATCACTACAAAAGGTTTTCTCTCCCCCCACCCCACTCTCCTGCTGGTAATACATCTTCTGTATTTTCCACAGTATGCATCCGATGAAGTGAGCTGTAGCTCACGAAAGCTTATGCTCAAATAAATTGGTTAGTCTCTAAGGTGCCACAAGTACTCCTTTTCTTTTTGCGAATACAGACTAACATGGCTGTTACTCTGAAACCTAACACAGAGAATGTAACCACTGGCAAAAAATGTACTATCCTTTATCTTTCTGAATGGAGGGTGGATAGTTATATACGTAGTGTATTTGCTTACTATATGGTTCTCTGCAGTATTACAAGATGGCTTCTTTCTGGTTAACAACTGGAAGCAGCTTCCACTCACATAGGCCATATCAAAGTATGTATCCTCTATGTTCCCATCAGGTGCAGTTCGGGCTCTGTGTATATTTGTAAAGTAGTCCATAAGCAATGTGGGGGGGAAATGCTGTCAGAGTTTAAACAATTATCTGAACAAAGAAACTTCTCCAGCATGAGGAGAGGTGAAGTGAGGAAAGGTCTGTCTACATGTGACTATGCTCCATTAGTTCTACTAGAAGAAAACGGATAACAATTTTAATCCATTGGCATACTAGGCATGTAGAATAAGACTCTTCCTGGTGCCCCAAAAGAATACTAAGGAAGTCTATCACATACAGTGATTGGTGAGATAATTCTGACATACTGGAATAATATCAAAAAGGAAGCCTTGATTATATGTTTTGACACACTCTAGGCTTGGAAGGATTAGATTTTCATGGGAAGTATTGATCAACATTGATTTCACTTTACACACACAAACCGACAAAAAATATAAGCCTGGCTGATAAAGGTAATAGTGCTGATATAACACACAGACTTCTATAAGGCATTTGACTTGGTGCCCCATGACATTTTCATTAAAAAACTATAAATATATTAAATTAGCATGGCACACATTAAATGATAGGTCTCAAAATGTAAACAGAGAATCATCAATGAAGGGTGTTTTCCTAGTGGGGTCCCGCAGGAATCAGTTCATGGTCCTATGCTATGTAACATTTGTATTAATGTCCTGGAAGAAAAAAAATAATTGAAAGTTTGCAGATAACTCAAAAACTGGAGGAGTAGTAAATAATGAAGAGGACAGGTCACTGATACAGAGAGATATGGATCACTTGGCAAGCCTAGCGCAAGCAAACAATATGCACTTTAATGTGGTTAAATGCAACATATACGTTTAGAAACAAATAATATTTATGTAATGCGGGACTCCATCCTGAGAAGATGTGACTCTGAAAAAGATCTGGGGTTCATTGTGAATAATCACCTGAACATGAGCTCCCAGTGTGAGGCTGTGGCCAAAACAGCTAAGGCAATCCTTGGATGCATAAACAGAGGATTCTAGAGTAGGAATAAAGAGGTTAATTTACCTCTATATTTGGCACTGGCACAATTGCTTCTGGAATACTCTGTCCATTTCTGGTGCTCACAATTCAAGAAGGATGTTGATAAATTGGAGAGGGTTCAGAGAAGAGCCACAAGAATTATTAAAGGATTAGAAAACAAGCATTATAGTGATAGACTCAAGGAGATCAATCTATTCAGTTTAACAAAGAGAAGGTTAAGGGGTGATTTGACTACAATCTATGAGTACCTACCTAGGGAACAAATGTTTAACAATGGGCTCTTCAATCTAGCAGAGGAAGATGTTGCACGCTCCAATGGTTGGCAGCTGAAGCTAGACAAATTCAGACAGGATATAAGGCATAAATTTTGACAGTGAGTGTAAATAATCACTAGAATAATTTACCAAGTGTCCTTGTACACCCTCCATCACTGACTATTTTTAATGCAAGAGTGGATGTTTTTCTAAAAGATACACTGTAGTACAGGGTTAGGCAACCTATGGGCATGCGTGCCAGAAGCTGCACGGGAGCGGATTTTCAGTGGCACTCACACTGCCTGGATCCTGGCCACCGGTCCGGGGGGCTCTGCATTTTAAATTTAATTTTAAATGAAGCTTCTTAAACATTTTAAAAACCTTATTTCCTGTACATACAACAATAGTTTAGTTATATATTATAGATTTATAGAAAGAGACCTAAAAATGTTAAAATGTATTACTGGCACGTGAAACCTTAAAATAGAGTGAATAAATGAAGACTCGGCACACTACTTCTGAAAGGTTGCCGACCCCTGCTCTAGGAATTATTTTGGGGAAGTTGTGTGGCCTGTACTACAGCAGAAGTCAGACTAGATTATCACAATGATCCCTTCAGGCATTGGAATCTATGAACATGCAGTATAAGAATTTGAGTGCCACAGCTAAACTTCCAGAAGTGCCATGAGAGATTATAAAAATAACTGCACTAAATATCTTACAAATCTTGCATTTCATGTTTTGGATTTTATTATAACCCTTCATTAATTTCTAGAGAGGTTAAGTTATGTAACTTCTCAGAGCAAGTAAAGCAGGTAAGAGAGAAAAAAGTACAGAACTAGCTGAAATCCAGAAAAGAAAAGCAACATGAATCTCTGTTGTTCACTGTAGAGCAGAACGCATCATATTGGTCAAAGAGTTTCATAATTTAGGGATTATTCTCACTTAAACACAGTCACTAACAGATGTGTTGGCACATTCTTTCCATCTGTACTGCAGAACAGAGCAGACTACCTAATTTGCCCATCACAGCAAATGAGAGAGCATTGAATAGGAAAGGCCATGATATATGAATGATCTGGTAAAAAGGCATGCACCACAGAAGGCAGCCTCAGTAAAACATTTAGCTTCTAATACTTGATGCCAAAACCATAAGACTCTTTGCTTAAGTCTGCTGGTTTTTTTGCTGAAGCCAAATCTTGAAAAACTTTAATGAACATTACTCCTGGGGGAATTCTGCGCCACTATGCAGGCACAGAATTCATGCCCCCCACAGATTATATTTTCTCTGCAAAAAATACATCTGCCAGAAAGGTGCTACAGTTATACCTTTTGCCCACCAAGGGCTGCTGTGGCACCAAAAGAGAGGGCAGCCAGGACCAGAGCAGCCAGCTGCAGAAAGGAAGGAGGAGAGGCTACGTTTTTCATAGCACCCTTGCCCCTGGGGCCAGATGAGGAGGCTCGGGATGGGGAGGGTGGACAGAGCAAGGAACACACTGGGCTGCTGAGGGGTGACAGACTGGGGTTCAGAAGGGCTAGTGGGGAGAGAGACTGGGGCAGGGGCACAGGAGCTGGTGGAGTGACAGCATTGAGCCAGGGCTGAATGGAAGTGGGGGTGCAGGACCACATGGGGACAGGGGCATGTGTGAATTACTGAATGGGAGATGCTAGGGGTCACAGCCAGAGTCTGCATGGGGGATGCTCCCCAACTCCCTAATAATCGCTCCCCCCAAAAATAAACCTTTTCCATACTTTTCCCACCCACACCCAACAGCTCTCCAAGTTCACTCCAAAGATGACTTCCCTCTCCCTCAGGTCCTCTGTTAACCCTGACTCCCCAAAACTTTTGCACGGCTTCCGAGGGGTGCAGGAAATACGTTTCTGCTTTGTAGTTTAAATGAATTATTACTCAAAGTTCTGTATTAATATGCTTAGAAAGGAATCTATTTGTCAAAAAATATTTCCTACATTGTTTTTGATACTTGCTGCCAAGTATTTCAAAATAAATTACCAAAATAATTGAAACTGGAGTGATTATATTGTGTTATTTTGACAAATAAAATATGCAGAATTTTAAAAATATTGTGCACAGAATTTTTTGGTGCAGAATTCCCCCAGGAGTAGAGTATGAAGAATCCACTCCATTACTTTGTGTAACAGTTCTGGTTACAGGCTGAGCATCTGGAGATTAGCTCTGTCTAGAAACTGAAGGTGAACATCCACTTGGAGAGAATAACAGATTTAATTAGTAATGATATTAGCCACAAAATTTTTGCTATTCATTTAATGCTAATTTGAAGTGTGATCACATTTTTCGGCTCAGAACAATTTCTGTATTTAATGCAGTAATTATCTGTGTAAAGTGTTGCATTTCCAAGCTTTACTTTATTATCTTCACTGTGGATCCTACTTAATTACAGAGAAGTGAGGCGGGGGGGGGGGAGGGGAAGGGGAAGAATACTGTTCTTTAAATAAACTATTGGAGAGCTCTGAAAGGCCAACAACATGAGAAAATTAAGTCAGGCACATGGCTTCCATGAGGCTGATATGGTATAGAACTGAGAAAACGACATGGCCATGGCTAAAAAACATTTGAAATACTAATTCAGTGCAATGGGCTGCACAAATTACACACAACTTTCACTATTAAACTCCTAATCACGATCATTTTCCACTGCTGTTTCAGTAAATGTACCCCCCCAGAGTTTGTTTCTCAGTCTCAGGTTGAGTTGATGAAGCACTGGAATGGGTTACGTAGGGAGGTGGTGGAATCTCCTTCCTTTGAGGTTTTTAAGGTCAGGCTTGACAAAGCCCTGGCTGGGATGGTTTAATTGGGGATTGGTCCTGCTTTGAGCAGGGGGTCGGACTAGATGACCTCCTGAGGTCCCCTCCAACCCTGATATTCTATGATTCTCTATCATTTGACTCTATTTAGAGACCATTTCCATTTCAGCAATTACCCTAGAGACTAGACTGACAAATAGGGTGGGTTCTTAATATTTGACAACTCAAAAAGGAGATAAGAATCCCAAGGAGTCCAGAGATACCTTCATGTGTTACTAAACTGTCCACCTGAACAAGAAATTACAAATGTGCCTGCAAGAGCTCAGTGTTCCAGCACGCTTACCTATTTATTTATTACACAGGACTCCAAGTCCAACCTCTTGGAATCTCTCTCGCTCCTTACTGTATTGTAGCCACCTGTAAGAAGGTCTCCATACAGCAAATCTCACTGCAGTCCTCTAACCTTGCAATGTCTTAGGGCTTGTCTAAACATACAGTGCTGTGGCATGTCTGGTGAAGATGCTGTATGCTGACAGGAGAGAGCGCTTCCATCAGCATAATAAAACCACCTCTGCAACAGGCAGTAGCTATGTCAGCGGGAGAAGCTCTCCCGCTGACATAGCACTGTCCACATCGGCGCCTATGTCAGTGTAATTTATGAGATGCAGGGGAGTGGTTTATTCACACCAATGAGTGACATAAGTTATGCCAACATAAGCTGTAGCGTAGACATAGCCTAAGAGTTGGTCTAAACGGTGCTTTAGTCTGCACCAAAATAGTGTACATTTTAGTCTGCACAAGCATGTCAGACAAACTAGCCCAATGTGGACCATGCCGGCAAGCACTATAAGTTGCTAGTGAGTGTTAATGTAGTCCCTTTTCCAACAGTCCTACATTAACACGTATTGGATAACTTTCAGTGAGTGCCAGCAGAATCCACACAGGCATCCTTAGTTCACACTAGTGTGTCACACACTAAATTTATACACCTCTAGTGCAGACTAAAGTATCATAGAATCATAGAACTGGAAGGGACCTCAAGAGGTCATCTAGTCCAGTCCCCTGCACTCAAGGCAGGACTAAGTATTATCTAGACCATTCCTGACAGGTGTTTGTCCAACCTGCTCTTAAAAATCCCCAATCACATAGATAAGCCCTTAGATTATTCCTCATGATGGCAGCAGTGTTCCTTCTGCAGCTTTTCTACTACCCTTAACTGCATTTCTGGTTCACAGAGGATCAGAACACAATATTCCAGGAGAATGTTCTCCCTACAGCTAGGATTATATAATATACCTGTCACCGAACTTATAAAGCAGTGGTAGGAAAGAATATGGGATAGGATTCTTTGTGGTTCAGTTACTAAAATCAGCGAGTGGTGTAAAAGCAGAAGGAAAGAAACAGTGATACGTTGCAATCAGTGGGCATTAGGACTCCAAAGACAGCAAAAGTTCTACTTATAACCACAGCAGATTGCAGAAACACAGCAGCAAAATAATTTTAGCAGACTGAATAAGAATGCAAAACAAAACAAATTTTGAAATAAATAGTTTTAACCCAACAGTATCAGATAGCATGCATAAGGCATATCCTATTTCTAACAACAGACCCCAGCAACACCACTAAGGACTAAAAGGCTCAGAGCCAGCTCAGTTAAGAACTAGCAAACAAAAGCCAGTCTCAGAGTCTCAGCTAAGAACGGGGAGGAAGGTAACTATACAGTAGATACTGGTGCTTTGAAAACCAAGTAATTGCTAGAAACATCCAAATCTATGTCGTGCTAAAAGTTGCTACTAAAATTGGCAATTTAAAGATGACTGAGGGCACAGCGCCCTCTCATGTGTGCATTCGCTCATGATAATTCTGAAGAGTGCTTCATTATCAGACTCTCAAGGACCACTGTGATGATGTTAATAAGGAAAATAATCCCCAAGATGAGGGAACTCAATCCTCCTGTGATGAGAAAAAGGATAAATAAATGTCTGGTCTTTAAAAGTCAAACTGGAAAACAAATAAAGGAAGAGAAAAGATACTGAAGCTGAGCAGAAATCTTAACTGCCACCCCTCAGAGGGAAAAGAGGTAACAGCACATGCTTTGATTTCTGAAGATAGGTACAAAACCAAGTAGGCAGAGTCCTCAGATAACCGTAAGAGCCTACAGTAGAGTTCTCTTCTGAAAAGTGACAAAAATGGCATCCTGGGGCACCAAGTTTGATGACACACACAAAGATTTCCTTTTTTCTAACAGCCCTGCAGATTGAGCCTGGCTTCCAAGAGCCAAGCAGGGCCTTTTCCTTTTCACACACCACCACCAACAATGGTGATGAAGGGGGTTCTCCAAGACCACCAGGAATAAAAAGCAATACACATTTTTGTTACTGGAACATAAAAAGATTAATTCTGAATATACACAGACAAGATTTGTTGAGTAAAGAAGAGTGCATTTCCAGAAGAGAAATGCACTTCAGATTATATCAACTGCAATACAGTTCCACCAGAAACATGTCAAATCTTCCATCTGCCAAGTATCAGCGAGTATTCTCCAGAAGCTGCAGGGAAGACAAACAAAGGTTTGAAGAAAGTGCTGTGATGTTTTGTGTTGATGTTGTATTAAAAAACTTGAGTGTATCAGTGAGGGTTTTCAAGCTCAATTCGGGTGACCTTTTTTCTCAAAATGGAACAGCTTCTTGCTGAGAACATACATTCTACTCCCTCTGTCTGCTCTAAGGGCTGGATTCTTCTGCAAGGCTTCTTGGAACTCGCATCGTTATTGTGAATTTGTTTTGCAAGGTGCAGGAAATGAAAGGCATTTTATCAGTATTTGACTTTTTAAGACAGAAGTTATAGTGTAATATTTAACACAACTGCACTGTACCCTTTCATCACCTTACTCTCAGCCAAACTCTGGAGTCAGCAGGGGCGCTGGAAGAAAAAAAAAAAAAGGATCATAGATAGCTCTTCACTACAGTTTTCCCCTAACGAAAGTACAACCCTCACCTTTTCTGGTCCAGGGAAAGCACGAGGATGCTACAGAACGCCCATATTTAGACTGCATGCTGGGACAATATCATTCTGTAAGGCTATCAAGATACTGCAGCAATAATCATTATTTAAACACACATATAGAAAGACGGACAGACAGGAAGGATGATCCAATGGTTAGGCATTAGCCTTGCACTCAGGAGGCCTGGGCTCAATTCCCAACTCTGACCGACTTCCTGTATGACCTTGGAAATGTCCTTTAAGACACACTGTGCCTCAGCTCCCATCTGTAAAATGGGAGTAACAGACCTGCCCTGCCTCACAGGGGTGGTGTTAGGAGGAAAACACAGAAGATTGTGAGGCACTTAGATACTATAGTAAAGAATGCCATGTAATTACCTAAGACAGACAGCAACTCAGTATTAAATTCTAACACTGCTCTAGAAGGTAAGAGTAAGAAAGAAACAAGGTCCTGGAAGCAGAAACCACCCTTAATCTGGAGCTCCAACCCTAAAAGGGAACCAAGAATACATTAAGCGACATTCACAAAATTGAAGAAAACAGACTAAATGGTCCAAGATGCAGAGAATTCCTCTATTCTATTTTTAGCAGAATACCACATGGATGATGCTCCCATTGGTACAGCTCGCAACTTGCAACCACCAGCTGTAAAAATGGATTACTGGGAGGGAAGGAAGAAAGGTGGAGCCACTGTCTAAAAACATATCTTAAGAAGTAAATTTACATGCAAATGAGAAGGAGAAGATGGAAAGATATAAGAGTGAACATGCTCAGTTTCAGGGTAACCCATCCCAACTGAAGCTCTAGCAAAGCCAAAAAAGTCCATTAAACAGTTTTGTCTCAGAAACTGGAATGCATCTTTCTACAAATTAAATACAGATTGTAAAGAGAAGGACAGAACTGGAAAGTTTGCTGCTCATCAAATTAAAAACAAGAGTCCTATTCTTAAAAAATAGTTATGTGGTCAAGTCACATTCTTTGCTCAAAAGTTTGTGTGTGTAATTAGAGACTATAGTTTCTCTATAGATCTCAAGAACAATCAGTTTAACATGGGTTCCCTACAGCATATGGGGGTACATTTCAGGTGAGGTGTCAGTAGAAGTACAAGAGGCAGTGCAAATGCCCCCTTCTTGCGCAAAAGACTGGTCACATGATCAGCAGCTGGAGTTGTTTAACAAAATACCAGTGTAAGCAATTCTTTAGCATTCCCTATAGCTACATGACAACACACACACAAAAAACCTACTCCATTTCAAATACCCAGCTGCCTTATGGCTCAATGCCCGCCCACCCCTCCCTTCTGTGCAGTTCTTTTCAGCATTCTTCTCAACTTACGAAGTCCCATTTTTAGCAAGAGAAGGTGTAGAAGGAAGCAAGAGAACACTGGAAAGGTGATTACTAGGGAAAAAATGTATGCGTGTGATGTGAAATGGGAGTCATTTTACTCACATTCTGGATGAAATATTTTAAAACACACATATGGGTACAACACATGGTGAGGTCCCCTCCACATAAAAGAAACCCACTCACTTCATCACCTTTCTTTGGAAAAGGTGCTGTTTAACTGAGAGGTAGGTTGTTACCGAGAAATTGGACAGTTTTGGGAACAAAAGATTTCCACCATCTGCAGAATAAACAGTTTCATAAAATCACCACAATCCCTTCTTACATCCTCTTTGTTTCTAAGTTTTTAGTGGATGTATTTTGTTTCTCTTGTAGCTAACTTTACTCTCTCTGTAAAAGCATAATTTGCTAAATTGCATTAAGCAGCTTTGGTCCTCAAACACTCGTATCCAGAGATTAAAGAAAATCACAGCATTAATAAATTATGAGGTATTCAAGATCATGGAGTCTACATCCTTATGTATATAGTGAACAAAACCGACAACAGAGAAAGACAATGGGGGGGGGGGATTAGAAAAGTTTGCATTTTCTCTTAGGGAGAGTGCAAATAGTGTTTTATAGGACAACAATATTAATGTCTTCTCATTTTAATATCTGTATTCCTATTATTCCCTATCATCACGGAAATTACACCAATATTCATCATTAGGGGCAGAGTGGAGATTGTGCAACAAGTCCAGAGTACTTTGTGCAAACGTAAGAAAGAGATTACTGCCCTCATAGTCTGAACGATTTTTTTGCTCAGTGCAAACAGCAGATTAACACTGCCACTGAGCAGCTTCTAATCCCATAACCGCTGAGTGAAAACATGAGATGGAGGTAACATTCTGGGTGAAAATGGCAGACCCCAAGTTTCGAATATGCCTACAGAAAATTAAATCTGTGAACACAGAACAGATGCCTGGAATTTTCTAATTGGCAGAATATATAGTAAGTGCACAAAAAGATCGTTTGTTCCCTATTTCTGTGCCAGGGCCCAGAAAAATTGGCTCAGGTGCCATCATGTCTAGTATTAATTTAATCTTGCACGTAAAGGGGACATCTTATCTGGAAGGATGTGAAATGCTTTATGTACTATGACAGGGGTGGGCAAACTACAGCCTGGGGGCCACAACTGGCCCTTCAGACATTTTAATCTAGCCCTCGAGCTCCCACTGGGGAGGGGGGGTCCAGGGCTCGCCCTGCTCCACGTGTGCCGTGGCTCCGCACAGCTCCCGGAAGCAGAGGCATGCCCCTGCTCTGGCTCCTGCGCAAACGGGCAGCCAGGAGGCTCCGCATGTTGCCCCTGCCCCAAGTGCCGCCCCGACAGCTCCCATTCGCCAATGGGAGCTGCAAGGGCAGCACCTGTGGATGAGGCAGTATGCAGAGCTGCCTGGCTGCGCCTCTGCATAGGAGCCAGAAGGGGGACATGCTGCCGCTTCTGGGAGCTGCTTGAGATAAGCGCCGCCCGGAGCCTGCACCCTGACCCCCTCCCATGCCCCAACCCTGATCCCCCTCCCACCCTCTGAACCCCTTGGTCCCAGCACAGAGCACCCTCCTGCACCCCCAGCCCCTCATCCCCAGTCCACCCCAGAGCCTGCATCCCCAGCTGGAGCCCCCACCCTCCTATCATACCCCAACCCGCTGACCCAGCCTGGAGCCCCCTTCTGCACCCTGAACTCCTCATTTCTGGCCCCACCCCAGAGCCTGCATCCCCAGCTGGAGCCCTCATCCCCTCCTGCACCCCAACCCCCAATTTCGTGTGCATTCATGGCCCACCATACAATTTCCATACCAAGATGTGGCCCTCGGGCCAAAAAGTTTGCCCACCCGTACTATACGGTGCATTGTGTGTATCCAAGAATTACTTCACCTACCACAGAAGTGGTGCTGTTTAAGAGCACACAAACATGTCACAAGAGATTAAGCAAACAGCAGGATTTAGAAACGTCTCACTCATTTTCTTTACATCAAACAGCAGAATCAAGCTGTTCTCTTCCACTAGGCTCCTCTGCAAACTATTTGGGTTTAAATTCTTATCTGAGCTTGACTCCTGGAGCCTAAAGGCTGTGAAGGAAACTCCCTTCAGATGGATTTAGAAAATAGGTTGGTGAAAATACAACCTCTCCTTTTCATAAACTCAGAACATCCTTTTAAGTGCCTTTTATAAGCACATGTGTTTTGTTACCTCCTCATAGGTTATAGCTGGGTGAAGCAAGGAGTGAGGGCATGGGTATAAAACCCAGCAGGTAGGATGAGTTTTATAAGCCCCTCCCCCTTACTTTACATTTTTACCATGCCTGGAATAGTTCCATGCACTGAATTTCCTATGCCAAATACTTCAGAATTCAGACCTACAATGAAACAAATGTTGTGTTGTGCCTGATATCCCTTGGAAACAATTAAGACAGCAGTTATACAGAGTTAGAAAGGAGGTCATTACAGAGATCAAAAAGAACAACGTTTTGCTTCAGATAAGCAACAGAATTAGGGCACCATGTGCCAGTATCGGAGTGGTAGCCGTGTTAGTCTGTATCAGCAAAAACAACGAGGAGTACTTGTGGCACCTTATAGACTAACAAATTTATTTGGGCATAAGCTTTCATGGGCTAAAACCCACTTCATCAGATGCATGAAGTGGAAAATACAGTAGGAAGATATATATAGCAGTACATGAAAAAATGGGAGTTGCCTTACCAAGTGGAGGGTCGAGACAATTCAATTAAAGTGGGCTATTATCAACAGGATGAAAAATCACTTTTGTAGTGGTAATCAGTGTGGCTCTTTTCAAAAAGTGAACAAGAAGATATGAGTAACAGTAGGGGCAAACTAGCATGGGGAAATTAGGTTTTTTTAGTTCTTGTAGTGACCCATCCACTCCCAGTCTTTATTCAAGCCTAATTTGATGGTGTTCAGTTTGCAAATTAATTCCAGTTCTGCAGTTTCTCGCTGGAGTCTGTTTTTGAAGTTTTTTGTTGAAGAATTGCCACTTTTAAGTCTGTTATTGAGTGTCCAGGGAGTTTGAAGTGTTTTCCGACTGGTTTTTGAATGTTATGATTCTTGATGTCTGATTTGTGTCCATTTAGTCTTTTGCATAGACACTGTCCGTTTGGCCAATGCACATGGCAGAGGGGCATTGCTGGTACATGATGGCATATATCACTTTGGTAGATGTGCAGGTGAACGAGCCTCTGATGGTGTGGCTGATGTGGTTAGGTCCTACAATGGTGTCCCTTGAACAGATATTTGGACAGAGTTGGCAAAGGGGTTTCTTGCAGGGATAGGTTCCTGGGTTAGTGTTTTTGTTGTGTGGTGTGTAGTTGCTGGTGAGCATTTGCCAGTACGTGCAGGTTCATGCATCTTCCACAAAAAAGACCCTCTGCACCCAAAAGTTAAAACAACTGTTCTTCATTGACTCTACATGAGGCAGAGTTCCAACCCTCTGGCTTCCAGGTCATGTCGGAAGCCAGGGAGATTTTTCTTGTTTAGTTAGTGCCTGGTTTTTGGTTTTTTTGTTTTGTTTTGTTTTTTTAAGAGGAAACTGGGCTTCATCTCTCAAGAAGAACAAAAGCTCAGTTCAAATTTGATACAGTCCTTTACACAGCCTCACCCAGTCCACTCCCAGCAGTCTTCTGTAGCTCCCATTGTAACCGACAATTAGAATTCTTGACTTCTGTCATACAAGCTACAAACCCTGCCTGCTCACCAAAAGGGTAGGTGTTAAAATCAGTAAATATTGGCAAGCATGTTTGAGACAGATACATTTAGAGAAGGTAAACTAGAACGAACTGTTTCAGGCCAATCCTGTACTGATTAGCATACCTGCTGACAACAATGGCTTAGCAAGTGTCCAGGACCAAGTTTCAACAGATGCAATTATTCTTCTCACAGTCAAAGGAATGCTACTTAACTCCCAATACAAGGTAAATGCTTTCATAACAAACACAAAGTTTCATTAGGAAGAAATAAAAATCACAAAAGTCAATCCTTTGGTCACAATTCTCTATCAATATTAGGATCTGGATTTAACTAGTTATAGTTCCATCCATCAGATGCTGCATTTTCAAAATCTGTATCCCTTTCAACCCCAAATCTTGTCACTTCTTCCTTTACAATTTCTCTAACCTCTCTCCTTGCCTCTCTTTGCTCCACAGTTTGAAAACCTGTGCACTAAATGGAGGGCAGAAATCGGGGGGGGGGGGGACCCCTCACTACCCCATTTTTCTGCCCCCTCAGCTTTGTACCCTGGGTGGCTGGCCCGCTCACCTCGCCCTGGTTATGGCCCTGGCAACTGCTACCTGGCTTCTTCACATCTCACTTTGCGCACGCGCGAACGCACACACACATACCATCCCTCCCTGTACACACACCTGAGGCCTGGTGTGCACCTAAAACCTACATTGACCCAGCTAAGTCACTCAAGGCTGTGAAAAGTTTATTAAAATGGATTAATCACACCTCAGCTACTACAACCAGCAGAGCTGTAACAAGGCATTCTAGCCCAGGGTGAACAAGCATATCAGCACCCCCTAGAGAGGACGTAGGGGGTCACGTGCCCCTTCCCCTCAAATTTCTGCCTTCCATTTAGAACAGAGGTTTTCAAACTGTGGGACATGCCGTTGCCTTGGTACTCTTGGCTCTGCTGCTGCAGAGAGCCTTGGGGACCATTTCATGGCAGCCGGCCTCCGGGGGCATTTCTGACAGATGCCGGGCTCCTTTAGGGAGAGGCAAGAGCCCATTAAGGGCACAGCTCAGAGCTGTGCTGCCCAACTATGCAGAGGCGGCCGCCCGGCTTGGGGAGCAGGGCAAGGAGGTCTGCCAGGCTCCCACAGCACAGAAAGCAAGGTGCCTCAGCAGGCTGGGCGGCTCCCATCAGCTTTTGATTTGCCAGTTCCTGGTAGGACGTGATGGTTTTCAAGCTGTGGGCCATGCCCCCGTAGGGCCACAGTTTGAAAACCTGTGGGCTAAATAGAAGGCAGAAATCTGGGGGGGCCCGTGACCCTGCATGTCCCCCATACCAACGCATTTTTTTGCCCTCTTGGCTTTGTACTCTGGGTGGCTGGCCTGCTCACCCTGTCCTGGTTACGGCCCTGGCAAGTGCTCTCTCACACCACCCCCACACCCATCCCACACATACCTGAGGCCTGGTCTACCCCTAAAACTTACACTGACCTAGCTATGTCACTCAGGACTGTGAAAAAAATCACACTCTGAACTCCACAGTTAAATTGACCTAATCCCTGGTATAAACATGGCTAGATTTAGGAATAGGAAGATTTTCCCATCAACCTAGCTACTTCCTCTCAGAGAGGTGAATGATCCACATCAATGGAAAAACCTCTCTGTCGATAAAGCAAGCACCTACGCTACACTAGCACAGCTTAAGCACCACCACTGTAGTGTAGATACCCTGAGTATTGATACAAAATCCTGGTGAAAAAATTTGAGTTTAGTAATGTTTTCTAGGTCCTCTTACAGATTATTTCCACAATATCTTAACACCTCCTGTGTAAAGGATCTACGAGAATCCAGAGCATCTTCTCAGTTTTGTTTCTAGCAGTGTTTGGGAACTTGGAATCATCTCTAGTGTCCCTAGCCTCTGTTTGCCAGAAGCTGGGATTGGGTAACAGGGCATGGATCACTTGATGATAACCTGTCTGTTCATTCCCTTTGGGGCACCTGCCATTGGGCACTGTCAGAGGACAGGATACTGGGCTTGATGGCCCTTTGGTCTGACCCAGTCTGACCATTCTTATTTTAGAATCAGAGAATATCAGGGTTGAAAGGGACCTCAGGAGGTCATCTAGTCCAACCCCCTGCTCGAGCAGGACCAATCCCCAACTAAAACATCCCAGCCAGGGCTTTGTCAAGCCTGAGCTTAAAAACCTCTAAGGAAGGAGATTCCACCACCTCCCTAGGTAATCCATTCCAGTGCTTCACCAACTTCCTAGTGAAAGTTTTTCCTAACATCCAACCTAAACCTCCCCCACTGCAACTTGAGACCATTACTCCATGTTTTCTAAGAGCACTGTCAGTTTTAGCTTTTCACATTGCTGGGTAATGTCACTAGGGGTTCATTTTGCAGAGAAGATGGTTCCTTCTTGAATTAATTACACAATGCCAAGGGAAGTGCCCTCATTCCAAACTTTTGCATCTATGGGCTCCTGCATATTTAAAATATTTCTGAGAAAAGTAACTGACAGATATGACAATATCCTGGATAAACTTCACTGAATTAATTTAAACCTAACTGAATTAAGTATTAGGAGTCCATTGTATTAAATATGCAAATATTTATGTATTATTGCGGGGACTGTATGGAACTTCTTTAGGAGGAAGACATGATTAATGCATCTCTGGGAAGCATTATGAACTTCAAAGAACTGCTTGGGACAATACGTGTGAAGTGGGTTTCCTACAAGATACTTGGAAGACCTTTTGAAGCTATGCCTTGGGGAGAAAAACCCATTGTCTAATGACTACCTGCTCCTGGAAACTCAAGATCAAAGATGGCTAAACTATATAAAGGGTCAGCTAACCATTTCATGTTGTTCTAAGCAAAGGAAGTTATTAACTTAAATCCACAGGACAAACCCTGGGTGGGGCTTGAAGGACTGCTCACCTGCCAGAGCTCATGATGGAGCTAGGGTGATCTCTGGTAAGCTTATTAGCATGCATGATTATTTTATTGTTTTTAATATGTTTTAAGAACATAAGAACAGCCATACTGGGTCAGACCAAAGGTCCATCTAGCCCAGTATCCTGTCTTCCAACAGTGGCCAATACCAGGTGCCCCAGAGGAAATGAACAGAACAGGTAATCATCAAGTGATCCATCCCCTGTCACCCATTTCCAACTTATGGCAAACAGAGGCTAGGGACACCATTCCTGCCCATCCTGGCTAACTGCCATTGATGGACCTATGCTCCATGAATTTATCTAGTTGTCTGTTTTGTTTTTTAAACCCGGTTATAGTCTTGGCCTTCACAACATCCTCTGGCAAGGGGTTCCACAGGTTGATTCTGCGTTGTGTGAAGAAATACTTCCTTTTGTTTGTTTTAAACCTGCTGCCTATTAATTTCATTTGGTGACCCCTACTTCTTGTTTTATGAAAAGGAGGAAATAACAACACTTTCTTCAGGTTTTCTTCAGGTATGTTGGCAACAGGAAGCCAAAGAAAGTGTGGGCCCCTTACTGAATGAGGGAGGCAACCTAGTGAAAGAGGATGTGGAAAAAGCTAATGTACTCAGTGCTTTCTTTGCCTCTGTCTTCACGAACAAGGCCAGCTCCCAGACTGCTGCACTGGGCAACACAGCATGGGGAGTAGGTGGCCAGCCCTCTGTGGAGAAAGAGGTGGTTAGGGACTATTTAGAAAAGCTGGACGTGCACAAGTCCATGGGGCCAGAGGCGTTGCATCCGACAGTGCTAAAGGAATTGGCGGCTGTGATTGCAGAGCCATTGGCCATTATCTTTGAAAACTCGTGGCGAACGGGGGAAGTCCCGGATGACTGGAAAAAGGCTAATGTAGTGCCAATCTTTAAAAAAGGGAAGAAGGAGGATCCTGGGAACTACAGGCCAGTCAGCCTCACCTCAGTCCCCGGAAAAATCATGGAGCAGGTTCTCAAGGAATCTATCCTGAAGCACTTACACGAGACAAAAGTGATCAGGAACAGTCAGCATGGATTCACCAAGGGAAGGTCATGCCTGACTAATCTAATCGCCTTCTATGATGAGATTACTGGTTCTGTGGATGAAGGGAAAGCGGTGGATATACTGTTTCTTGACTTTAGCAAAGCTTTTGACACAGTCTCCCACAGTATTCTTGTCAGCAAGTTAAAGAAGTATGGGCTGGATGAATGCACTATAAGGTGGGTAGAAAGTTGGCTAGATTGTCGGGCTCAACGGGTAGTGATCAATGGCTCCATGTCTAGTTGGCAGTCGGTATCAAGTGGAGTGCCCCAAGGGTCGGTTTTGTTCAATATCTTCATAAATGATCTGGAGGATGATGTGGATTACACTCTCAGCAAATTTGCGGATGATACTAAACTAGGAGGAGTGGTAGATACGGTGGCAGGTAGGGATAGGATACAGAGGGACCTAGACAAATTGGAGGATTGGGCCAAAAGAAATCTGATGAGGTTCAACAAGGATAAGTGCAGAGTCCTGCACTTAGGACGGAAGAATCCAATGCACCGCTACAGACTAGGGACCGAATGGCTAGGCAGCAGTTCTGCGGAAAAGGACCTAGGGGTGACAGTAGACGAGAAGCTGGATATGAGTCAACAGTGTGCCATTGTTGCCAAGAAGGCCAATGGCATTTTGGGATGTATACGTAGGGGCATAGCCAGCAGATCGAGGGACGTGATCGTTCCCCTCTATTCGACATTGGTGAGGCCTCATCTGGAGTACTGTGTCCAGTTTTGGGCCCCACACTACAAGAAGGATGTGGATAAATTGGAGAGAGTCCAGCGAAGGGCAACAAAAATGATTAGGGGTCTGGAACACATGACTTATGAGGAGAGGCTGAGGGAACTGGGATTATTTAGTCTGCAGAAGAGAAGAATGAGGGGGGATTTGATAGCTGCTTTCAACTACCTGAGAGGTGGTTCCAAAGAGGATGGTTCTAGACTATTCGCAGTGGTAGAAGATGACAGGACAAGGAGTAATGGTCTCAAGTTGCAGTGGGGGAGGTTTAGGTTGGATATGAGGAAAAACTTTTTCACTAGGAGGGTGGTGAAACACTGGAATGCGTTACCTAGGGAGGTGGTAGAATCTCCTTCCTTAGAAGTTTTTAAGGTCAGGCTTGACAAAGCCCTGGCTGGGATGATTTAATTGGGGATTGGTCCTGCTTTGAGCAGGGGGCTGGACTACATGACCTCCTGAGGTCCCTTCCAACCCTTATATTCTATGACACTTCCATATTTACTTTCTCCATACCAGTCATGATTTTTATAGATCTCAATCATATCCCCCTCCCCCACTTAGTTGTCTCTTTTCCAAGCTGAAAATTCCCTTATTAATTTCTCCTCATACGGAAGCCGTTCAATACCCCTAATATTTTTTGTTGCCCTTTTCTGAACCTTTTCCAATGTCAATATATCTTTTTTAAGATGGGGTTACCACATCTGCACGCAGTATTCAAGATGTGGGTGTACCATGGATTTATATGGAGGCAATATGATATTTCTGTCTTATTATCTCTCCCTTTCTTAATGATTCCCAACATTCTCTTCGTTTTTTTTTTTTTTTGACTGCCGCTGCACATTGAGTGTATGTGTTCAGAGAACTATCCACAGTGATGCCAAGATCTCTTTCTTGAGTGGTAACAGCTAATTTAGACCCCATTTTATATGTATAGTTGGGATTATGTTTTCCAATGTGCATTACTTTGAATTTATCAACATTTAATTTCATCTGCCGTTTTGTTGCCCAGTCACCCAGTTTTAAGTGATCCTTTTGTAGCTCTTCGCAGTCTGCCTGGGACTTAACTATCGTGAGCAATTTTGTGCCATCTGCAAATTTTGCCACCTCACTGTTTACCCCTTTTTCCAGATCATTTATGAATATGTTGAATAGGACTGGTTCCAGGACATACCCCTGAGGGACACCATGATTTACCTCTCTCCATTCTGAAAACTGACCATTTATTCCTACCCTTTGTTTCCCATCTTTTAACCAGTTACCAATCCATGAGAGAACCTTTCCTCTTATCCCATGACAGCTTACTTTGCTTAAGAGCCTTTGAGGGACCTTGTCAAAGGCTCTTTGAAAATCTAAGTACACTATATCCACTGGATCCCCCTTGTCCCCATGCTCATTGACGTCCTCAAAGAATTCTAGTAGATTGGTGAGGCATGATTTCCCTTTACAAAAACCATGGTGACTCTTCCCCAACAAATTATGTTCATCTATGTGTCTGACAATTTTATTCTTGAATATTCTTGAATATTCTTGAATATTCAAGAATAAAATACCAGTTTGCCCAGTACTAAAGTCAGGCTTAGAGGCCTGTAATTGCCGGGACCACCTCTGGAGGCCTTTTTAAAAATTGGCATCACATTAGCTATCCTCCAGTCATTTGGTACAGAAGCTGATTGAAATGACAAGTTACAGACTACAGGTAGTAGTTCTGCAATTTCACATTTGAGTTCGTTCAGAACTCTTGGATGAATACCATCTGGTCCTGGTGACTTATTACAGTTTAGTTTATCAATCTGTTCCAAAACCACCTCTAATGACACTTCATTCTGGGACAGTTCCTCAGATTTGTCACCTAAAAAGAATGGCTCAGGTTTGGGAATCGCCCTCACATCCTCAGCTGTGAAGACCGATACAAAGAATTCATTTAGTTTCTCCACAATGGTCTTACTGCTCTTGAGTGCTCCTTTAGCATCTTCATCATCCAGTAGCCCCACTGGTTGTTTAGCAGACTTCCTGCTTCTGATGTACTTAAAAAAAAATTTTGCTATTACTTTTTGAGTCTTTGGCTAGCTGTTCCTCAAATTCTTTTTTGGCTTTCCTAATTATATTTTTACACTTGATTTGTCAAAGTTTATGCTCCTTTCTATTTTCCTCACTAGGATTTAACGTCCACTTTTTAAAGGATGCCTTTTTGCCTCTCACTGCTTCTTCTACTTCGTTGTTTAGCCACAGTGGCACTTTTTTTGATTCTCTTACTACGTTTTTTAATTTGGGGTATATATTTAAGTTGAAACTCTATTATGGTGTCTTTAAAAAGTTTCCATCCAGTTTGCAGGGATTTCACCTTTGGTGCTGTACCTTTTAATTTCTGTTTAACTCACCTCATTTTTGTGTCGTTCCCCTTTCTGAAATTAAATGCTACAGTGTTGGGCTGCTGTGGTGTCTTCCCCACCACAGGGATGTTAAATTTAATTATATTATGGTCACTATTACCAAGCGGTCCAGCTATATTCATCTCTTGGACCAGATCCTGTGCTCAATTTAGGACTAAATCAAGAACTGCCTCTCCTCTAGGTTCCCAGACTAGCTGCTCCAAGAAGCAGTCATTTAAGGTGTCAAGAAACTATCTCTGCATCCCATCCTGAGATGACATGTACCCAGTCAATATGGGGATAGTTGAAATCCCCCACTATTGAGTTTTTTATTTTAATAGCCTCTCTAATCTCCCTGAGCTTTTCACAGTCACTATTACCATCCTGGTCAGATGGTAATATATCCCTACAGCTATATTCTTATTCGACCATGGAATTACTATCCATAGAGATTCTGTGGCACAGTTTGGTTCATTTAAGATTTTTACTTCATTTGATTCTATGCTTTCTTTCACATATAGTGCCACTCCCCCACCAACATGACCTGTTCTGTCCTTCCGATATATTTCGTACCCTGGTATTACTGTGTCCCGTTGATTATCCTCATTCCATCAAGTTTCTGTGATGCCTATTATATCAATATCCTCATTTAATATGAGGCACTCTATTTCACCCATCTTATTATTTGGGCTTCTAGCACTGATATATAAGCACTTCAAAAAATTGTCACTGTTTAGCTGTCTGCCCTTACATGATGTAATTGAATGGGACTTTTTTTCCACTTGACTGTTTCTCATCAGATCCTAGGTGTATTTTATCATCTTCCATCCTATCCTCCTTACTAGGACATAGAGAATCTCCATTAATAGATCCTCCCCTAAGGGATGTCTCTGTCCAAACCATGTGCTCCTCCGCTCCTGTCGGCTTTCCCCCAGCCCTTAGTTTAAAAACTGCTCTACAACCTTTAAAAAAAGAAAAGGAGCACTTGTGGCACCTTAGAGACTAACAAAACAGTCTCTAAGGTGCCACAAGTACTCCTTTTCTTTTTGCGGATAAAGACTAACACGGCTGCTACTCTGAAACCTCTACAATCTTTGTAATTTTAAATGCAAGCAACCTGGTTCCACTCTGGTTTAGGTGGGGCCCATCCTTCCTGTATAGGCTCCCCCTTTCCCAAAAGTTTCCCCAGTTCCTAATAAAATCTAAACCCCTCCTCCCAACATGATCATCTCATCCACATATTGAGACTCTGCAGTTCTGCCTGTCTAACTGGCCCTGCACATTAAACTGGAAGCATTTCAGAGAATTCTACCATAGAGGTCCTGGACTTCAGTCTCTTGCCTAGCAGCCTAAATTTGGCCTTCTGGACCTCTCGCCTATCCTTCCCTATGTCATTGGTACCTATATGTACCATGACCACCGGCTCCTCCCCAGCACTACACATAAGTCCATCAAGTTGTCTCGAGAGATCCGCTACCTTCGCACCAGGCAGGCAAGTCACCATCCAGTTCTCCCGGTCATCGCAAACCTAGCTATCTATGTTTCTAATGGTCGAATTGCCCATTGCTAATACCTGACTCTTCCTAGTAACTGGAGATCCCTCCCCTGGAGAGGTATCCTCAGTGCGAGAGGATACCGCAACATCATCTGGAAGGAAGGTCCCAACTATAGGATCATTCCCCTCTGCTTCAGTTGGATGTTCTCCTTCCCTGAGACTTTCATCCTCCTCAACAGCATAGCAGCTGTCAGACTGGGGATGGGACCGTTCTACTGTGTCCCGGAAAGTCTCATCAAAGTTCTCTCTGTACTGTTTTCATCTTATGAATAAAATGTGCTTCCTCTGAAAGAGAAAGCAAAGGGCAGATGCTGGTGCATTCACACTATAGTCAGGAAGCTGGGCCACCTGGAAATAGTCCAGTCAGGAGAGAGAAAGAGAAAAATCTCCACCCAAGAGAGGCAATGGCTGGGGAGCCAGAAGCCTCGAATGGGTGCCCTTGCTGGATCACAGAGGGAGAATACAGGTGCAGTTGCCCTGAACTGAGACAGTAACTGTTTTTGTGAGTACATGATGCTTTTCGTTGGGGATGCACACCAATATCAGGAGCTCTCACTTACTAATTGTATCCTCACAGGGTAAGAAGCTACAGGTATTAGTCCACTCAATTAAGGGAAGACAACCTAGGGCATTCAAAATCATATATTGACCATTTTACAGATGAAGAAACTGATGGGTTAAATTACCTGCCCGAAGACAAACATGGTGACTTAAAACGCTGCCAAGCACAACAGCTGGTTCACTCCAGGGAACGTGATTGTCAGGTGTTGCCAGGTATTGTTAGTAGCAATGAAACAAATGCATTTTTCAGACAGGAAGTTAAGCATTATCTTTCTGCTCTCTCCAATTTATCCAGACACGGCTCTCCCTTTCCTTAAGCATTTTGGATATGGCATATATCAGATGCATGTGTTTGAGATACCTATTACTGTAGCCACACTTAATCCCTATATCCCATGTAGTTTGAAGTGCTGCCTCTCAGATTGAGAGTGATCACCACCCCATCATCAGCTCAGCATTCTCTGTGTTGTAACAACATCAGCTGGAGGAGGGAAAAGAGTGAAGGAACTTGGGAGCTTTGATGCTTACATTTGGAGCTTTGATGCTTGCAGGATCAAATTATATTCTCAAAAGATGGGAGCTCAAAGGATGGGTGGACACATTATTGACATTAGAGAACAGAGATCAGTACTAAAAATGAATTTCTGCTAGGGCTGTCGATTCATTGCAGTTAATTTTTTTGAGTTAATCACGTGAGTTAACGGCGACTAAAAAAATTAATTGTGATTAACTGCACTGTTAAACAATAGAATACCAACAGAAACATATTAAATATTTTTGGATGTTTTTCTACCTTTTCAAATATATTGATTTCTATTACAACACGGAATACAAAGTTTCTCACTTTATATTATTTTTTATTTTTATTTTTATTTTTTATTACAAATATTTGCACTGTAAAAATAATATAGCATTTTTCAGTTCACCTAATACAAGCACAGTACCGCAATCTCTATTGTGAAAGTGTAACTTACAAATGTAGATTTTTTTGTTGTTACATAACTGCACTCCAAGACAAAACAATGTAAAACTTTAGAGCCTACAAGTCTATTCAGTCCAACTTCTTGTTCAGCCAACTGCTAATACAAACAAGTTTGTTTACATTTATGGGAGATACGGCTGACTGCTTCTTATTTACAATGTCACCTGCACGTGAGAACCGGCTTTCACATGGCACTTTTGTAGCCGGTGTTGCAAGGTATTTACATGCCAGATATGCTAAACATTCATATGCCTCTTCATGCTTCGGCCACCATGCCAGTGGACATGCTTCCATGCAGATGATGCTCATTAACACATTTTTTTAATTAAATTTGTGACTAAACTCCTTGGGGGAGAATTGTATGTCTCCTTTCTGTTTTACCCCCATTCTGCCATATATTTCATGTTATAGCACTCTCGGATGATGACCCAGCACATGTTCATTTTAAGAACACTTTCACAGCAGATTTGACAAAACGCAAAAAAAAGTACCAATGTGAGATTTCTAAGGATAGATACAGCACTCGACCCAAGGTTTAAGAATCTGAGAGAATCCAAAATCTGAGAGTGACGAGGTGTGGAGCATGCTTTCAGAAGTTGTAAAAGAGCAACACTCCGATGCAGAAACTACAGAACCCAAACCACCAAAAAAGAAAATCAACGTTCTGCTGGTAGCATCTGACTCAGATGATGAAAATGAACATGCATCGGTCCGCTCTGCTTTGTATCGTTATCGAGCAGAAGCCATCATCAGCATGGACGCATGTCCTCTGGGATGGTGGTTGAAGCATGAAGGGACATATGAATCTTTAGCACATCTGGCACGTAAATATCTTGCAACACCAGTTACAACAGTGCCATGCGAACGCCTGTTCTCACTTTCAGGTGACATTGTATACAAGACGTGGGCAGCATTATCTCCTGCAAATTGTAACCAAACTTGTTTCTCTGAGCAATTGGCTGAAGTAGGACTGAGTGGACTTGTAGGCTCTAAAGTTTTACATTGTTTTATTTTTGAATGCAGTTATTTTTTGTACATAATTCTACATTTGTAAGTTCAACTTTCATGATAAAGAGATTGCACAACAGCACTTGTATTAGGTGAATCGAAATACACTATTTCTTTTGTTTTTTACAGTACAAATATTTGTAATCAAAAATAAATATAAAGTGAGCACTGTACATTTTGTATTCTGTGTTGTAATTGAAATAAATATATTTGAAAATGTAGAAAACATCCAAAAATATTTAAATAAATGGTATTCTATTATTAATTGCACGATTAATTTTTTTAATGCTTGACAACCGTAATTTCTGAACATTATAAATTACACAACTAATCACGAACAGGTGGATGTGGAACAGATTTACAGTGTCTCTTTAATGCGTACAAACATATAAACTATTTGGTACAATACTGCCTCCTGAAGGCTTATATGAACTAGTACTGCCTGAGAAAAACAAGTCCAACACAAAGCATGCTTTTTCAATATTATTTCGGTGAATAAGGGAATGTCTGTACTGCAGTGTAAGGCCAGGGTTTGAACTGAGGCTCAAGCCTAATCCCCCACTTCCGTCTACACACAAATATCACTAACCCAGGGATCAGACCCAGGGTCCCAACCCCAGGAGGGTGGAAGTTCCAAGCCTGAGTCAAGATGGGACCAAGAGTGCAAGCCCTATTACTTTGTAGCATAGATGTAGCCCTGCTGGAGTTGTGCTCTGGGAGTCCACCTGAAGTATTTCACAATCCCAAGAGCCCCCTTTCTTTGTCCTTTGGACAGTCAAGTTTTCTCACACTGCACATGAACAAAGGACTAGAGCAGCTGTCTTTTGGGAGAGCGTTAGAAAGTCCGGGATATGGGCGGTTGGACTTGGGCTCACACAATGCAGTATAGATGTTGGAGTCAGGGTTCAACGATTCCTAACCCAGAGTTACAAATGAGTGTAAATGCTCAAGTCCTAGGTTAACAAACCCACGGTCTGCTAACTCAAGTTCTACTTAGCCTGGGCTCACACTGCAGCATGAACATACCCTATGTGTGTAAGGAAGATCACTGGAAAGAGCGAGAGGCTTCTTCTAAACAGATTATTCAGAAAGACTTTCACACCCTCCTTTTCTCCCTCTCTGAGCAAACAGGGGCCAATCCATTTGTTAGGTTGCTGGCTGGGTTCATATTCACACACAGTAGTGAGAAAGCTGCAGAAACTATGAGCCAGATCCTCGGCTGGGGGAAGTTGGTACAGTTCCATTGAAATTAATGGATCCAGAGAAGGAAGTGGCCTTCTGTTTTTCACTTTTTCATTTCAGTGTTCTGGCTCTGGATTGAATCTCTCCATTCATTATTGTTCTCCCTACTTCAAAATGGGAGATGTAAATACCTTGACTGAAAGACCAAGTAGTTTCCCTTCAACTTCCGTAAGTGCCTCCATATCCTCTGCTGAAATGGTGTTGTGTACTTTCCTACAGCAAATACCCCTCAGTAAATCAACACAGATATCCCTACTTCTCCAGTGCCAGTGGAGGTGAGGGAAATTCTTTTCTTCTATCTAGAACACCAAATGTCACAAAACACTGTGCTAAGGTCAGGAACAATAGGCTCCTCAGCACCAAGACCAATATAAAATACTACCTCTGAAGGCCCTAGTAATCATAGTAGGGTTTATAGTTCTATATGCAAATTTAGCAGGGTGGTTTCACTTGAATATTAAAGTATTTTAAAAAATCCCAGTGAGGTTTTAAGAATCATTACTGAACATTAATGACAGTTAAGTATCTCCAGAGATAAACTATAAGCACTATAACTTCCCAGGCACTCAGATACTAACTACTGATTAACTTTTCAGCATCAAGAAACTCACAAATTACCCTTTGAAGGAACAGAACTGGCATTTTAAAATGAACTTCTCTGTAAAATCTGAGTAACTGCATTAAAAACTAAAAGACTCCATATTCTTCAAAAGGATCCATCACACTAAATCACCTCACTTCCCCACACGCTTCAGCCCAGCTATAATCCAGCTAAATATCACTCAGATTGAGGCAACAAGAATGGTGGATGATAAAATGAGGGTGGAAACCAAAAGACTGAAGGCTACATTTTTCCTCCAGAGATACATGTGCAAGTCTCCCCCAACTGATCTAATTATGTACCATAGTATACATCAGTCGTAGTGTCTATTCTCACTGTGCTGCATGTACTTAATTATATGCTAGTGTCCTTAGAACCATGCAATGATGGAAACATGCAGTGACCTTTATTTTAAAAAATCTTTTTAGGAAGAGGCTCACAAAATATCAAAACAAACCCTTTACACTAATATTCCATTACCTCTTGTAATAGAAAGAGAGAGCCTGAGACATGAAGCCTGGTAAAAGGGGCCTGGTGTAAGGCCTAAAGTCACCCCATGCTGAGACAAATCCAAATTAGCAAGAGTCAAACTATGAGCAAAAAGTCAGGCCCTATTACAAAGCAGATGTCTGCTTGCAGGTTCGCTATCTGATACATGAACTTGGCAAGAACAGGGCTGGCACTTCAAAAACACAAGCACTCCTAGGCACTAAGTATTCAGGTAAACACATTCCAAAAGGGTGGCACCAGAACACCCTGATACAAGGTTATGGTGTAAACACACTCCCTGAAGATGACACATGGACACACTGACACCTCTTAAAGATAAGGTCAGGATGACAGGGTGATGGGGAGAGATGTTTTGACTGTACCAACAGGTGTAAGGTAAAGAGTGGTAACTAACCACGTCAGAAGGGCAATACGTAATTTGTTTGCATAAGTGTATAAAAGAGGGGCCACAGAGTGGGTGTCTTTGTGCAGCCTTGGGAGGGGAACAGAAAGTCCCACTGTTCACTGAGCCAGGTCCATTGTAACGAACACATATAGGATGCTAGGACCTTACTTTGTTGCCAATAAACCTGGCGGAGCAGCTCTGCCACTGAACCAAGTCTGTGGCCTTCTTGGGCCATTCAATATCTGTTGTGTCAGCTATCTGAGCAGAACTGGGAGAGCACAGAGAGAATACACGCACGCAGCCAACAACAGACACCTCTAAGCCTCCTGGGCTGTTACCCACAGCTAGAGCCACTTTCTCTATTATCCATATATACACCCAGGGCTGTTGCTTCTCCACTAAAAGCTTTTAGAAAAGATTTTTTGCACTGGTACATATCAAGGGTAGAAGACACCTGTGTGGTTGGGAGATTTTACTTGATCAAGGCTGGAATAGCATTTTCTGCTAGCACCTTGTGTATATAACGGTAAATAAAAGTGCAAAATGAATAATATACTAACAAAAAAGAAAAGGAGTACTTGTGGCACCTTAGAGACTAACCAATTTATTTGAGCATAAGCTTTCGTGAGCTATAGCTGCATCCGATGAAGTGAGCTGTAGCTCACGAAAGCTCATGCTCAAATAAATTGGTTAGTCTCTAAGGTGCCACAAGTACTCCTTTTCTTTTTGCGGATACAGACTAACACGGCTGCTACTCTGAATATACTAACAGTTCTTTTGGTGCCAACATCCTCTGCCCCTTGTGTACATTCAGGAACCTGGAAAGCACAGACTATCCAGACAACAGGCTTAGTCTGACCTCTCACATCTAGATCTCCTGAGGAATTTTAAAATGTATATTAACAAGAAACCATGACAACTACATTTAGGTCAGTCTCCTGTATCATCTTTTTGTAGCTCCTGTACTACATGTTTCTTTGTGTGCATTAAAAATATGCTTCCCTGAAATCTTAAGTGTCTTAAAATAATCCCTACACATTAACAAGATTTCTTTTTAAAAAACTACAATGTTGTCATTTTAAGTGTCTATCCGACAGTCACCTGCTAGGCGGGGGCTGCTACTTACATCACACGCACCACTCACTATCATCATTTTGAATGTATTCCTCTTACAAACTTAACCCCTTTCATAGGGCCCCCCCTTCAAGCTGGAAATGCCAGACCACCACTACATACACAGAACTATTGGCAGACTCTGCCGCAGCAAATACTCATTGCTGACATCCAAAAAATCAGGGAAGTTACTGTGACAAATTCTGGAAGTTGCAAGGTACCAGAACAGCTCCTACATGAGCCAGACGACTGCTCAAGTCAGTAATCAGGAGGTTTCTATTTTTATTTCTACAGAAGGATTCAGAGAATTTAGGTAAGCAGCACATTTGGCAGACCTCTATTTAGGTACAAGCCAGGTACTGTACCTGTGTACAAGATGTGGGACTGGAACCTGCCTTCAAAATGGTACAATCTCAAGAATAATATTGCCACACAAACCAATGTGCACAGCCATAAGAATTAGCCATTGGTTACAGCGCAATCACCAATACTAACAGAAGAGGGCGTGCTAATGCCATGAAGATTCTGTGCACCACAACAGGTAAGATACATTTTGGCATGGGAAGCATAAACTAGTCTGTCCAGTTAAACTTTTTTATAATTAATTTGCAAATTATTCATACGCATTTAGCGGATTTCACAAGAACAGCAATCCAGTCACGTGCCTTCAGCAGCCCTTTGAGGTCAAAGGAAGATTTCTTCCTGAAGAGATAAAATACACCTCCTGCCCAAAAACACACCACCACCACCACCCAAAAAAAGAGAGCGAGAGAGAGCGCTATGAACAACGGTCCCAACACACACTGAAGTGTCTGTATCTGGGTGAGTTTCAGCTACTCTGAATTGCAAAGTAATGTTTAATATAGCAGAAGTATTGTGTCTGATCATCTTACAAATAGTTTATGCCTTCATCCCAATGCATGTTAAAATGTGAATGAAGGAACATTGGAATTGCCATGCCGGATGAGATTAGTGGTCCACCAAGATCAGTATGCTGTCTCTAACAGTAGCTTTTATCAGATATTTCAGAGGGAGGTGCAAAATACCTTGCAGTAAGCAGTTATGAATGAAACTGCCCATAGAGAAAATCTCTTTTGGACCTCTATTAGTTAGAGATGGGTTGATGTCCTGAAGCATAACTGTATACTTATTACTATCCAGTTTATTGCACTGAACGCAGCATGTATGATTGCCAAAGAGATTGCGGGCATTTAATTTCTTACCTAGCAGCCTAAGTTTTATCTCCAGGACCTCTCTTCTACCTTTCCCTGCCTCATTGGTACACATATGTACCACAACCATCGTCTTCATCCTAGCACTGCATGCAAGTCTGTCTAGATGTCTTGAGAGGTCTGCAGCCTTCGCACCCAGCAGGCAATTCACCATGCACTTCTCCCAGTCATTACAAACCCACTACCTATGTTTCTAATAATTGAATCCCCCATAACTATTACCTGGCTCTTCCTAACAACAGGGATCTCACCCCTGGAGAGAGAACCTCAGTGCGAGAGGATACTATGACATCAACTAGAAGAAGGGTCCCAACAATGTGGTCATTTCCCTCCACTCCAACTTCATGTACTCCTTCCCCAAAATTTTCATCCTCCTCAACAGCGCAGAAGCTGTCAGATTGGGGGTGGGACTTCTCTACTGTGTCCTTGAAAGTCTCATCATGTGCCATGCATCCGGAGCTGGAGATTTTGAAAGCAGTAGTGCCCGTTGGTCCGTGCATGCGCCTTTGCTCCTCCTCAGGGTTTTGTCTGAGGCAATAAAGGGCAGACCAACCACACCCTCAGTTCCTTCTCAGCTGCAGCAGAGGGGAAGGAGGGCGGGACTGGAATAGAGATAGGGATCACACATCTCAAAGAACCTCCAGTTACAGGTAAGTAACCTCCGCCTCTTCAAGTGATGGTCCCTACTACTGTATTCCACTGAGGGTGATTAACAAGTAGTACCTAGGTAAGAGGAGGGTGTGAGGAAGATGATGGAACTGTGGAGCAGAGAACAACCACACCGAATGAGGCATCTGTCGCAGAGTCTCGCACCAAGGCTCAATAGAAAGAGAAGGTATGTACTGATTGCCACATGTCCACCTTACATATGTCCGTAAAAAGCATTTCGTGAAGCGTGGCCACATTTGATGCTTAAGCTCTTGTGGAGTGTGCTCATATCCAGTGGTGAGCTGGAGCCAGTTCGCACCAGTTTGCTAGAACCAGTTGTTAAATTTAGAAGCCCTTTTAGAACCGGTTGTTCTGGGAGGGACAACCGGTTCCAAAAGGGCTTCTAAATTTAACCAGCCAAAAGTGGTGCCTTAGGCGCCAACTCCATGGGTGCTCCAAGCCTGGAGCACCCAAGGGGAAAATTTGGTGGGTGTAGAGCACCCACTGGCAGCTCCCCGCCCCACCCCTGGCCCCAAGCTCACCTCCGCTCTGCTCCGCCCCACTCTGCTTCTCCGCCCCCTCAGCTGGGGCAGGCTGAGAAGCAGGCAGCAGCTTCCCGCTCAGGCCCTGGAGGTGAGCTGGGATGGGGGCGCGAGGAGGGCCGCCCGTGCTGCAGCAGGTAACCCGGGGGGTGGGGGAGGCCCCCACAGGAGAACCGCCCCCTGCCCCAGCTCACCTCTGCCACCCTCGGCCTGAGCGGGAAGCCGTCACCTGCTTCTCAGCCTGCCCCAGCTTCCCGCCGAACAGCTGATTCGCGGGAAGCCGCAGAGGGGGTGGAGAAGCAGAGCGGGGCAGCGCATTCAGCGGAGGAGGCGGAGCAGAGGTGAGGTGATCTGGGGCCAGGCGCGGGATGGGGAGCTGCCGGTGGGTGCTCTGCACCCACCAAATTTTCCCTGTGGGTGCTCCAGCCCCGAAGCACCCAGGGAGTCGGTGCCTAAGGCGCCACTTTTGATGTGATCAGTGGGGGAGCAGCCATTCCCCCGCCCCTAAGAGCCAGAGGGACCTGCCAGATACTTCCTGGGAGCTGCTCCAGGTAAGCACCTCCAGGACTCCCCACCTCGCCCCCCGGCAGATGCCTCTGGCTCTTAGGGGTGGGGTGGGCACCTACTACGGTAGCCCACGAGACCCTCCTGCCCAGTTCTGTGGGGGCAGTCAGGGGACAGGGGAGGGGGTTGGATGGGGCAGGGGTCCTGGGGGGCGGGGGTAGGCAACGACCCCCTCATGGGGTGAGGAGGGAACTGGTTGTTAAGATTTTGGCAGCTCATCACTGCTCGTATCCCATGGGGTGGAGACAGCCCAGATAACTGATAAAATGTAATGCACCCTGAAACCCACTTAGAAATCCTCTGAGTGAAAACAGCTTGCCCTTTAATCCTTTCAGCTATAGCAATAAACAGTCTGGGGGACTTCCTGAATGGTCTCATTCTCTGCAGGTAGAAGGCCAAGACCCTGTGGATGCTGAGGGAGTGAAAGCGCTGTTCCTCCGCTGAGGCGTGAAGCTTTGGAAAGAAAGCAGCTAAGTGTATGGGTTGCTTGAGATGAAAATGTGATACAATCTTTGCTAGGAACTTGGGGTGCAAGCGCAGGGTAACTTTGTTCTTATGGAATGTGGTAAATGGGGGATCTGCCATCATGGTGCCCACTTCACTTATCCTTCTCATGGAAGTAATAGCTACCAGAAAGGCAACCTTCAAGGAGAGGACAGACAGGGAATGTAAGGCCAGAGGCTCGAAGGGTGACTTCATCAACATCATGAGGACATGGTGGAGGTCCCATTTGGAAGCAATCGATTGAATGGGAGGATAAATTCGTAGGAGGCCTTTCCATAACCTGGTAGTCAAGGGGTGAGTAAAGACAGAGTGCCCTTCCACTCGGGGGTGGAAGAGAGTGATAGCAAGTATGTGCACCTTGATGGAGTTGAGAGCGAGGCCTGACATCTTCAGGGAGAGGAGATAGTCTAAAAGAAGAGACTGTCCACATCTTCAAGGGCAAGACCCCTCTCTTGGGCCCCTGAAGTGAACCACTTCCACTTGACCCCATAGGATCGCCTTGTGAACTCTTTTCTGTTACTCAAGAAGATGCCTTGTACTGCTGATGAACATTCTTGCTCTAGTGAAGATGCCCATCCAAAAACCAAGCTCTGAGGAGAAAGGTCTGGGGATAAGGATGCTGGATCCATCCACCTTGTTAAGTCACATTCAGCCTTGCTCAGGAGATGAAGTATTTTCACTTTTAGGACCACTGCCATTTCTGATATTTGTTTCTCTCTTCCTTCCTGTTTCTCTTACTGCTTTTCTTCCCTCTGCATTTCCTTCCCTGGAGCAACTCACAATTCTCCTGCACCATGGAGCATCACTTACACCCCATTCCCAAGGCCATCTGATAGAATGCTCAGTAATAAAATAGTCAATGACATATGGTGTCATTGTTAGGCTTTGGATTTAACATCTCTATGAGATTAATGAGCCAGAGGAGTCCATACCTTGCCAAAGCCATTGTTACACGCTGTCTGCAAACTCTGGAAGACAAACCTGCTTTGATTTACGGTGGCTTCATATTTGAAAACTTAATTTTAAAATCAGGGATATAAACATTTTTTAAACAAAAAAAAGTTTGATTCTGTAGAACGTGAATATGCAATGCTAACTACATAAATACAAAGTTTACCTGTTGTACTTTTATTACCCTCATATTTCTAGAGTCACACTCCAAAAACTTATGGTTAAAAATCTAACCAATAGTTCGCCCATATCTGTAACTAAATTTAGATATGCCTAGATAGTCTTAAGTGCCAAATGCTAGCTTAAAAACACACACAAAAAATGCTCTTTACTAGTTTTCTATATTATCTTCCGAAGTTGCACAATGTGAATCTGCTGAGCAACCAGGGTCCCACTGAGTAATACATTATAATTGTACATGATTACACACAATATTTCTGGAAATGTCCTCTCTCAAATGGGTCAAATTCATAGTTTAATTTCTCTGCTAGACACACTATCAAGTCAATCTTACTGTCATCAAGAGGTTTTATTCCTGCAACATAGATTACTGCGGAAGATCTAGAGAGGCTAAGCTCTAATGCACACACCTCTCAGGGTCACTACACGGTACTCATGAATAATTTTCCTTTGGATTAGTGAAAAAATAACTTTTTTTCAAGCGTTTATTATATTCATGGTAGTTTTACAGAGTTATGTTAATCTATTATGGCTTGACAATTAGTTCCTGATCTGTGTTTTAGATCCAAATGTCTACACTACAAACACTACAGCTGAAGCTATGCCACTGCAGCACAGACAACAACAATGGAAGGTATTTTTCCATTACTGTAGTAAATCCACCCCAGAGACGCTAGCTAGGTTGACAGAAGAATTCTTAAATCAGCCTAGGTGTACCTACTGTGGGGGTTAGGTTGACCTAATTACATTGTACAAGGAATGAAATTTTTTACTGCCCTAAGTGATATAGCTAGGTCGACCTAAGTTTTGGGTGTAGACCAGGCCTAAGATCAAAATTTAAATTGTGCAAAAATTAAGCATGACTGCACTAGAGAGTAACTTCTATTCAATTTGAGAATTAAGAATTACTACCAGGAACTGAGAAAGGAGACTGTTTAGCTGACAATCAGAATCACCAGTTGAATACTCCTTTTATTTACATTCAGAGGATTTAAAGCACGCAGTCTTGGGGTTGAAAGGCAACACACAACTCAGGAACTAATAGTTTCTAGAGAATTGGACAAACTGTAAATCAAATATAGAGGAAAGGAAATGAAAATCCAACTCTTACTCTTGTTCCAATCTTCCTTAAGGGAATTCCCAAAATACAGCTTAGTTCCCCTAATACTATGCTCTCTGTTGTACTTTTATTGTCCTTGTATTTCTGATTAGCATCCCAACAATAAATATTTAAACAAAAAAATAGCAGGTACTAAAACTCAACCTTGGAGACTCGAATTATAACAAGTACTATGTATTGGTACGATATACTGTGTACTCTCATAATAATTGCTCAAAACCTGGAGTATTTCAAGGTGAATTATACCAATCTGTAACATTAATTGGCCTATATTGACTTTCAACTCTCTTCCAGTTATTGAAGTGCAAGTTTGTGCAGCACCTTATTCCATGTCAGTGAAGGATGAAGAGAGTCTGTTAAAGCAGGAATTTACAAGAAAGTCATGCTGAAAACAGAAAGGGAATTCATGTCTTTGGACCACTCTGCGAAGTCCTCAGCCTCAAATTTCCACCACTAAAGAGGCTGTTGGGTTTTTGTTAATGATCCTAGGAATCAGTGGAGCCTTTTTGTAACTTTCAAAAAACGACTTGGATCGACATGTACACAGCCAAACAAGAACTCATTTGGAGAATACAGTCATCTCCAGTAATCCCGGTAAAGAAAGGAAAGAAAAGTGACAAAATGTTACTCTAATGGAGTTCTGCTCAAATTTTACAAGCTTTGGATAAAGGACTCATACCAATGCTCTCACAGGAAAACTCTAAAAAATCATTTTAAAATCAACTCACGATCCCAAACAAGAAACAATCTACAAGAAAACTTTAAAATAGCAAATAATTACATACAAAAAACAGCTTTACTTACCTCCAAGCTTCATTTTAATCAGTTCCTGAAGGGGATAGGGAGAGATATCAAACACTACTCAGGTCAAAGCATTTTTCTGTATTCTCTGCAACTGTTTTAGATGCTTGTGGTACAGAATGTATCAGAAAAACTTGGATTTGAACGCTATTTGGATTTGTGCTCCCCAGATACATGGAAACTAAATACTGTATAGGTAAAAAAACCCCTCAGTTCCTAAAAAACACAATACTACCTCTACAACTCATAAAGCTCCCCGTACTGGCTAATTAATGGAATTGCTTTAACTCTAAAGAAAACCTAAGCTTCTAATTTCCCAAAAGGATGTGTGTGTTCTGCCACTGAACACAAGGAAAAATTCCGCTCCTATACACTGGTGAATTGAGCAAAGATTTAAAGAAAAGAATGTTGACATGGGATATAACACTATATTTTATATTGTGACATATACAACATATATATTAGGTTTTTCATGGTGCCCATCATCTTATTATCAGACTGATACCACATTGAAAATGAATCTCACAACAAAGCAAGATGATTGTAATCAGTACAGTATATGATCAGGGACAGCTTATCAGAATCTTGTTTACATTAACAAGAAAACAGTGAGACATACTGTGCTTTTTCTAGATTATATTAAATTGTAAAATCCATTCTGAAATTTATGGCGTTCTCAAAACACAGAACTAGTTAAGTAGTCCCCAAACTATGGTTTACAAATAATTTCTTTCAGATTCATATCCCTCATAAGCAATCAGACGTAATTGAGAAAGTACGCCAATTCCACCTAGCAGTCCTCCAGTTCCCAACAAAACACAGACCGATATCACTCAGACCAACATTTCTGGGGAATATTTTTCTAGAAAAAAAATAAGTGAAAGATGATAAAACAAAGAGAACAAAACCTCGCTGACCTGGTGGAAGTCTCACTTCATCCTTGGCCTGGAGAATAGCTGTCAGCAAGATGGGGTAATGAGAAAATTCACTTGTGTGTTTGCCTTTCAAATAAACAACAAAGGCTCCTCTGTGCTTCCTCCATAAAGGAGGAAAAAAAAAAGACCCAAGAGCCCCAGCCACTGCAAACAACAAAATCCCTTTCCTTCAGTGTAGATTTCACCCACCATTTCAGGGAAACTCCAGAGAGGAAATATACAAAGTACAGCTCAGCCCAGAGACTCTCAGAGCACAGCATATTAAATACGCTTAAGTAAGTATTCTACTGTCAGTACTAAAGTCATTACAGATAATTAGTGTTTATTTTATGCTATGACCTATGTTAATGAGGCTAAGACTGCTGCTCTTGCTAGACCACTGAAAATAGCTAGCTTCAGCACTCCAATGTGTAGTATCAGAAGTGAGCAAAACTTGGTCAACATATTTTAGATGTGGACAGACTCACTTTTAAGGGGACACTAGTCCCCTATCCTTGCTTACGCTGGTAGTTCACAGATAATAGAATTAATAACCACTAATTTTAAGAAGTGTAACATGACACAGACTTTTCTGTATACAAAATGAAAATAACTGGTTTCGTAAAGATTTTACATTTTAAGTTCCATTTTTATTAGACTGTATATTTTTAATTGACATTTTGAATACAGTCATATTGGTGCCTGTTTTTGTCAGACCTGTACAATGATAAACATGCCTTTGGGGGGAATGTTCTACTCAAGAGAAAGGTACGGAGACTTTGTCAGGAATAAAGAACAAAACTTTGGACAAGCTTCTAGATTAAAAATAACGGAAAGTCAGATTTTGTTTCTTTTTGTATTCTAAAACAGACATGAGTATGACTATGGTCTTGGACAGCTGATAAATTTGCTCCAACCCCAAACACATAGGGGAAGAGCCCCATTACTTAACAAGCCAAATAGAAATGGCAGGAGTTGTGCAAAGAAATTAAATGTTTTGGATGATCAAATTAAAACAGTAATAAACTGGAGAAAATGGAGAAGAAATAAGGACATGAAGTAGGGCATGTACAGAGGAATGACCAAATACAGAATTGAGGAATAACTGCAAGGCAGAAATGTCTAGAGATTACTGTGGTGCTGAAACAAAGTATTTCTGCAGGTAAATACTTCCATAGTCAGATTCAGCATCCATAGTGACTGCTTCACCTCAGCAAAACTGACAAAGATTCAAGACACAGAACAGACACAAACAACAAAGGAAGATGCCTTAGGCAGCTCTTGGACATCACATCAGTTTCGTAGGTACAAATATGTTTTATAAGCCAACACTCAAAACTGTCATTGTCCAGCAGCCAAACATGGACAAAGCAGAGTTTGGCAATACTCGCAAAATCATCTAAAGCCAATCTAATCTGAAACAATTTCTGCTGGACCAACAATTTAGGCCAAAGAAAGATTCCTGTGCAGGAGAATGAGAAAAATACATAGCCAACAGCAAAACATAATGCAGAGGGTGAAAAAAAAAATTCAGCTGGGGATTTTCATTATCTCAATTACTGTGTTGCATGATGGCAGCTTTTTTAAAAGACAAGGAAATTGTCCTGCTGAGACATTTTCATCAGATCTCCATCCAGGATAATCATGGCTTAAAACAGCCACTGTGTTTACTTTGTTGATGGAGCTGTCTAGTCAGCAAATAGAATTGCACTGTGAATGTGTTTATTTCATATTCTTTTATCCACTGCACACTATGTCAAGTGAACACTGAAAATCTTAAATCCTTGCATACAGAAACAGAGGAACAATTGCCATACTGGCTCAGACCCGTTATGCATTTATTCCAATACAGTTTCCAACTGAGGCCAGCACCAGACACTTTAGAGGAAGGTTTAAGAAACGCTGCAGTAGGTAGATACGGGACAATTTGCCTCCCCATATTAGGTCTCATTCTGGTCTCTAATAGTTAGAGGGTGGCTTAGGCCAGGGGCGGGCAAACTTTTTGGCCTGAGGACTACATCGGGTGTCCAAAATTGTATGGGGGGGCCGGTTAGGGGAGGCTGTGCCTCCCCAAACAGCCAGGCATGGCCCAGCCCCCGATCCCTATCGGATTGGCCCCTTGCAGCCCCCCCCGGGATTCCTACCCCATACGACCCCCCGTTCCCTGTCCCCTAACGGCCCCCAGGGGACTTCTGCCCCATCCACCACCCCCTGCTCCCTGTCCCCTGACCGCCCCCAGACCCCCCACCCAACTGCCCCCCACCTCCCCATCCAACCCCCCCTCTCATTCCTGACTGCCCCCCAGGACCCCTGCCCCATCTAACCACCCCTGCTCCCTGTCCCCTGACCATCCCAGGTACCCATGCCCCTGACTAACCCCCACCGCCCCATCAAAACCCCCTCTCCTTCCTGACTGCTCTTCCGGGACCCATGCCTCCATTCAACCCCCATTTCCCACCCTCTGACCGCCCCGACTCCTATCCACCCCCTCAAACTCACCTGCTCTCTATCCAACACCCCCTGCTCCCTGCCACGCAGGTGGCTGGCGGCGCTACAGCCACACCACTGTGCAGAACAGAGCAACGGGTCAGGCCGGGCTCTGCAGCCCCCGCCCAGAGCACTGTGGCAGCGGCCCAGTGAGCTGAGGCTGCGGGGGAAGGGGGAACAGTGGGGGAGGGGCCGGGGCTAGCCTCCTAGGCTAGGAGCTCAGGGGCCGGGCAGGAGGATCCCGCGGGCTGGATGTGGCCTGCGGGCTGTAGTTTGCCCACCTCTGGCTTAGGCCCTGAAGCGTAAGGTTTTATCTCCCTTCCAAAATTTGTTAGCAGTAAACTACAATTCTAAGATATTCCTTTTTTCCATAGAAATAGCCAATCCTTCTTTGAATCTTCCTCAATTCTTGGCTTCAAAGCCTGCAGTCATTTGCAAAGGGGTTATTCTGTGGCTCTAACATGGGACAGATAATTCCATAGTGCTCCAAAGCAAGAAGGTTCAAATCCACACAAACAGCCAGTGAGAAGGGAGTTATTTCAAGGCTTTATAACGTGGGACAGGCTGAGTTGAGGATCAGCTGGAGACAGGGGTCATTCATTAGCTCTCTACCATGAGAATGGCTGACTGCACAGGCTCACCCTAGGTAGCGTAGGGATGGAAGGAGGAGGTGGAAGAGTCATTCCGCAAGTTACCTGAGACATGTTGCTTCAGGACTAGCACAGGAGGAGGTTATGACAGAGGCACGTTTGATATGGAAATTTGTGCTAATTGCAAATTAGAGTGGGAGGGAAGCATTAAAGCTGGTCAGAAAATTTCCACTGAAACACAATTCACCAAAACAGGAAAAAGTTTGTTTTTTGTTTTTTTGTGAGAAAAAGTGTGCTTTCCTACCAGGCCACTAGCATACCGGAATTCTGTCTCTAGAAGAGAAATGCTTCTGATTGAACTATAAACTCTCCAATATAAACTACAGTTCAGAATGAACAGCTAGGAATTTCTTTAAATTTGGTTTGTATCTTGAATTGATTGAGACTGTTTACAGGAAAACAGCGCAATTAACATGCTGCCAAGGTAGGGCCACAGAAGAATGAGGCCTTTTTCGTATTAGTCTTTATTTATAGCGTGATAGTCATATCCTACAAGCAGTACTGCCAACTCTAAAAGGTTCAAAAATCATGAATGAAGCCCAGAGAAATAATGAAATTAATCCAAAAATCATGAGCTTTTTAAAGAATATGTTATATTGTGTTTTTTTGGTCTGTTTTGATTTTTAATTCCTCCTACCCATCCACAGTATGTGTGAGAGACAATTAACATTGACCAACCTCCTAAATTTATTGGGAAGGTGATTTTGGCCCCTGCTGCAGGAGCTCTCATCCCCATATATGTCCATCCCCTGCCCAGCAATTAATTCTGTTCCCCCAACCTCCAAAATCAGTCCTGTCCCCCCACCCCAGCCTCTCATCAGTTCTAGCCCCAGAGCCTCACATCTGCTCCACCTGGGGTTCTTCATGAGCCTCTACCAACCTGGCCAGGAGCTGCAGCAGTGTCCCGTTCTTCCCCTTCCAGCTTTAAGGGAAGGGGGGCAGCACCAGACGTTCTTCACTTCCCTTTGCACGTTGAGGGTGGGCTGGGGGTAGCACAGAGGAGCTGTCCCTGATCAAAGGGGGAGGGGGAATAGAGCCATTCTGAGCTGCTGGGATCTTTCTGTTCCCTCTTCCTCTTCTGTGAGAATGATGTTGGGTTGCAGAGGGAATGGGAAGAGAGCTCTGCCTGCTTCTTGGCTGCTCTACACCACGAGGTGGGAAAGTGGCACAAACAACCAACCAGAGGGGATTTTCTTTCTAGGGCTGAAATTTGCTAGAAGGCTGGAGCTTCTCATCACTGCAAAATTGGCTCCAGCCCTGGCCAAAATTCCATCATTCATGAAAAAAATCACGAGAATTGACAAGATGCATAGAGGCAAATTTAATCCACTGTAAAACTGAGTGCTTTGTCAAGAGGAAAGTTAAACCAAATATAGTTCCAAACTAGACCACTGGGGGATGCTGCTCATAGTGGCTACCACTCTGGGAAGAATAAGAGTAAGTGGGGGTTCAGGAAAAGGACCAACTTTGTGCAGGAAAGCCTGGAGAAGTTCCTCTGACTGTTTCATTTCTTATCTCAACAAAGATCTGTTGGGCTTTGCAAGCAAGTGTACATTTTATAATATAAACAAGATGGTTCTTTTCAAATTTATCCAAAATGGCAGGAACAAACAACATAGTAATAGTACCAACATCTAGCTCTTATATAGTTTTTTTCGCATCCAGGTCTCAAATCACTTTACAAAGGAGGTAAGCACCATTTTCCACCTGCAAAAAGGTGATAACTGGAGGCACAGAAAATAGGAATGGCTTGCCCAAGGTCACAGAGTGGGAGAGCTGGGATTAAAACAGAAAAGTCTCCCAAGTTCCAGTCCAATGCCATATCTACTGTGACACGTTGTCTCCTGTTACTGCCTACATTTTTTATTTTTAACTATGCAACTTTAACATTGCATTAATATAGGGGTTTCTTTGCATTTAATAGACTCTGATTTGATAACGCAGAAAGATGCCTTCAGGTAACAGAGCTAATCTTTTAAGCTAATGAATTTCCTATTCCCTTTTAGTTTATTTTCCCTTTGATGCACAGGTCTATTCCTTTACCAGAGACTCATTTCAAAGGTCTCACTGTATTTCTGTCTGTGATTGGCATGTGAAAAATATTCTTTTACGAGGTCCTTCCATAACTATTCATTTAAGTGGGCTCCACTGTAAATCGTTACCAGATTTCTCAGTAACAAAAAACAAAACTATCCAAAAATGTACTGGCTTTTATACTCCGTGCCTCCGAGCATTTATACAATTGAACGAACTGGAAACTTGGAGATCACTTACAACTTTATTTTACATAGTGCCTGAAACTGTCCAAAATGTTTTATAGTATTCATTAATACAAGACAGAAGTTAGTAATGGAAGAGACCTATGAATTTCTAGTCCATCTCCCTGTCAAAGCAGAATTCTCCTTACTAATGCAGGATGTGGTACATGGTATAAATTACAGAACCAAGTGGTGCAAATAATATGGTGAATTATATTCCAGTAAAAATAACAGAGCAAGAGGCAGGGGAGAAAAGGTGTTCTGAGATAAGATCTAAAATGATATTGAAAATTAACAAAGTGGAGTGATTCAGGCAAGCTACTCCAGGCAGCAGGACCCCCAGGTTGGAAGGCTCTCATAACTACAATCATAGAATCATAGAAGATTAGGGTTGGAAGAGACCTCAGGAGGTCATGTAGTCCGACCCCCATAGAATCAATTAAATATGCACAGATTCACATCCAAATCATTGTAATGTATATTTTTAGGAGTCTTTGGCAGACTCAATAAAAATAATGCTGTCTCCCCCTTCGGCCCACCCATCCAGAGTTTAGTGGGTCCTGGGACTTGCTGTGAAAAGTGATATTTGTATATTTGTTAATATCACAGCACACTTAATTGCTACCTGGGAGGCTATGAAAAGTGGTAAGTGATATTAACATACAAACAAGTATCACCTTTCACAGATAGCTAGTAAGTCTGCAGTGAAAAGTGATACTTGCATGTTTGTTAATACCACTTTTTGCAGCAAGCCCCAGGACCCAGTAAACACTGGATGGGGGGGACCGAAGGGAGAGGCAGCAGGGGCTAGAGGTGATGGTGGGATGGATTCGAGGCCAGGAAGGCAGCAGGGGCCGGGGACGATGGGGGTGGGTGATGAGCCCCACTGTGGCATGGCCAGAGCCAAGGCCTGGTGTCTGCTGCCATGTGGCCAGGGCCGGGGCTCAGTGCCAGTGGCCAGAACCCGGAGCTGGGGACAGGAACCGCGTGGCTGGAGCCAGGGATCGGAGCCTCCTGCCACACAGCCGGAGCTGTGGGCAACACCCAGAGCTAGTGCCTACCACTGCACGGCCAGAGCAAGGAGCTAGATGCCAGAGCCCAGGAGTGTGTGGCTGAAGCCAGCACCCACCACTCCATGGCTGGAGCCAGCAGCCAGGGTTTGGCCGTGTGAGTCAGCTCCTGCCACCATATGGCCGGAGCCTGAGAACAGAGCTGTGAGTCAGCACCTGCTGCCATGCAGCTGGGGCAGGAGATCAGAACCATGGGCTAGGGTCGCGTTGCTGGAGCCCGGGGCCAGCGCCCGCCACCACACGGCCAGAACTGGGGGCCAGAGGCCAACTGAAGCTCTACGACCGGAGCTGGGGGTCAGAACTTGCTGCCCTGCGGCCAGAGCTAGGGGTTGGCACCTGGTTTGAGCCTGTTGCCCTGCAGCTGGGGTTTGGTGCCTGTGGCTATTGCCTGACACTTCATGGCTAGAGCCCGGGACTGCAGACAGGAACCAGCGCCTGCTGCCACACAGCTGGAACCAGGGGCCAGAGGCTGAAGCCCCACAGCTGAAGGCTATGGCTGCACAGCCAGAGCCAGAGGGAGAGGACGAGGGTCAATACCCACAGCCCTGTGGTCGGAGGCCAGGGCTGCACGGCCAGGCTCCTGAAGTCCTGCCCCTGGAGCCTGTTGCACAAACCCCCCTCTCCTCAACGTGGGTCAAGAACCTCACCTGGCTCCTGCAGCGTTGCACTTCACCTCACTCCAGAGGTGGTGCAGGGTGGCACATCCAGGAGCAAAAGGAAGAATGGGGAAGGACCAATGCTATGCCCCACCCATCACCACCTAGGAGGCTGTCGTGGTGGCACGAAAACCCCCTGTTGGCTGCATTCGGCTACGGTGGCCACATCTGAGAAACGTTGACCTATACCATCCTCATCATCTTCATCAGGTCTACTGAAAGTGTTCTTTCCTTTTGGCATCATGAGTGGGCAGATCTTAGGAGAATATCTCCACTAATGTTTTACCAAACCTGCCTCTTAGCCTGGCTGTACTAGAAACCTTTCCTCCATGGAGAGGGAGTGCACTGGCCCGGCTGAGGCTTTAGGCATTTGCCCTACAAGGGGTTCAGAGAGGAGGTGAATTAATGACCAAAGTAAAAGGGCAACTTGAGTTGCCCAAGGCAGAAAACAAGGTTATCTTGTCTTAGACACAAGCCTTCAATTTTCAACAGCTGGGGATCCATTCCCAATTATGGGAAACAGATGCGGGGAAGGGGTCCCACAAGAAAGGCAGGCTAACCCACCCCTCAAAATGATGTTACAGAGTGCACATTGACTGAAGACTGATGCATGAATGACATTACTATGCAGGCTGCATCTGTGAGAACTGACCTGCTGAGCCCAGTTCCCCCATCCCCAAAGTCACCTAGAAGTTGCAGCCCCTGCCATTCCTCAAGACCTAGGACAAGCAGATGAGTGCATCAGTTAGCAGTAGGATGTCTAAGGAGTTTTAGAAGCAGCAGGAGCTTCACAGCAACTAATCCAGGACCACTTGCAGAAGGCCCATCCTTACCTCTAAGAGCAACATCCTGCTTTCTCCCTGGTGTTAACTCTCATCCCTGGGGTGCGGAAAAGGCAAAGCTCTCGTCAGAGAGGAGCTTTGCTTCCCCTTTTTAGGTATATGTCATATTTATTTTAAATTGAGCCTGCAGCATGGAGATCAGCTCCTGCAAAGGCTCAGAAAACTCAGTTCTGCACCAACACATGGACAGGATTAACTGAAGAAAGTACTGCAATAGGAGAAATTTCCAGCTTCAGAAAGAATATTTTTGAATGGAAAGGCATTGGAACCGAGTGCTTCAAAGATATCAGGGACAGGAATCTTCCTGTGCAGCTGTGAAGGCAGAACTGGCCACTTAGTGCAGCTTAGCACTCAGCCAAGTCAGCATCTGCCCCCAATCTCCCTGGAGACTGGAAACCCAACTTGAAGATCCCTGGACCTGAACATGAAGAAAAGCAGCCAAAATATCACACCACACATTGTAAAAACAGAAGGAATGCTGAAGGGTGAGATTCAGGAAAGTCAACACTAGAGTGATCTATGAAAAATAGAACATAATGCTTTCTCTCAATGGAACACAATAGAAACCCACTGTCAGGCAACACCATTAAATAAAGGCAGTGCTATCTCTGGGAGTCCCTATTTTATAGAAGGGCATCTATTTACCCTTCCTATGACAGATCAACATGTACGGTCATACCTTTCCATTGCTTGTCAGGTCTTACTGAGGACGTTGGGACATATGGAATTTCTTAAAAAATTATCAAGAACATACACCAAACAGAACAGCTCTAGAAAAAACTAAATTTTAAGAAAAGCAGGAGGTGGTGACCTAAGCTGAAGTCCTTCGTTTTCTACTCTAATACCCTGTTACCAACAATCTCTATGCAGTATGTTCCATTCTGCACACTGTTCTCCTGAGGCTTTCAGAGCAAGATACTTCTAGCTGCTGCTGAATGTTTATTAGCGTAAATGTTAAGAGAGATGTCTGATCTTCACACACCATGAATGACATTTGTTTAAAAGGCTGAATCCAAAATCTTCACAAGGATCAGCAAAAAAGAATCCTTGCCAGGCAAGCTGAGGAAAAATAGGCCAACGTCTGTTTACACAGAAAATAGTTTAACTCTTAACAGGAAACTCAAATAAGTCAAGTAGCTTTTAACACAGAAAGATTTCTATTCTCCAGAGCCCCCGCCAAAGTGAACTGTAAGTAAAGAATGATTTATGTCCATCTCCATTATAACAAAATGATTACAGCCTTAATAATACTGCAGGAGCTGCAACTCCCATAGAAGGTCTCTCACCAGAAGGGAAATGGGCTTTCCTACCTTTGGCCATTTAGGATTTAGGAGTCGTGCTTTGATTGCATCATCCAGTGCCTTGTCGTACTTCTGGATTTTCATGTACGCTGCAGATCGGTTACTGTACAGGATGCAATTCTGAGGGTCAACTCCCAGGGCTTCATTGTACAGCATAATAGCTGTATGAAAATCACCATCATGACAGGCCTGGTTACTCTGACGAACTTTCTCAACAAACTCAGCCTTGCTCAACATGGGGCCGTCGGGGCTTCTTCCTCCAAAAGATTTTGATCCAAAGAGAGGAATCTACAGACAGAAAAAGTTATTAACCAAAAGTACTGATTACTCACTTTCATATCGTTTTATTAAAGATTTTAGAAGTAGAAGAAACAGTATAATAGAAAATAAAACCATTAACATTTTAGCAATTTAAAATTTGGGACAGGGAATGAGAACTTCTTCCAATTTTTAAATTTGTTATTTATTGGTCATTTTGTACATTTTTTGTACCAGAAGTAACAAAAAAACGTTCCCATGAAGCATGATCAGCAAACAATGTCTTCATGATCTCCTAGAAAGATGACTACCTCCTCCAGATATAAGACTAGTTAATACATCCTTGTAACTTACTGAACTCCACATGCTCATTGAGTTTTTGTTTAAATACAGCTGTCCTACTTGACTATCATTTCAAGCACATTCCCTGGTTAGAGTGGAAGAGAAGTGGTTTGCAGATTGGGAGAGGTTGGTAAATCAATGGGTTTGGTAGATGGGTCAACAAACACAAGTATGTGTGTGAAGATGTGTTGAGATGTCATTAAGCAAGTGTGAATATGTGGGCATACTCGTACAGAGAGGTTGGCGAGCAGATGTACACAAGTTAATGCCTATGAAGGGTCCGCACCATGTCAAGAGAAGTTTGAGAGTGAGGGTGGACCAGGATTTATTGGGGACACACCCTAAAGAATCATCCTGTTGACTTGTTCGCTAGTGCTGTAGACTCCCTGCTCTCACAAAGGTCTGACAGTATCGGAAAGCACAGAAGTAAAAGTCTGCAATTACACTGTTTAGCGTCTTTCAATTATAAGCCTCTAAGGATGCAAAGCAAACAGTAGTTTCTCATTCGAAAGGCTATTTTATGTGTTGATAACTTTGTAACAGACATTATGCACACATGGAATATTCAGAGACTATTGTATCAATTGTATAAATGTTATATGTATCTGTATGGGAGAGGTATTCTAAGGGGGAGTTATAGGAATTGCCTGCAGGAACTGAAGTCACTGGGCGTGAGAGTGGAGGGGGGCGTAATCAATGCAAATCTCAATGGAGAAGCCTCATTCCCACAGGGAAAACTTCATCTGCTCATTTAACCAAGCTCAAGAAACCGACAACCAAAGAAAGGAAAACTGTATAAACTGACCAGGCTGATACAGAAAGGGACACCACTCTCACATGATACAAGATTGTCATGATGCTGTGACCAAGAGGAATAGGCCCAGCAGAAAGGGCCTGAAGGACTTTGAAACTCGCCAAAATCCTTGCCAAAAAGGATGGATGACTGCCTGGTAAACTAAGACATTCATGTGAGCTGTTTATTTTTTTTCAAGATATATTTTCTCTGCTTTTGTTCTGAATACTTTATGAATGCTTGCTGGTCACTGGTTAACCCTGTGATGATTCCTGACAAAGAGCAAAGCTGCAGGTGTTGAACTAAACTCAGACCTGCTCAGTTAATCACTGTGAAATGCAGCCTAAATCCCCACTCTTCGGAAAGCGTTGTGGAATTGAGATGTAAGTGCCTTCAAGAAGGCCACAAAGGGGTCAGAGGTGCCTTGAGAACAGAGACAAACTCAACAACTTTGTTTTTTAACAGACATTTTGAAAGTCATCATCCAGAACATGAACTAACACCACCCATTAATCTGTGAACAGACAAACCTGCCTCATTGTTTTTATTTGCATTATTTTCACATAGTTCTGTCTCAACACTGACTCAAAAGCTGTAAAACAAAGTGTTGAATGACCCTATTTCAAAGCAGTCCACCTAGGGAAAACAGTTACTTACCTGTACAGTAAGCATTGTTCTTAGAGATCTGTTGTGCACTGTGACAAAGTTCCTCCTCTGCCTTGGTGGGTCCTGTGCTTATTGGCAGATTTGCTTGCCTCAGAGATCTCAGTTTGGCCACTTTTGCTAGTGGCTCAAACCTGTTGTTCACTCAGCTAACCTCATCACTGGCCAGCATAGGGAAAAGGAAGGAGAACAATCCCCACAGTCTCTTCCGGTCCACCTAGTGGGTCGAGGGGCAGGCCAGGGACCTTCCCCTCTGGTGGGACCCACAGTCCAGGTCAACTCCTCCTGTATCCAATAGGGAGTTGGGGGAACCCAGGGCCCACCCTCTACTCCAGGTTCCAGCCCAGGGCCCTGTGGATCACTGATGTCTACAGTGTTTCATGTAACACCTGTGTGACAGCTACAACTCCCTTGACTACTTCCCCATGGCCTCCTCCCAGCACCTTCTGTATCCTGACCACAAGACCTTCCTCCTGATGCCAGACAGCGTTTGTACTCCTCAGTCCTCCAGCAGCACACCCTCTCACTCTCAGCTCCTTGCATGCCCCTCACTGACTGAAGTGAGGTCCTTTTTAAACCAGGTGCCCTGATTAGCCTGCCTTAATTGATTCTAGCAGCTTCTTAATCAGCTCCAGGTGTCCTAATTAGCCTGTCTGCCTTATTTGGTTCCAGCAAGTTCCTGATTGTTCTGGAACTGCCCTTATTACCTTACCCAGGGAAAAGGGCCCTGCTTAACTTGGGGCTAAAATATCTTCCCAACTGAGGACTGTCTTAAAACCTATTTAAAATGGATTAATAAAAACTCAATGCTTTTTAACACACACACACACAAAATCACTCTCCTGTAGCCATCTGGTCCGACCCTGTCACAGCACATATACATTCCACAGCAGGTGTATGCACACCCAAGTCAGATATTTGCCAGCAGTATCAGTAGATAGGAGGAGGAGAGCAGGGGCTCATGCACTCTCAGATGATGGCATAAAAGGGATGAGTCTGCTGCCTCCCTCTCCTTTCCTTTGCACCACTGTACATAATGTCTGAAGTAGTAAGGAAGGGGGAGGGTCATGGAACGTTTATGTGCACAACACATCTCTAAGAACAATGCGTGCTGTACAGAGAGTGGAGTCTCCATCACTGACAATTATTAAATCAAGATTGGATGTTTTTTTCTAAAAGATCTGCTCTAGGAATTATTTTGGGGCAATTCTATGGCCTGTGTTATACAGGATGTCAGACTAGATCACAATAGTCCCTTCTGACCTTGGAATCTATGAATCTAGATAAGCAACCACTTTTTTCTCCTTTGAGTAATTGTGCACACATATATTCCACTGCAGGTGATTCATCAGCAGTTCCCTTACAGGTGGAGGGGCTTCTGGTCATCTGAACAGACTGTAACACTGACTTGCCAAAGCTGGCATCATCACAAGAGGCATGAGTGATGGCATAATGTGTGGAAAAGATATGTACACGTGACCATGTTACTACTTTGCAGTATCTGCTATCAGAATATTGCTCAGAAAAGCTGATGAAAGTGGACTGAGCCCTGGTGAAGTGAGCCATTTTTCTCAGTAGAGGAGAGACTTTAGCATAGCTTAATGTACTCAAAAAAACCCAATGTGAAATTCTCTGAGCTGACACTGATTGACCTCTAACCGTCTCAGCACAGGCTACAAAAAGCCTGGGAGAGCCTCCGAAGAATCTAGTGCAGTTGAAGAAGGTGGTCAAATCTCCATGAACATCTAAGCTATGAAGCCTTTCTTCAGCTTTGAAAGAATGGGGTTTCAAGAAGACGACTAGAAGATCAGTAATTTGGTTCTGATGGAAAGCTACCTTGCGCATAAAACTTGGGGTGTCACAGGCCTGACACACACATCAAAGCTCTATCACATTAATACGGAGTATAACTTCTTGGGGTGACCAAAGAGTTGACCTGCAGTTGAACAAGATGGGGCCCCCAGCCTTTGGTAGGTGCATCCGTTACCAGAGCCACAGTCAATCTGGTGCAGTAACTGCAGCAGTACGTATATGCACACAATCTCTCGAAGGAAAATCACATTATTTGCCTCTGGGCTAGTGTCAAATCTCAGCATTAAAGACGGATGGGAACTGTTTTTCGGGCTTTGGTGGATGGGATTAGCCCTGTATTAACAAATTCCAACACGAATCATAGATAGATTGTTTTTTGTATGGTAACATTAGCTACATTTAATCAATGTACTGGCTGCCTGGGGCTGCTGCCATGGAGACATACCCAAACTACAAGTTCAAGAAAACATTAATACATTCTCTTCCTTGTTTCCCAATTTACAAGCTGGAGTCTCCCCTTCCCACCAACAATTCACAGTTCAGCATGAAGTGTTGCTCTGCACAGGACAAAATGAAGTGTCGGTATCTGAACTGTTCTCATTGATCATCTTTATATAAACCTTTGGGAAAAATCAGACACTTCTTTAAGTGAGGGTTTGGCTATATGGAGGTGTCACTGGACAAGTGACTTCCTCGGTTAGACATAATCAAGAGAAAATTTTTGAACATAATTCAAATAAATTGTATTTTTCTGGAAATATTCCCCATTAACTAAAAACCAATTACAAGGAGAAAAGAGCAACACGCTGCTTAATTTTAAGACAAAAATATGGCCAAGTTGCATGTATTCTGAAGACAAACAATTATGCTTCACCTGTTTAAGAGCAGAGCAAGGATGTCCTCACACCAAACTGAAATCCATCAGAACTTCTGAGTGCTCTCACAATAAACCACATTATCCTGTAGGTCTGATACACCTAAGGATGCTGTAAGGGGAGCGAGGTTCACAATTCAAAACCAGTGGAACACTACCAACATGTCCATGAAGGTAACCCTTGTCCCAGAGATTGGAATTAAGCAGTTAATAGTCCCCAAACCCACCAATTACCTCTTTTACCATCCACAGAACATGACACATTCATCTGCCAGATCTGCAACATCCAGAGAAATGCATCTTCACTAAGACATTGTTAACCTCAATAAGCACAAGGGAGAGAATCTCACAGTTCATCTAGCCACTGACTACTGCTTACTATAGCCTCTTTGCCATTTCACAAAAACGACCCAGGACCAACATTCATCACTCCAGCAGAGGCTACCATCAACCCCAAAGACAGGTCAAGCATTCCCTTAAAAATACTGATGTCTTAACATGAAAGATTACTTGATACTCCAGAACAACTTCTGTCTAAAATACGCACCAACAGCTCCTTCCCAAGTGCATTAAGCAATGTTCACTTCCCATAGCCTGCAGTTCCAAACACAAGGAACCCTCCCACTGAAATCCAAAGTGAATGCAGAGAACTTTGACTGGGATAATTGCTACCAGCTGAACAGAGGGGCTGCAATTTACCATTAGAAAACATCACATACAGCAGCTCTGCAAAAAGGAAGCAAGTCCAAAATTACTGATGACAACTTTATTAATGTTACTAAATACATGGAATAAGCAGACTAAAGTCCTGGAGAAATGCTTGAAGGCCCAAAAACTGATCTCTATTTTTCAGTTTATACACCTGTTTTCAGATTAATTTAAATTTTTTTTATAGGTGGTTTCTTTTCCAAAAACCAAATGAGTCACTGTGGCCTTTCCAGATAGTGGCAAGGTCTGCATTCAAAAGGAAGGGTCATGACTTCCTAGCCAGACAGAGGTGGTAAAAGGCTGACTGGGCCATAGTTGCAATGTGATCATCATACAGCAGCTGGGAGGGGGCCGCTAAAGCCCCCCCCACGAAAAAAACCTACTGAAAGCGGACATACTCCCTCAAAGGGACTGATGTTACCTCTACCATTTCCTCCAGCTGCTTCCCCAATCCACATCATCACGTCATTTTTGTCTGGGTTGCATTGTAGCCAGCTCACTCTTATCCATGTCCCAATTTCAGCCAGACTCTGGCTGAGGCTCTAAAATGGATTATCCAAGTCGAATGAAACAAAGACACACAGATGGTTGTCAGGATACAGACAACACTGCATTCCATGCCTCCTTTCCATCACGCCTAACAGCCCCATCTACACCTTGAACAGGAGAGGTAATAGAATGTCACACTGTGGGACTGCACAATTGACAGCCCTTTGTGAAGAAGAGCAATTGCTCATGACTATCTGCTGCTCTACCTCTCTGAAAAAAAAGAGCAAAGTAATAAAAGGGAAGCCTTCTCCACACCTACCAGGGTCCACTGGCAAGTCAGCAACACCTCATGATCAGTGGTATCATAGGCAGCTGACAGATCTAATATCACCAGCATGGACACCTGACCTTCATCCATCACCCAGAGGAGACTGACTATTGCAGTCTCTCTCTGCCAAAGCCCGGCCTATACCCACACTAATAAAGGTCAAGGAGATCAAAGGCATTCAGGAGGCTGTGAGCATGGTCTTACCACAGCCTTCTCCAAAATCTTACAATGAATGGACAACGTGAGACTGGTCAATAATTAACTACATTCTTAAGTGTCAAGTGATGACTGCTTGAACAAAGCATGCACTAATTCTTCTTTCTAAAGAAGACGCAGCCTGCCCTTATTGAGGGGCAAACAAGGGACCCAATATTCCCCACTGGCCTCCACCAAGAAGGAAACAGATCCAAAAGCTCTCTCACCATTTTCATTACCTCAGTGAGAATCACTGCCTGAAACTCTAGCATACAAGACGAGGCCCTTATTCCCTCAAGACCATGTTCTGCCACCGGGGAAGCACAGAGCTTATCCTTAACCTGAAATCCTGTCTGCAAAACAAAAGAAATTTCCTCAGCAGGAAGGAGTCAGACCTGCTAAGACTGTCTGGGTCTACAACCCGAAACAAACCTGCTGTCCAAGATTTTCCACATACTATGCAGAAAAGGGGTTGGGTTTTTTTGGCACTTCCCAGACACCCACTGCATATTTCCCTTCACCTTGACATTTGTTATACTACATTCATTCTCTCTGACCAGAAAAAGATTAGGTTTTTTGCTTGTTTGTTCAGACAAGACAGATCTACTGTAGTACAGCAAATGAATACAGCAGGGTTTCTGGTTTTGAAGAACTACAAAACTATCTTTCTTTAACTAATCCATTGCAACTGTAATATCACAGACAATCTTTTGCACTGACCTTCCCCTCTAAGGAACTGAATCCATTCTATCTTGCTAAATACTGTGGATTCTTATCACATGTGGTGGGGGGTGAGAGAGAGAGAGAGAAAGAGCAATGTAGTTTGAAAGAGAATCCATAACATCTTATCGACTAGTCACAGGCAATAAACAGAGAGACACTCCTTAGAGTAAAAAACACAGGATCTGGGTTTATCAGCAGAAAGCCTGGGTATATTCTTCAGGCCCGATTCCATCATTAAGCGTACAGCATACATCATCAAGGAAGCAAATCAGCTGCTTGAATGAAGAGGGGAGGAGGGCCCCCACTCTGTTTAACCTGACTAAATGTGAAGCAGTACTGAGATTTAGCCATGGTGGGCCCTGGCTTCACTCTAACTCTGGTCATAATACAAACAATCTCAAAGGGCACAAGATTTCAGACAAGCTACATCTATTTCTCAATTGTCTCTTTAACGGTGTTCTCTTAAATAAGAAGTGTCATTCTCTGGTTTGTTACAGAGAAAGGTGGGGAGAGAGGTGATAAAACAACGTAGGTCAGTGAAATTCCACATCTGTGATCATTTGACCTTAAGTGCTAACAGATTGGGAGTTCCAGAACTCCTCTTCAACTAAAATAGTGTTCAATTAAAAAAAATAAAGCCCCACACACCTGCCAAGACATTTATAACAGCTGTATTTTAGCAAGTTCCCAATTATAAGTGTTAAAACTGTTTTCAGCAGAGAACTGTGGCCAGCTGTGAAATGACAACTAGATTTCATTCAAAGCTTAACAGGATTACTCTGAAGAAACCATCTTCAGCTCTGCACAATTCACAGCATATACCACTTTCATTCTCATCACCTCCATCCAACCACAACAAGGAGGACAGATGCATTTAGTATCAGAGGACTATTTGCTTCGGAGCATCCTTGTTAACCTATTACAAAGTTGCTCAGTATTCCTCCAGCACAGGAAATCAGGCACTGCAGGCTTCATCAGGCTAAACCTCAGGAAGTTTAAGGCATTCAAAAAGCAAAATACAAATTGTACCTACAGATCAGTAGCCATTATTTATCATTAGGTATGCCACAGCAACTCAAATTGAAACCTTGGTTTTGATCACAGATTTCAGCAGCCATTTAATTCTGTCCTTCCCTCCAGAGAAAGTAGAGAAATCTCAGACACACCCAAAAGAAATTAATCTTAATTAACAATGTTTTGCATTTACAGAGCAACCTTTTATCCAAAGGACCCTCAACAAACTATTAAAACATTAAGGACAACAATCATCCTGTTAGAGAGGCAAGTATCATTAGACTCATGTAGTAAGATGAGGCCCTGAAACATAAACCCTTATATCAGAGGCCTGATATGAGGCCTAAGGCCTGAACTAAAGTAATGGTCAAGACTTTGCTAACATAAAGCAACGTTAAGCTGTAAGCCAAAAGGTACTGGACACTAGAGATATCAGAACACTCCGATACTTGGACATTCCACATACATAACAAGGAACAAGCTGACCCATCCCAAAGACAGGGGCAAAAGGGTAATATGATGGATAAGAGTTGTTTTGTTCGAACCAACATGTTCAAGGTGAGAGGCCGCACCTTATTGTGTAGAGGGGTTGCACATCAATACGTTACGAGTGATGTGCAACTTGTTTGTATCTGTGGATAAGATGCATCCCTGGAGTGGTGTCTTTGTCTGGCCTAGGGGGCAGTGGAGTGTTCCGCCACTGACTGAGCTGTGTCCATTGTCAGGGAGCACATATGTACGAGCAGAACTGTAGACATCTGATCAAGGGAGCTACTGTTTCATTTGACAATAAACCTGGCCAGGTGCCTTTGTACCTTACTGGAGTCTGTGGTCATTGGGGGTTCTCTCAGGGTCTGCTGTGTCAGCTATCTGCGCAGAGCCAGGGCAGCACACAGAGGGAACACAAGCACAAAGCCGACTTATCAACATTGGATAGAGCAGAGCACCACAGTGGTGGCGTCTGACAACAGAAAAAAGCTAGGCACAGAGATGCCTACTTTTTCCCAAGATCACAAAAGTGAGTCAGTAACACAGCAAGAAAGAGAATCCAGGCATCCTGACTTCCAGTCCATATATCATAGGTTCTGTATTTAATATACTGTAAAGCTGAATAATCATAAGAAAAAAAATTAGATTCATGATAAAGGAAACTATTATGATAGACTCTGGTACATGTTAAAATTTAATCCCTGCTGCCAGGTGCACTACAGATGGCAGCAGAATGTCATCAGGTACATGAGAGAACCACAGAGGAAAGCTGAGTAGTTCTGATACCCAAACCATGAATAAGAGGGCATTATTACAACCATCAGAGGTACTGCAACAACACACAAGTATTCATTACAAAACCATTCCTTTTTACTATTTGCAGATAGCGTTCTTTACAGTCACTATGGGGGGAGCTGGTAGCAATCCCTATATTTATGCCACCCAATACTTTCTATTAAAAGGATTCTTGCAACCTTGAGAAGTTCTCACTTCTCCATTGTCTACAGAAATGCTTTTCTATTCAAATCTAGCTAAAATAGAAACTGTTAAAAAATTCTGTTTCCCTTCTCTCACTTGCATTACTCAGAAAAAGTGTGGCAATAAGGGAAAAAAAAAAAAAAAAAAAAATCAATGAGCTTCTAAGGTCAGGCACATGCCAGTGCCAAACCTTCAGCACCACCACCAGCAGACTGTATTGGGAACAACTGGGAACTGTCAGAGCAGAGGTTGAGGTAGAGAAAAGAGTCAGAATAAGGCATAGCAAAGAGCAGGAGCTCCCCAAACTCCAGGGCTGTGGGCAGGAGGAGGAGGAGGAGAAGAGAGAGACGGCCCAGGCTCACCACCACCACCCCGTGAATCCAGCACATGGAGCCAGCAGGCAATTCCCCCTCTAGATGGAACACATTGGGGCAGGAGCTTCCCCAACTTTCACCGAAACATCGACCCAGCAACCCATTCCCACCTCTGGGAAAACAGCCTTCTCCTGCCACCAGCTAATGTTAGTCCTGAGCTTAAGTAGTAGGAGTCATCTATGCTGAAATGCAGGGTCAAACATTGCTAATGATTCAGGATGGGGGAAGGAATTGTTACTTTTGCACAATTTGCTCATACTTTTAAAAAAAAAAAAAGAAAGAAAAAAACCTAGGAATTACAAGCACACAAAACTATGTTAGAAGAATGTTTAGCTTCTGAAGTCAAGTACTCAAAGTAGGATTTTATGTATACAGAATATTTAACAAAGTGGAAGATATACTAAAGTAAGAGTGTGTTTAAAGGCAGAAAGGTTTGACTTTCAGAGGAGAATGCAGCCTTAGAAAAATTCCTACCAGGGAGCAGGTTCCCCTGGAAATCCAGCAACACAAATGACAAGAGATAATATAGCAAATCCAATTAAACAAAAAGCAGAGAATAACAAGAAACAGACATGATACAGGAATCTGGAAACACTGCATAGACAAGAATGCTCAATTTCTCTAAGAACTTTGAATCACATACCTGAGAACTGAACCTTTTGTCCATAAGCCACCTCAAATGCAACTATAATACAGTAGTTTAAACAAATACCCCCTCTATAGATCAAATTTTGGTGGCAAGTCCATAATTAAACCTGAAAGACTGTCAAAACCCTTTCTTTAACCTCTTCACTTCCACAAGAAAGATCTTAATACCTTAAGAATGCCATGTAGGGGGGTTGTATATTTTACATCTACTGAAATACTTCCTAAGATACTCATTAAAATATCAGAAAAAACATGACATGAAAGGAAAAAGCCAAACAGGGAAAACTAGCATTACAGAAGGACACTGAAAAACAGTACAGTGACATTTACTCACTCTAAATATATGTTACCAAAAACAACTCAAATATATAATTGAAAGTTGCACTCTCTGAAGAATAACTCTGCAATATATCATACTGTACAGTTTCCTCTCCAACATTACTACTAGATTTATCTAACGTTTTCATTTCTTCGCCTAAATTGGAAAGGTCTGCTTTTATAAAAAGTCTTGTGTTTTCCTATTCCAAACTCTGGAGGGTTATTGTTTTTTTAAAAGAAAGTGCCTGGGACAAAAGTCCAAGAACAAACAAAGAATCTGGAGTCCCTCCCAATAACTTCCATAGGCCTTACAGCCAATACATGTTCTACAGCCAGTTCTCCACTTCTGAGCAGATATCAAATCTTGCCAAGCCACACACATCCTTCACCCAATCAGAGTATGAGTTTTTACAGGAATAGCGTAGCAAGAGGTGACAAGCCATTGAAACTGTATGTTTAACAATATGAAATCCTAGCTCTATTTCCCAGCCCACTGTGGCATCTGCTCAAATGAAGAACTGCAATTGCTTTAATCTGGATTTCTTCTTAGAAAATTATTATAAAATATTATACAGACAGCATGTCACCAGATCTCCAAAACAGGTAGGTTTTCATAAGCGAACAGGACAGCTTTTAATAAAATATATACCAAAATACCCGAAAGTTACCCTTTTTCTGTCTTGAGAATAGGACCCACCAGATCTTAAAGACACCACATGCTCACTTCAAGCTCGTTCCCAAAATGCATAAGGTGTTGGAAGTAATGCTTTTTTATACATATAAGTTCAATGAGGGATTTTTTGATGCTCATGAAAATCTATTTCTACACCTAAAAATATAAACTGTGATTTACCTAAAAATATAAATACCTTAAATCAGAATAAATACCTAAAACAGAAAGCCCTACCCATAAATTACAGGCCTGTACTGCTTTGAAAGAAAAAAACATTTTGAAACTGGATTTTCAGATTGGGAAGCTCATTTGTAAATGTAACTTCTTCCCTAATGGATTAAAAATCAGAACCAACAAAATTTAGCTTTTTATTCCTAACGTGTCTATGGGAGAGCACATACTAGAGTAGAGTGGGAATCTTCTGTCACCATATTTTGGAGATAGAAAATCCAGTTTCTGCAAAAATCAAAGTAACATTTTGTTTCATGTCAGGCTGACTTGAAATGTTTTTGGTCTGTTGAACTGAATCTAATGTCTAATTTCAGATCAGTTTATTATTAATCTTTGTTTGCCTGAGCTGCCATAGGGCCTCATGCCCCGCAGTATCCTCTTCGGGCCAGACTCTCTGGCTGCACTGTATCTCGGGGTGTCTCCTCTGATTGAGCGGCTGTGCCGCATCAGGGCAGTCACATGACCACCGTACATCCCGTAAGGTTTAGGCCTGGTCTACACTACAAGTTTAGGTCAAATTTAGCAGCATTATCTTGATTTAACCCTGCACCCATCCACACGACGAAGCCCTTTTTTTCCATACTTAAGGGGCTCTTAAAATCGATTTCTTTACTCCACCCCCAACAAGGGGATTAGCGCTGAAATCGGCCTTGCCAGGTCAAATTTGGGGTCCTGTGGACGCAATTCGACGGTATTAGCCTCCAGGAGCTATCCCAGAGTGCTCAGTTGTGACCGCTCTGGACAGCGCTCTCAACTCGGATGCACTGGCCAGGTAGACAGGAAAAGGCCCGTGAACTTTTGAATCTCATTTCCTGTTTGGCCAGTGTGGTGAGCTCACCTGCACAGGTCACCATGCAGAGCTCATCATCATAGGAGACCATGCAGTCCCAGAATCGCCGAAGAGCTCCAGCATGGACCGAACAGGAAGTACGGGATCTGATCGCTGTATGGGGGGACAAATCCATGCTGGCAGAACTCCGTTCGAAAAGACGAAATCCCAAAATATTTGAAAAAAATCTCCAATGGCATGAAGGACAGAGACCATAACAGGGACCCGAAGCAGTGCCACGTGAAAATTAAGGAGCTCAGGCAAGCCTACCAAAAAACCAGAGAGGCAAACGGCCACTCCGGTTCACAGCCTCAGACATGCCACTTCTATGATGAGCTGCATGCCATTCTAGGGGGTGCACCCACCACTACCCCAACCCTGTGCTTGACTCCGTCCAAGGAGCAGGATGCAACACAGAAGTGGGTTTTGGGGGCGAGGAAAATGAGGAGGAGGAGGAGGTTGTAGATAGTGCACACCAAGGAAGCAGAGAAACCGGTTTTCCCAACAGCCAGGATCTGTTTCTCACACTGGACCTGGACCCAGTACCCTCCAAGCCCACCCAAGGCGGGTTCCTGGACCCGCCAGGCAGAGAAGAGACCTCTGGTGAGTGTACCTTTGTAAATATTATACATGGTTTAAAAGCAAGTGTGTTTAATGATTAATTTGCCCTGGCATTCGCGGCCAGTACAGCTACTGGAAAAGTCCGTTAACGTGTCTGGGGATGGAGGGGAAATCCTCCAGGGACATCTCCATAAAGCTCTCCTGGATGTACCCCGAAAGCCTCTGCAAAAGGTTTCTGGGGAGGGCAGCCTTATTCCATCCTCCATGGTAGGACACTTTACCACGTCAGGTCAATAGCATGTAATCGGGAATCACGGCAGAACAAAGCATTGCAGCGTATGGTGCCGGTGTTTGCTGGCATTCAAACATCTGTTCTTTATCTCTCTGTGTTACCCTTAGGAGAGTGATATCATTCCTGGTCACCTGGTTCAAATAGGGTGGTTTTAGTAAGCGGACATTCAGAGGTGCCCATTCCTGCTGGGCTGTTTGCCTGTGGCTGAACAGAAATGTTCCCTGCTGTTAGCCACGTGGCAGGGGGAGGGGTGAAGCCATCATCCCAGAGAATTGCGTGGAGGCAGACAATCTCAGAGTGCAGGAAAACACAATATGACCGTGAGGAGAGGTGGCAGGCTGAAGATGGTAGGTGGCATCAGCTTGCTGAAAGGAGGCAGGAGCCAATGCTCAGGCTGCTGGAGGATGAAACTCATATGCTCCAGCGTATGGTTGAGCTGCAGGAAAGGCAGCAGGAGCACAGACCGCCACTACAGCCCCTGTGTAACCAACCGCCCTCCTTCCCAAGTTCCATAGCCTCCTCACCCAGACGCCCAAGAACGTGGTGGGGGGGCCTCCAGCCACCCAGCCACTCCATCCCAGAGGATTGCCCAAGCAACAGAAGGCTGGCATTCAATAAGTTTTAAAGTGTTGTGTGGCCTTCTACTTTCCTCCTCCACCACCCCACGCGGTGCTTCCCTCCTCCACCACCCCTTCTGGGCTACCTTGGCAGTTATCCCCCTATTTGTGTGATGAATTAATAAAGAATGCATGAATGTGAAGCAACAATGACTTTATTGCCTCTGCAAGCGGTGATCAAAGGGAGAGGGGAGGGTGCTTAGCTTACAGGGAAGTAGAGTGAAATCAGGGGGCGGGGGAGGGTTTCCCCATCAAAGAGAAACAAACAGAACTTTCACACCATAGCCTGACCATTCCTGAAACTGGTTTTCAAAGATCCTCTGATGAGCACCGCGCCTCCTGTCCTCTTCTAACCGCCCTGGTGTCTGGCTGCGCGTAACCAGCAGCCAGGTGATTTGCCTCAACCTCCCACCCCGCCATAAACATCTCCCCCTTACTCTCACAGATATTGTGGAGTGCACAGCAAGCAGTAATAACAATAGGAATATTGGTTTCGCTGAGGTCTACGCGAGTCAGTAAACTGCGCCAGCACGCTTTTAAACACCCAAATGCACATTCTACCACCATTCTGCACTTGCTCAGCCTATAGTTGAACAGCTCCTGACTACTGTCCAGGGTGCCTGTGTATGGCTTCATGAGCCATGGTATTAAGGGGTAGGCTGAGTACCCAAGGATAACTACAGGCATTTCAACCTCCCCAACGTTATTTTCTGGTCTGGGAAGTAAGTCCCTTGCTGCGGCTGTTGAAACAGACCAGAGTTCCTGAAGATGCGAGCGTCATGTACCTTTCCCGGCCATCCCACATTGATGATGGTGAAACGTCCCTTGTGATCCACCAATTCTTGCAGCACCACTGAAACGTACCCCTTGCGGTTTATGTACTCGCCGCCTTGGTGCTCCAGCGGCAAGATAGGGATATGGGTTCCGTCTATGGCCCCACCACAGTTAGGGAATCCCATTGCAGCAAAGCCATCCACTATGACCTGCACATTTCCCAGACTCACTACCCTTGATATCAGCAGATCTTTGATTGCGTTGGCTACTTGCATCACAGCAGCCCCCACAGTAGATTTGCCCACTCCAAATTAATTTCCGACTGACCAGTAGCTATGTGACATTGCAGGCTTCCACAGGGCTATTGTCACTCGCTTCTTAACTGAGGGCTGCTCTCATCTTGGTATTCTTGTGCTTCAGGGCAGGGGAAAGCAAGTCACAAAGTTCCATGAAAGTGCCCTTACACACGCGAAAGTTTCAAAGCCACTGGGAATCATCCCAGACCTGCAACACTATGCGGTCCCACCAGTCTGTGCTTGTTTCCCGGGCCCAGAATCAGCGTTCCACACCATGAACCTGCCCAGTTGACACCATGATGTGCACATTGCAGGGGCCCGTACTTTGTGAAAAGTCTATGTCCATGTCCTCATCACTCTCATCACTGCACTACAGTCGCCTCCTTCTCTCCTGGTTTTGCTTTTCTTGGAGGTTCTGATTCTGCATATTCTGCTGGATAACGCATGCGGTGTTTATAGTGCTCATAATTGCCACGGTGATCTGAGTGGGCTCCATGTTCCCAGTGCTATGGCATCTGCGCTGAAAAAAGGCATGAAACGATTGTCTGCCATTGCTCTGACAGAGGGAGGGGGCGACCAACAACATGGCTTACAGGGTTGGCTTACAGGGAATTAAAATCAACAAAGGGGGTGGCTTTGCATCAAGGAGAAACAGAATGGCCCCCTCAAGGATAGAACTCAAAACCCTGGGTTTAAGCAGGCCATTGATTTCATGGAGGGAGGGAGGGAGGAGAAAATGAATACAAAACAAATCTGGTCTATTTCTTGTTTTGATCCACTTCATCTATCTTTATACATCTTTCTGGCAGCAGACGGTGCAGGACGACTGCTGGCCATCATCATCTCCTGGCTGCTCATTTGAAGATGGTGCATTAGGACTGCCGGCAAGACTGAATTGCCATGAGACGAAACTTAAAAGGGAAATGACCTGGCTGAGTCACTCCCATGTTTGCCCAGACGCCCCTGACCGACCTCACCAAGGTCGGCTAAAAGAGCACCCTGGAGTACGGCGATGATGGCTACCAGTCATACTGCACTGTCTGCTGCCAAAAGGCAATGAGCTGCTGCTGTGTAGCAATGCAGTACCACATCTGCCAGCACCCAGGAGACATACAGTGACTGTTAGCTGAGCGGGCTCCATGCTTGCCGTGGTATGGCGTCTGCACAGGTAACCCAGGAAAAAAGGCGTGAAACGATTGTCTGCCATTGCTTTCACGGAGGGAGGGAAGGGGTTGCCCGACGATATGTACCCAGAACCACCCGTGACAATGTTTTTGCCCCATCAGGCATTAGGATTTCTACCCAGAATTCAAATGAGTGGCGGAGACTGCAGGAACTGTGGGATAGCTACCCACAGTGCAACACTCCGGAAGTCGACGGTTGCCTCAGTACTGGTGGACGCAGTCCGCCAACTAAATGCCAACTAAATGCACTTAGAGCATTTGTGTGGGGGGACACACTATCGAATGTATAAAAATGCTTTCTACAAAACCACTTCTATAAATTCGACCTAATTTCGTAGTGTAGATATAGCCTTAGGGTATGTCTACACTTGAACTGCTGCAGCTGCACCACTGCAGTGGTTCAGCATAGACAGTACCTATGCCAACAGAAGGGGTTCTCCCACTGGAGTAGGTAATCCACCTGCCCGAGAAGTGGTAGCTAGGGTGACAGAAATTTTTTTCCATTGACCTAGCACTATGAACACTAGGAGTTAAGTCAACATAGCTACATCTCTCAGATGTGGATTTTTCATACTCCTGAGAGATATAGCTATGCTGATATAAGTTCCCAGTGTAGATGAGCCCTTGTTCTGGCTCAGGAGCCAACATATCAAAATAGAATGTTTTGATTCAGGGATGTCAAAATGTTTTATTTCAGTCAGAAGCATCAAAAGGAAACTCTCAAACATTTCCAAAAAAATGCAGTTTTGGAACATTCTATTATACAAAAAGTGTCAGCCTTTCAGGGCAATCCAGGACAAAAAATTGTTGCAGGATTGGAATATCCTGTGGGATGGAATTTCTGATTTTTGACCAGCTCTAATACAGAGATAATAGAAACATCTAAGTAGCTACATCAAAATGGTAAGTAGTACTGAACTTCCAGCTCTGGAAATAGAGAATTCAAATTTAATTCCTAAAGAACAGAGTGCAAACATATAAATCACAAGATACAAGTCAAACACATGCAACAAATCAACGCTGCTAAGTCTTTATCTGCATCAGTTCAGTTCCACTTGTGTTAATAATGCTGGGAGTTCTAGTGTAGACAGGCCAAAACCTTAAACCTGTTTCTGTAAGTACCGTGTCAATTAGACACACTCTGAATAAGGTTAAATAATATGATGTTTAAAACTCCAGCAACAGCCTGCAAGGCTCAAGCCGAGTTTTTTTCTGGCTGATGCATCATGAAAAATAAAGGTTATGCCGACCAAATTCTACACTTAGTAACATCTGTGCAGTCCCTCTATCTAGTTATTCCTGTGCAACAACAATCATCAGTAAAAAAAAAAAAAAAAAAAAAGTAAAATCCTACTTTTAATACTAAAGTGAGCAACTATAACTCATCACATACAGGGAGCAAGAGTTGAGTTCGGAGTCTTTTTTACCATCTCTTTTCAGACAATAATCTTCTTTTAATTCAGCTATATTCAAAAACACAACTTAGGTCACATAAGCAATGCCTGATTGTTAATATATTTAGTTTCAAATTTAATTACTGAAAATAATTGATAGGCTTGAGCAATGTGAAGTAAGTTATGGGAAAACCTTTACTCTTAAGGCTTGTCTACACAAATACAGTTTGCAGCAAGTAGGAATGTAAATCTATCTCACACTGGCCTGCCACACACTAAGGATATGTCTACACAGGAAAGAAAAATCCGCAGCTGGCCCATATCATCCAACTCAGGCTCCGAGGCAGTTTCACTGCTGTGTAGACTTCTGGGCTCAGGCTGCAGTGGGGGCTGGAGGGGTTCTTTTCATTTCATTTTCTACACAGATTTATTTTTAATAAGATGCAAACACTAGGGTGATAGAAGAACCTTATTTTAGCTACTAAAAGACAGCTACCTGTTCCGTAACTGGTGTTCTTCAAGATGTGTTGCTCATGTCTATTCCACAATAGGTGTGCGTGCTCGCCACAGGCACCAGTGCCAGAAGTTTTTCCCCTAACAGTACCCGTAGTGGGGAGCACCCCCCGTGACCCCAGGAGTGGCGCCTGCCTGGCGCGGTATAAGGGGAACTGCGCGCTCCCCCCACCCTCAGTTCCTTCTTGCCACACAACTCCGACAGAGGGGAAGGAGGGTGGGATGTGGAATAGACATGAGCAACACATCTCGAAGAACACCAGTTACGGAAAAGGTAACTGGCTTTTCTTCTTCGAGTGATTGCTCATGTGTATTCCACAATAAGTAATTCCAAGTTATATCTGTTGGAGGCGGGTAGGAGTTCACAAGTTCCGAGGACGGAGGACAGCCCTGCTGAACCCAGTGTAATCCCTGGTTTGGGGGACGACCGCATAGTGCGAGGTGAATGTGTGAACTGAGTGGCGGCCCTACAAATGTCCTGGATGGGGATGTGGGCCACGAAGGCAGCCAATGAGGCCTGCGCCCGAATCAAGTGTGCCCTCACGATGGGTGGCAGTGGGACACCCGCCAGCTCATAACAGGAACAGATGCACAAAGTGATCCGATTGGAAAGCCACTGAGTGGAAATCAGCTGGCTCCTCACGTTCTCAGCCGAGGTGATGAACAGTTGCGAGGACTTTCTGAATGGCTTGGTCCGCTTGAGAAAGAAAGCCAGAGACCACCGCACATCGAGCATGTGGAGACAGCACTCCTCACTGGACACGTGAAGCTTGGGGCAGAGCACCGGTAGAAAAATGTCCTGACCCATGTGGTAGGTGGAGACCACCTTTGGGAGGAACGCGGGGTGTGGGAGGAACTGGACCTTGTCCTTATGAAAGACCATGTACGGCGGCTCAGAGGTCAGGGCCCTGAACTCCGAGATTCGCCTGGCCGACGTGATTGCAACCAGGAAGGCCACCTTCCACGAGAGGCGAGACCAGGAGCACACGGCCAACGGTTCAAACGGGGGCCCCTTGAGACAGGCCAACACCAGGTTTAGGTCCCACTGTGGGACCGGGGGTCTAGAATAGGGAAAGAGATGGTCCAAACCCTTAAGGAACCGGCCAGTCAAAGCATGGGAAAATACCGTGTGTCCTTGCACTGGTGAATGGAAGGCTGATATGGCTGCCAGGTGCACCGTGACTGATTAAGGCGCCAGGCCCTGGGCCCTCAGGTGGAGGAGGTAATCAAGGATAAGCTGGATCGGGGCAGCCACCGGGGAGACACCCTGGTCTGCTACCCACCTAGAAAACCAGGACCACTTCGCCAAATAAGCGTGGCGAGGGGAGGGCCATCTACTTTCGAGGAGGACGCACTGAACCTGTTCTGAGCATGTCCTTTCCTCTCCGCCCTAACCACTGAGCAGCCACGCCATGAGGTGAAGCACCGCTAGGTTGGGATGCAGGGGGCACCCCTGGTCCTGAGAGAGCAGATCTGGGCGGAGCGGCAACGGCCACGGCGGAGCTACCGCCAGGCCCGTGAGGGTCCCATACCAATCCTACCTGGGCCACGCCAGGCCTTTATCCATCTTTATCTTCTTCAGGACCCTGCTGATTAGAGGGAACGGGGGAAAAGCGTAAAGAAGCCGGCCTGACCAGGACAGGAGAAAGGCATTGGAGATAGCGCCCCTCTCCACGCGCCCCCCCCCCCCCCCCGGAGCAGAACCGGGGGCATCGCCGGTTCTGCCGAGTCGCAAATAGGTCCACCTGGGGAGTTCCCCACCTTTGGAAAAGCAGGCGGGCCACTTCCGGGTGGAGGGACCACTCGTGTTGCGAGGAAAAGTCCCTGCTCAAGCGATCCGCCCTCTCATTCCGGGCACCCGTAGGTGGAAGGCCTTCAGGTGGATGTCATGGGCTATACAGAAGTCCCACAGCCTGAGGGCTTCGTGGCAGAGGACAGAGGATTGGGCCCTGCCTTACCTGTTGATATAGAACATCGAGGCCGTGTTGTCCGTGAGCACCCTGACTACCTTTCCCTCCAGGTGCGAGTGGAAGGCCATACATGCCAGCCGCACCGCCCTGAGCTCCTTGACATTTATATGTAGGGTCAGGTCTTGAGGTCTGAAAGTTCCCCACATGGGCCCCCCAACCCAGGTCCGACGCATCGGACACCAGCTCCAACGACAGGGCGCTGACCCTGAACAGAACCCCTTGGAGCATGTTGTTTGGGGCGGACCACCACCGTAGGGAGGTGATCACAGAGTCCTGCTCGGTGAGGACCTTGTCCATCCTGTCCGTGGCCTGGAAGAACTTTGAGAACAACCAGAGCTGGAGAGGCCTCATCCTGAGTCTGGCGTGATGGACCACATACATGCACACAGACATGTGACCCAAGAGTTGCAGGCAAACCCTGGCTGTTGTCACCGGGATCCTTGTGACTGAGACGATGAGACCTTTCAGAGTCTCGAATCTGTCTGGTGGGAGAGAGGCCCTGGCCAACACTGCGTCCAGGAGTGCCCCAATAAACTCTATGCGTTGGACCGGGACTAACGTGGACTTGGTGTTGTTTACCAACAGGCCCAAGGCGGTGCACGTGGACAGGAGGAGGGCCACATGATCCCTCACCTGCGACCGGGAGGTGCCCTTGGCAAGCGAATTGGCCAGATAGGGAAATATCTGGACCCCCCACCGTCTAAGGTAGGCCACTACTACTGACATGCATTTTGTAACCACCCTGGGGGCAGTGGACAGACCAAACAGAAGGACCATGAATTGGTAATTATTCTGTCCCACCACGAAACGGAGGAAGCGCCTGTGCCCCTCGAATATGTGGATGTGGAAGTACGTGTCCTGTAGATCGAGGGCAGCGTACCGGTCCCCGGGATCCAGGGAGGGGATGGAGGAGGCCAGGAGACCATGCGGAACTTGAGTTTCACCATGTACTGGTTCAGATCTTGCAGGTCCAGGATGGGCCTGAGCCCCCCTTTGGACTTCGAGATAAGGAAATAATGGGTGTAATACCCCTTGCCCATGAACTCCTCGGACACCGTCTCTATCTCCTAGCCCTAGGAGCCACCCCATCTCCTGCTTGAGCAGAGCTTAGTGCGAGGGGTCCCCCAAGAAGGACAGGGGTGGGGTTGGTTGGGCGGGGAGGAAGTAAACTGGAGGATGTAACCCCATAAGATGGTGTTGAGGACCCATCTGTCCGAGGTTAGCTGCGACCATTCCGGGAGGGAAGCACACAACCATTGGGAGAAGGTGAGCTTTATTGGGGATGGATCCCTGGTGAGGACTGGCGGGGTGCCCCCAAGCGTCCCGTCAAAAATGCCTTTTCCCCATCTGCTTGCCCTTGGAGGACCCAGCCCGGGGGCAGCAGAGACTGCCTCTGAGGGCATCTCTTATAGTCCTGCTGCTTCTCGTAGGCGGCCTCATACTTCGGGAGGGTGGCCTGGGTGGGAGCCTGCTATGGCTTGAACTTAGGTTTTGCCGGAGCCAGGACATAGAGGCCCAGAGTCTGGAGGGTCGTGCGGGAGTCTTTCATGCCATGCAGCCTTGTACCTGTTTCCTCTGCAAACAGAGCTTTCCCGTCAAACGGGAGATCGTGCATGGAAGACTGCGCCTTGCTGGACAGCCCGGAGAGCAGGAGCCATGACACCCATCTCTCTGCTGGGACCCCCTAGCGGCCGTTGCCCCTTCCTCCACTAGCGCCTTGAACTCCTTGCTATCGTGCTCCTGGAGGGAGTCCTCAAACTAGGGCAGGGAGTCCAGTCTCTGAGAGTCGTTGGGGCTGGCTGACCCAGACGTTCCCTGCGGTTGACCGACTCGACCACCAAGGAGTTGGGCACCGGGTAGGTATACAAGTACTCATGCCCCTTAGTGGGTACAAAGTACTTGTGTTCCGCCTTTTTAGAGATGCGGACCAACGAGGCCAGTGTTTGCCACAGTGCATTTGAAATCTTAGCCACCCCTTCATGGAGAGGCAAGGTCACCCTACCCAGTGCCGATGGGGACAAACACGTTAAACAGGGAGCCTGAGGGCTCCTCCATCTCCTCTGCTTGGAGGTGGAGGCTTGCTGCCATGCTCTTTAAGAGTTCTTGGTGGGCCCTGAAGTCCTCCTGCAGGGCGGAGGGGAGCGGGGCCGCAATCGTCTCCTCCTGGCGGGAAGAGGAGGCCGGTGCAGTGCTCTGGGTGTCGGCAGGCACCGGAGGGTCCACCACCTGGTCGGACTCCAGGCACGGTGCCGAGGACGTACGCCCCACTGACTACTTTCTCGGGGGTCTGGAGAGGGAGGCCAATGGTGCTTCCGAAGTTCCAGCCACCAAGCAAGCTTCCACCAGGGGCTGTGCGGGAGGCCACAGTGCCCACTGGTACCATTGGGCCGGCCACGATGCTTGGTGCCACTGCACCTGCTGTGGCGCCGGCTGTTCGGGTTGGCTGGCCTGGCCCATCGAAGGACGGCTACGAACGGAGACCGGGCTGGCATAAGAGCTGCTGCTGTCTCTGGACCAGGAGGAGCAGCGGTGCCACGATCTCAACGTGCAGGACTGGTGCCGACGGTAACCGCTGCTCCGTGAACGGCCTCAACAGGCGGACCTGCAACTGCAAGGTGCCAGCAATCGATGCCCGGGGCTGCGATGTCTTGGCGGAGACTTGGAGCGGGAGTCCGAGAGGGAACGGCACCGACGACCATGCTGTGACCGACTGCGGTACCCTCTCCGAGACAAGGACTGTTGGCAATGCCCATCGCGGTCCCATCAATATTTGCTCCTTGAGGATGAGAGGTGCTGAGAGTCCCGGCCGGACCGAACCCAGCCAGACAGTCTGGTCAGCGTCAAGGGCAATCCGCATGGACTCTGCCCCGAGAGGTCGCTGGGTGGTGAACGGTGTCGGGAATGTTCCCTTGACCGAGACCGGTACTGAGCAGGAGGTGACTGCAGAGATCCCAGCGGCAGCTTGCCTCTGGAGCCTGGGGCTGACATAAGCGGCGCTCCAGGCACCAGCACGGACATAACGTCCCGGGCCACCTGGAGGGCTTCAGCATCCAGACAGGCCTGTTCTGAAGAGGCCAGGCTACTCCACTCAATGCGAGTCGGAGGCCTGGGGCCCGGTGGGGTTCGAGGAGTGCCCGACATGGGCCTAGCCTCCGTCCCAGACTTCTCTCAGTGCTGCTGTGAAGAGGGAGTCTTCCTGGCCCTCTTGGCGTGCCCAGTGGATGGGGAGTGGTGCCGACTGGTTGATGGCACCAGAGGGTCGCCGCATACCGACACCGCGGTGCCGGTTCAGAGCGGCGTGCCAGAGTCGGGGTGGCCAGGAACTTAATATCCTTTTCTCTTTTGGTCCGAGGCTTAAACAACTTGCAAATCTTGCACCTTTCGCTGATACGGGTTTCTCCCAAACAGCCTGTGTGCGGGTCACTTCTTGGCATAGAACGCCTACAAGAGTCACACGACTTAAAACCCAGGGCACGGGGCATGTCCCAGCCCGGGCTCACTGACTAACTAAATTAACTAAACAGCTAACTAACTACGGGTACTAACACTGAACGAATGAACAGTTCTGGAGACGAGCTACAGCAAAGCTGGAGCAGAGCAGTTCCAATGCACATTCACTGGCGGCAAGAAGGAACTGAGGGTGGGAGGAGCGTGCAGCTCCCCTTATACCGCGCCAGGCAGGCGCCACTCCAGGGATCATGGGGGGCGCTCCCCCCCATGGCTACTACTAGGGGAAAAACTTCTGGCACCAGTGCACATGGCAAGCATGCACACCTATTGTGGAATACACATGAGCAATCACTCAAAGAAGAATATACATTTTGTAACTGCACAGCTTTCAACGCATCAGATTTCTGATTTAGAAATGCATTTCGGTTAGATCCACTGTCTCATGCACAAACTTGTCAAAATAATAGTAATTTATATAAAACTATTTGTTTAGTGCTTAAAACAGAGTTAATGTGTAAACATTTATGAGCTGGAACATAAAAGACAAAACTGCACTGCAATAAAACAAACTAGGAAATGCTTAGCGAGCACCAGCAGGGTTTACATGGACCAATTAATGTGCAACATGTTAATGAATTTTAGAAATCAGACCCTGAAGAGCCCAATACCCCAACACATAGCCAAGCCCTAAGATAGATCAACTCTGATATGCCATTGGTAAACAGTTAATCAACTCTAAATCTTTAAATCTCAATTCAGTGTCAGCGTCAGTGTCATCAATTCAGTGTCCTCATTAACTATTCCACAGCTGATCATTTTAGCGGATGGAACATGAAAGGGACTGAGACTAAAGCCCTTCAAATGTGGGGACTGAAGGTTACTTCAGAGAAGGAAATACAAAGGGAAAAAAAGAGGTAGGAATAAACAGAGAAGACTGAGATATGTAGAAAGGAAGACTGGGAAGGATGAGAAACAAAAGGCAGAAAAGGATTTTGTCACTGAACAATAGTGAATGTGACAATAAGGCATGGGATAAATAAATAATTAATAAATACAAGTTTAGTTATTACCAGAAGGCTATATTATCCCCTTCGTATCCATGCAAACCTCTCACGGACATCAGTGGGAGAGTCAATGTGGACTGGAAGGAATATGAAGTCCTGAATTTAATTATGGTACCTGGGCTGAGATATAAACATGGCATCTAAACAATGTGCCAAAGACAGGCAGACAAGCATGTCACACATTGGTGGATGACTCAATAATTCAGTCTGAAGATTGGTCTACACTAGAAAGCTGTGCTGACAAAACATTCCCTTTTTCAACATAGCCTGATGGATATCCACACTGCATTTTGCCTCCTACTGACAAAACCCTCCTGGCATCATCATCTCCATTTTCCGAACGACATAAGCTCCCTGCCAGTATATTTCTATCAAGGCCGAATGTGGGTGCATACATACCTGTATTGGCATAAGTATTCCAACCGTAATTCTACAATACAACACTCCCTTCAGGAATGACCTGCCTGCCAGCACTTTTGAACTCTTCTGCCCAGGGGCCAAAATGACTAGAGGGCCATCTCACTTTTAAATGTCTAGCACAGTGTTCATAGCTACATCTGTCCCATTACCCGCTGCCTTTTCACTGAAAGTATGGTTCCTTGAGAGGGTTGCCAGTTTGGTTTGGATGTATTCCTGGAGGTTTCAAAACATGACAGTCTTTAATTAAAGATTCATCTTTAACTCCTGGAGACTCCAGGACAATCCTGGAGGATTGGCAACCCTATGGTCCCTGCTCTTGGTCTCATGCTACCAACCTGGTCCAGGAAAAAGGTGCTTGGTTTCCATGCACTACGGGAAGAGAAGCAAGTGAAGGAACAGCTGTAGTAGGAAAAAGAATATTTATAGTGACTTTGCCAAGCAGACGGCAAAACTCAGATATTCAAGAAAGGAATCCCAGTGCCATTCCAAGAAAAAGGAGATGAAGCAGGGCTACTGAAAGGTGAAGGAGAAAAACTGTGGAGCTGCCTGCATGACCCATGCCTTTTATAATATTCATCAGGGACCACCACACCTGTAGCCACCTTGGACATGGTGTCCTTTAAATGGAGGAGAAAGGCCCCCTTGGAGGGCAGACAAGAAGAAGGAGCTCTTCATGGGTCAGGAAGGGGATGACAAGGCAAAATACAGTGAGATGGCTGTAAACAAGGAACAGATAGATATCTTGCAAGACCCCCCAGACACACTCCGAGTGTCTCGCTCTGACATATTTCATCCTTAGAGAAGGGAGACTGATAGATGCAAGTGATGATTAGAGCTCCAATAATAAATCATAATTAGTGGCCTACCAATTTCACGGCCGTAAAAAACATGTCACAGACTGTGAAATAAGCCCTTCCCCGTGAAATCTGATCTCCTCCAAATCAGCCGGGGCTGGGGGCGGGGGGAAGAGACAGGACTTGTCCTTCCCCTGCACGGCTGTTATCAGAGGGAGATTAGACCCACCTCCCCAGGCAGCACAGAAGTGAGGGTTTCTGCACTGCAGCAGCCCCAGAGCTGGGCTCCAGGCTTCCGCCCCCTGTGGCTCTTGCCAGGGCTTGGGGGGGGGGGGGGGGGGCCGAGGTTGGGGCCTGCCGCCCCCCCCCATGGCTCCTGCCAGCTGCTGCTCCCTCCCCCCAAGCCCCTGTGGCACCTGCCCAGGCTCTGGGCTACTGCCCCCATCTCCCACCAGTGGTTCTTGCCAGGGCTGGGGGCACCTGGGCTCCAGCCAGGACCCTCCCCCCCACCCTCCCAGCTTCAGCTCCCACAGCTCTTGCCAGGCTCAGGGATGCCACCTCGTGGTTCCTGCCCAGGCTTGGGGCTCCTGCCCCCACCTCAGGGACCTGGGCTGGGGACTGCCACCCCGTGACTCCAGCTAGGACTCGGAGCTTTTGCCTTCCACAGCTCCTGCCTGAGCTCCAGGCTTCCGCCTCCTCTTCCCCCCGTGGCTCCTGCCTGGGCTCAGGGCTGTTGCCCCCACCCCCACGGCTCCTGTGTGGGCTCTGGGCCACCCAGGCTCGGGGCTTCTGCCCCCCTTCCTGGATCCTGTCTGGGCTTGGGGCTTCCACCCCATGGCTCTTGCCAAGGCTTGGGCACCCATTTTTCAAATTGTCCAGGGCCCCTGGGCATGGGCCCATGTGTTAATCCACAACTGGCCCTGACTAGCAGCTAGGAGCCCCTGACTAGCAGCTAGGAGCCAGGCTGGGAAGATCGGACCGGTCTCCACCTCTGAGAGCCTCTTCCAGCTGCAGGAAACGCCACAGCACAGAAGTGAATATGGCAATCCTGAAACAGCAGCTTTGGGCCCCACCCCCAATCCCCTTTTAGATCAGGACCCCCACAGTTACACCACCATGAAATTTCAGATGTAAACATCTGAAATCGTGAAACTGACCAATTTTAAGACCCTGTGGCCGTGAAATTGACCAAAGTGAACCATGAATTTGGTAAGGCCCTAATCATAATGTAGGTTGGTATGCTCCTGTAACTCTTAGTAAATGTATGCCTGTGTTTTTACATTGGCTAGGAAAAGATGATAGGAGGCATCCATCTATCTATCCTTTCTTCCAATACATATGAAATCATCTGCCTTTACTCAACAGCACATCCATGCATTTATCCACAACTTTAATGGGAAGAATCTTGAGGAGAGCCTCACTAAAACTTGTTGAGCACTACTAGGGCCAAATGGAAGTACAAAAAGGACATGTTCTCCAAGAATGTGGAGGACTCCAAGAGAAATGCAAGGGACCGGCATGAACAGCTGCTGGAGAAGTTCAGAAAGGACAGAGAAGTACAGACAGCCACGCTGCAGCTACTGAAGCAGCAGACCCAGCTCTTGAACCAAGTGTTGACCAGGAGACACCAAGGACATAACTTCAGCATTCACCCTACACCAAAGTATAACCCTTACAGCTTATTCACAAGGATTATACATCCCCTATTACATTAGTTCCCTCTGTACCCTACTCCAATGGACAAAAGCTCAGGGAACAAAGGGAACTGCTTTCATTACATGTACTGTTTGTTAACTGTGATGCATTGGCATCCAGTGCGCACATGGCACTTTGTATAAGTAACTGCATACCATAGCTAGTATAGTCAAAGTTTTTTTTATAAGTTACTGCCTCTTTATTGTGATGCTGGACATACTGTGTTAATGAAGTAAATGCTGTGTGAAAGTTGGTGCATTTTTATTGTGCTTTCCAGCATTACAGAACTGCCTGCAATGCAAGAGAGTAATTCATATAGCCAGAAAGGCTTTCCCCACCTCAATTTAAAAAACTGAGTATTTATATAGTCAGCAGTCCATGTATACTACAGAAGCAATCGCCTTTGCTCAATCTGGAAATACATCAGCAGTTATTTTACTGTTGCTCACATACATACACTATTTTACATATTTCAATACAATATCCCTTAAAATTTATTAATCCAAGTCTATTGAAACACAGGTTACTGGACTAATGATCCCATAGAAATAGTCACATTATTGCCCACTGTCAAAGTAAGTTTACAAAGCTTCTCTCATGCAAACTGTATTGGCAGTGACACCGTTAACCAGACTACTTTCAAGCTATTTGAATTCAGCAGACAGCCTCCTGTACTCCTCACATACCCATCCTGGCAACATGATCTCACAGATATTATGCACTGCACAGCACAGAGCACTAACTTTGAGAACATTTTCCTTGCTGAGATTGAGCCTTGTCATGGGACATCTCTATCTGCCCTTCAGTCTCCGAAGGCCACCCCATGTTAATTTGGCAACTGCTTAGGTGATAGTTAAACCTTTCCATGCTTCTGTCCAGCTTGCCAGGGAAATAAAGGCTAGGTGGGATCACCAAGAATCACAACTGCTACAGAAAACATGTTAAGGACAATTGGACAGTCTGCTTTGAGATCTACTCATGAAAAGCATGAGGTAAGAAGTAAGGATTATTATTTTACTCCAAGGCTATGTCTACACTACCACAGTAAGTAAACCTATGCTACAAAACTCCAGCTATGTGAATAACGTAGCTGGAGTCGACATGAGTTACTGCAGGGCCTACACCACAGGGGGTTGACAGGAGAAAATCGACTTACCTTACTCTTCTGGTCAGAGTTAGAGTACAGGGGTTGACTGTAGAGCAATCTGCTGTCAATTTGGCAGGTCTTTACTAGACCCACTAAATCAACCACCGGTAGTAGAGACCAGACTCAAGTGCCCACAATTCCCAAAGACAGGTGTGGGTATCCCACAACACTCAGTGACTGCCCCACAATACACAATGGCACTTTCCCACAAGATCACGTGCCTCAAAGCAGCATGGAGAACATTGAGACACATTTTTTGCCAATGCAACTCTACTTGATTTTGTGTGGACACAATACACTGGCACAAGTGGCTGAGTGTAAACATGCTCTACCCACATGCTCGAACTTCTAGTGTAGACAAGACCCATCCAAGGTATTTTTCATCACACCTAATACTGTGCTAAGGGCATAAAAACGACATCTGTAGCCAGAGCAGTGACTGTGTACGCCTGCAGAGCTGGAAATGAGCCATTTCCCTGCTACACAACTGTTATGGGGCAAGAACAGTAAACCCCCTATTATCACGCTGCCCACAACGGGAGGCCCACAACTGCACCCATCACTCTGCAGCCCCCTCCCCACCTCTGTTCCCCCAAGTTCCTCCCTCCCCAGGCCCAGCTCTGGGCTTCAGGGAAGCAGGGCTGATCAACCAGGGAGATAAGGAAGGATCGCTCCCGGCCAGTGAGGAGAAAAAGGAGCGCGCGACGGGGGGGGGGGGGGCGGGGGCGGCCGGTGAGGGGGAAAAGGAGCGCGCGGCTGGGGGGGGGGGCGGGGGCGGCCGGTGAGGGGGAAAAGGAGCGCGCGGCTGGGGGGGGCGGGGGCGGCCGGTGAGGGGGAAAAGGAGCGCGCGGCTGGGGGCGGGGGCGGCCGGGGAGGGGGAAAAGGAGCGCGCGGCTGGGGGCAGGGGGGTCCGCTCCCGCCTGCTGAGGAGACAGAGAAGTTGCTCCTGGCCGGGGCCCTCCACTTCCCGCCACAGGGCCCCGGCCCCGGCCCCGGCCCGCCTACAACTTACTCGGGGAGGCTCCAGGTCCCGCCGCTGCTGCCGCTTACGAGCCCAGCCCCCAGTTGCGGCCCCCGGCGGGGCAGGCGGCGGCGCCTGTTGCTCCATGGAGCTCGAGCTCCGGCTCCTCCTCCTCAGGGTGCCGCCGCCGCCCCGCACTCCGGGTCGGGCTGCTCCCACTCCGGCTCCCCAGCCCCCGGCGCCATGATCCGGGCTCCGGCTGCTGTGGGACCCGCGCTGCCCCAGCCCCGCCCCCAGGGCTGGGCTCGCGCCGGACCCCGGGCTCGCTCCGCCCCTTCCACACGCTCGACCGCGACCCCCCGAGGGCATCGCGGCACCAGCGTCATGCTGCGGGGCTCGGCCGCGGGGCAGGCGGCGCCGCGTCCCGAACTCGGGCGCCGGTTGGGCGAACTCCCTCCCGGCGCCGCTGGCCGCGGCCGGTGCCGCCGAGAGACTCGTCAGGCAGCAGGACCGGCCGCGGCCAGCGCCTCTCGCCCCATGGGCGGGCGAACAAGAGCATAGTTTGGGGACGACTCGGCTCAAAGATGCCAAGCGAGGGGACATTTACTACGGCCCTGAAGCTGGTCCTGGGGTGAATGACACACGGATGCCAGACAAAAATTGTATCCTCGACGCTGAAGTTGACGGATGGTTTTTCAGCCCTTGTAGGTTGTGGTGATAGCGGCTGCTCTTTCAAAGATTTAGGACTTGTCTTCTTTCTTTGACGGTACTTACAGGCACTGCGTCGGTCACCTCTTCCCTAAACCCCCGTAAACTACCTCGCCCAGGCGAGAGAAGGTGGTTGAGGTAATATCCTTTTTGGACGAACTTCTGTTGGTGAGAGAGAGAGAAGCTTTCCAGCTACAGGGAACTCTTCCTCGGGTCGAAGAAGGGTGCTCTGAGGACCTCAGACCTCAAGAAGAACTGTGCATAGCTTGAAAGCGTCTCTCTCTCTCTCTCACCCAGAGACATTACCTCAACCGCCTTCTCTCTCCTCGCTTCGGACCAACAAGGCTATGCAAGACTTAGGGCTTGTCTACCAGTAAACTGCTACAGCTGGCACCGCCGCAGCTAGGCCGCTCCAGCGCCTCAGTAAATTGGCGCCAATTGGCGGGGCTCTCCTGTTGGCTTAGCTACTCCACCTACCTGAGATGCAGGAGCTGAGAATTCTCCCATCAGCCGAGCACTGTCTACAGCAGGGGTTAGGCTGATTTAACCGTGTCACTCAGGGGTGTGGATTTTTGAGCAATGTAGTTATAGTGACCTAATTTCCTGGTCTCATCCAGGCCTTAGTCTCTCAGGGGAAGTATTGTCCAGATGACAAGTCCTTTTTGTAGATTCTCTTTCCACTTTTTTCAATATCATTTGTGAGGCTTGAACACAGCAGTGCTTCCTCACCATCATATACACTAGTATCACCTCCATCTTACTTGATATTCCTCTTTGTACATCCAGTTATCAGGTTTGGGTTTTGACTCCCATAACTAACACAACAGAAGTCCGAGTGTGATGCTATCTATCATAATCAAGGCTAAGATTTTAGCAGAGGTAGTTTAGGCAAAAGTCACAGCCAGGACATGGGCAATACATAAACCACAGAAGCTGGAGCCCCACCACCCAGGGCTGATAGCCTGAGCCCTGCCATCTGGGGCTGAAGTTTACGTGCAGGGAAAGCATTCCAACAGGCCCAGCATTCCAAGGTGAGTCCCCCAACCTAGATTAGGTGCATCTGAAATTTGGGATACTGAAGGCTTGGAGGTGACAAAGGGAACGCCTGCAGCCACCACTCAGGAATCCCTCCACCAGTCAAGGGGAGCGAGAACTATGAGCACAGAGTCCATGCATTTTGTGAAAACCCAAGGGGCTGCTGACAGTCCAAGGGCAGGACAGTGAACTGGTAATGAGTCTGGTTTATGATAAATCTGAGGAACCTTCTGTGGCCCTGGAAGATGGAGATGTGGAAATAGGGATTTTTGAAGTCGAGGGTGGTATACCAGTCTCCTGTATCCAGACAGGAAATAGCAGAGACCAGGGAAACCATGCAGAACCTCAGTTTCTTGAGATAATTGTTGAGGCAGTGCAGGTCTAGGATGGGTCAGAGAGCCCCTCTGGCTTTCGGGGATTAGGAAATAATGAGAGTAAAATCTCTTCCCCTCTCCCATTCTGGGGCATCACCTCCACAGTCCCTACCTGAAGGAGGGCTTGTGCCTCGTGGACTAGAAGTTGCTTGTGAGAAAGGTCCCTGACAAGGGACAGGGTGGCGGGTGGGAGGAAGAAACCTGAAGGGTGTAACCTTCCTCTGCTGTACTCAGCATCCAGCAGTCCGAGGTGATGAGGGACCACACTGGGCTGAAGTAGGAAAAATGGTCTGAAAACAAAAATGGGGCAGGATCCAGTGCAGGAATTAATAACGCTCTCGGGTGTACCTTCAAACATTTTGTTTGGGGCCTCCCAGATACCTGTGTGAACCCAGTAGTGAGGTTGAAGTGGAGGGGAGCGGTTGCCTGTGCTTGTAACCCCTGCTCTGTTTTTTAAACAGCTCCTGGCAGGGCAGAAAAGCCAAGAAGTGGGTTGGCTGTTGAGGCCTGATATGCTTCCTCAAAAGTTCCAGAGATTAGAGATCCAGGGGTGTGAGGGTAGCTCTGAAGTCCTTCAGACCATGGAGCTTTGAGTCCATCTGCTCCAAGGAGGAGGTGGTACCCTCAAAGGAAAGATCATGGATGAACTGTTGGACCTCAGGTGGCAACCCCAAGGATTGGAGCCAGGAGCATTTACTCATAACCATGGCCAAAGCCATTGTTCTGGCTGCCACATCAGCTGCATCCTGGGCCACTTGGAGGGAGGCTCAGGCTATGGTCTTCCCTTCCTCCATTAGGGCAGATAACTCTTGCCTGGAGTCTTAGGGCAGTAAGTCTTTAAACTTTGCCATGAAGTCCCAAATGTTGTAATCATACCTCCCAAGCAAGGCTTCTTGGTTGGAAATGCGAAGCTATAACCCAATCTTCCTACAGAACAGGTATGGCTTCTTTAAGTCCTTTTGCTTCAGGGTCACACCTAACTCTCCCTGCCTGTCCCTCTCATTGGCCACTGTGACGATAAGGGATCTGAGAGGAGGGTGGAAGTACAGGTATTCATACCCCTTGGCAGACACTTAGTAGTTTTTCTCTGCCCTTGAGGTGGGAGGGAGGGAGAGAGAATGGGGTCTGCCACAGGGACCTGACTGGACCCATAACGACCTCATTGAGGGGTAGGGCCTTCTTTGACAGGACCACCGTAGCCAAAATGTCAATAAGGCTATGTGAGGACTCTAAGAACCTCCACCTCTAGCCCCAGGTTAGAAGCTACCCTTTTGAATAGCTCCTGATGAGCTCTAAAGTTGTCCTGAGGCACCAAGCTGCTTGGTCCCGAGACAGCTTCATCAGGGTAGGAGGAAGAGGCCTGTACCAGTGCGGGGGGCCTTCCTCTTCTTCTTCAGCCCCAAAGATATCACCTAGGCCTAAGTCCTGCATGTCAGTACCAGGCTTGCTACTGGGTCAGCCGGACGGTGCAGTGGAGGAGCCCTCCTCTCGGACATCACCTAGTAGAAACAGCTGGGTGGTGGTTCCGGTACCGGGGTAAAACCCCATGGAAATTCGATTGGCCACTGGACCTGCATCGGCCACTTACCTCTGGGCCAGGTGCCAGGGGGAGGGCCCACACCAAGATCTAGTGGAACATAGGATGGGTATTGGCGACGACCCCTTGGTTGTGTGGTGGGGTCCACCTCCAACTCTGAGGACTAGTCCTCTTAAGGAGACCCTGGTGAAGAGCTGGGAAGATTTCACTGATGACAGAAGGGCTGTTTTTCCTCTAGTCAGCACCGAAGGGCCCAGTGCTGGGTATCAGCTTGAGGCAATGTGCTCCCTTCTGCTCATGCTCATCAGAGCCAGTAGTTGTTCTATTGGGGTCGGAGGAACCAGGAATGTCATCAGGTCCCTGGCAGCTGCAAAGGCCTCCAGGGTGGAAGGCAATGCGATCCTACTCGTTCCATGATGTCTTCCCAGAGTTGGAGGATGGTCCTGCAGTGGACTTATCAGCACCTGCAAGCAGGGAGGAGTCAACGTGGCACTAGCAGAACAGGAATGGAGGAGTGGCCCAACACAGGTTGTACTCTGCTGTATTCCCCTTGTTTGTCCTTCCTTGGTACCGGGGAGTGCCCCCCTCTGACCCTTATTTCTTGTGTTTCTTTCTTCGTACTGTTCCCTCTCTACAGTACCAAGAAACACAGTGCCTGAGGGGAGATTCGCACCAAAGCTGAGGTGCTCAGTGCCAAGTCCGACCGGCTTGACTCTGATGCCGACCTAAGAGCAGCTTCCATTAGGACAGCTCTTAGTCTCTTTTTTGTACAAGGGCTTGTAGTTGCCGAAGATTTGGCAACACTCTTGTACGTGAGCTTCTCCCGGGCACGTCAGACAGCTGCAGTGTGGGTCTCTCAGCAGCATAGGCTTGGCACAAGAGGCACAAGGTTTGAAGTCCAGAGACTGGGGTATGTCCCGCCCCAAGGGTGAAAGGAACCCCTCTAAGCTAAGAGAGGGGGTCTGGTTATATAAATTAAAAATATCTACACTATGTACACTACTACTAGAAATTAAAACTGAATGTAACTAAACTAGAGAACAACAGGAAAAACCACTGAATGATCACCTTGCCAAAGCAAGATAAGTTGTTTCATCAACCGTCCTGGGTGGTAAGAAGGAGCCAAGGGGGTGCAGGACCAGCCGGGCCCCTTATACTGGTGCCTGAGCGTACAGCACCAGAGGGTGCTAGAGCCAGCCTCACAGATACCACTGAAGGAAAAAATCTCTGGTGATGGTGCATGCAGCACACGCACATCTAACGTGGAGTGGACATGAGCAAGCACTCAAAGAACTTCTCGTTACCTACTTCTCTATAAAATATTTTATATACTTTTATAATGTCCCTTCTTATTCATCCCTTTTCTAAGGTAAATAATGTAAACATTTGTTGAGAAGGAGACAGAACTAGATGCCAACCATATATTGATGGCATCATTTGTTTTTACAGCAGCTGAAAGCATACTAGGCAGTTTACAGAAACAGAAAGCCATGGACCCTGTCACCCAGAATTTACCATCTAATTGTTTCTGAAGCCCATACCATCTCAGCCTCTACCAGTAGCTTCATATAAGTGCAAAATAAAGTTTGATACCTGTGGTACATTTCAGGTAACGGCCTGTAGGGGAAGAGGATCAGCTGTTCATCACATGCTCTGGGATCATCTGAATGACTGAATCACCTTGAAGCAAATTCCTGTTATGGGTTCCCATAGGGCATTTCCTTATGATGAAATGGTGTCAATGGTTGAGAAAGTCCAGCAACATTACCAAGTATATTTCACTTCTGAGCCCTGAGGTAATCCATTAGTGTTGTGAATACCATCTCTGTGCCATTCCAGCACTATGAAACCAGAATGGCAGAGGTCCAAACTACCAGGGAGGGTCCCATTGCTTATGGAGTTGGCCTGCCATCACCCTCTTGATAACTTTGCCCCAGAAAGAAGTTTGAGGGCAGGTGGTAGTTTGCTTGGTATTTTACCTTGTATGTATGGGAATCCCCACAAGCTGTTGTCCAATTCAGTGAGTCACTCCATTCTTACAAAGTTATTTTTATTTATCAATTATTAGTACAGAACAATTATTCCATTATTAAGAGAAAAACGTTTCTTATAAAAATCTGTATAATCGATAGACAAAAACAGCAATTCAAGTAAGTTTACTTTCCTTCACTTTTTTTCCTGAAATGATGTAGAAGGAACAGCATGCTTAGAAGAGCCAGATTCCTCTTCCTTTTCATGGGGACGTTTTCTGGTTGTGGTTGGCTAAAAGAAAGAGGCAGGAGCATGTCTATGCCAGTCAAACACAAATACCTAACACCTTTAATTTTAATATATGTTCAGAATGGAGGCAGAGCCCAACTATCATGCCTACTGTGAGTTCAAGATGTTTAAGAAAACTCTCTTTGCTGCCTCCCATATGACAACTGAGAGCAAAAACACAATCAACAATGGAAAAAGATTCAGTCATCATCATCTGCACTCTCACCATTACCAATCCTTAAAACAATTTATCAGGTTGCCTGTCACTCCACAAAATTAATATGACTAGTTCTCCCTCTTTCTTGATCATCTGTCATTTAGTAAACTCACATTTGTTGTCAGTTTTATTTGTCCTGGTTACATCAAAGCCCCCTCATGTGTCAATTTTTCCTGGACTGACACCAACCAGATGAACACTCTGAGGGATGATGTACAAAAAATCTGATCAAGGAACTGCAACAAATAATTTCTTTCAGACTTAAACTAAATGTGATAAACAATTTAAGAACATATTAAAAGTTCTGATAACAAACAAGGCATCTGAGCTGGATTTATTTACAGCAATGATGCAGAAATAGCGACCTGTTTTAAGGATGGGATGATCCTCATGTTATCCGCAAGACAGTGGGAATTGGCAATGGCCTCCCCAATCAGCAAGCATATATGATCCTCTAACATCAGACAAAAAGTACTTGTGGCACCTTAGAGACCAACAAATTTATTTGAGCATAAGCTTTGGTGAGCTACAGCTCACTTCATCGGATGCATGTGGACACATCCGATGAAGTGAGCTGTAGCTCATGAAAGCTTATGCTCAAATAAATTTGTTAGTCTCTAAGGTGCAACAAGTACTCCTTTTCTTTTTGCGGATACAGACTAACACAGCTGCTACTCTGAAACCTAACATCAGACAGCTGCTCTTAATCCCTTCTCTCTCTCCATTCTTTCCCCTCAAAAAGGTAAAATAAAATACAAGGAAGCACCCAGCTCCCCAATCTTACTCTTATCTTTCCTTCTTACCATCTTACAGTGACAACCCTGCACACGATCTCCAGCCTTCAGTTAATGTCAGTTCTTCCTAGGATATTAAGTATCTGGGTCTTTAAAGCTCTGATGATCAAATATACTCAAGCATATGGTTTATTTTAAGCACAAGAATAGTCCTATTGAAGTCTACTGGGACAATTTATGCACTTAGAATTAACCACATACTTAAGTGCTTTGATGATACCTACTGATTCTACTGGTAAAAGGTATAGTAACTGACAGAGCTAACCAGCACAGTGCTACATAATCATAGAGCATGCAGGGGTGTAATCATAGAATATCAGGTTGGAAGGGACCTCAGGAGATCATCTAGTCCAACCCCCTGCTCAAAGCAGGACCAATCCCCAATTTTTGCCCCAGATCCCTAAATGGCCCCCTCAAGGATTGAACTCACAACCCTGGGTTTAGCAGGCCAATGCTTAAACCACTGAGCTATCCCTCCCCGCCACACTAGCTTGAAATTATAAGTTTCTGCAGGATAAATATTCAAAATCAATTTTTACTACTATAAATGGATTTCTTTCTAATCTCAATTTCTCTGCATATAAATTTCATTTTATTCCTACTGTGATGCATGCATGATTGAAATATGACCATTTATATCAATGATATTTATTGCCACTGTTAGACAATTGCAACAGATTTTGTACGAAGTATATTTTGTAAGGTGTCAATGGAAAAGTTATGATTTTCCAAATAAAGTTATCCTGTTTAAATCCATGTATCATCATTGTATCTGAAGCTATGGACATAGGCTATATATCTGTATCTCAAATGTGTTTGTTCCTGGGGTAACACCCACAAGGTAGTTTACATCCAGTTTAGCCAGCACATTGTGAATGGACTATTCAAGTTTGATGGCCCATTAAATACACTTAGCTTTCATAATGGGCCACAGAAGAAATTCATTATACCCAGGAAGATCTTCCTGTGGACACCTCAGCACGGATATGGGCAATGGCTGCCCCTGAGAGTCATCAAGCCTTGTAACAACAGATGATATGCTCATGTGATCCTGGACTCCATTTTGTGCCAGTAACTTTCCACAAACTGCGCTGTGAGCTTTGTTTGAAACAGAAAATTTCCAGGCACATGGCAAAGGGTAGAAAAGATCCCTGAGATGACTCCATTTTGCCTCTTTCCAGCTCTGATTCTCTGGACTGTGGTTTTACAACTAAAAGGAGGATATTGAATGATGGACTGAGGATCTTCCCATTTTTTGGAAGTTACCAGAGAGACTTTTCAAGCCAGCTTGCGAGCCACATGCAGCTCTTTTACAGTTGAAGTGAGGTTCACGGAGCCCCCCCACACCCCCATTCTCCACCTACCAGACTGGGGGGAAAGGGAGGGAGGCTCAGGACTTCTACCCTGAGGAGGGTGGTGGGGCTAGGAGCTTCTGACAGAGATGACTGGTGCCTGCTGAGAGTGTGGGGGTACAGTTTAAAGATTCTCACTCCCCCTCCCCAACAGCTTGAGTCACGCCCCCCAGGCACCCACCCCCTCTTACCCTCAGCGGCCCCTCCCTGTAGCTCCCAGGTGTTAGCTCCACATGGAGAGACAGCAGCAAACAGCTGCAGGGAGCTTCCACTGCTTTAGCTCCTCAGGGAGATGCATCAGCAAAAGCAGTGGCTCTCCCTGTAGCTCCCAGCTGTGGCCACTCCCTCTTCCCATGGCCACAGCTCCCAGCTTGCCAGCGCCAGTAGCTGCCATGCAGGAAGGGGACCTGGCAGCACCAGGTGACTTAGCAGGGCCAGCAAACCTTGGCAAAAATCGGTGGGAGGGGAGGAGGCGGCGGGGTGCCCGCCAAGGCTTGGGGCTTCAGCTGGAGCAGGGCTGAAGCCCCGAGTTCCAGCAGGTACTTCCCGCGTGGCTGAAGACCTGAGCCCCGGCAAGCGTGCCCCGGCTCTCCAACTTCTGAAGATTGTCGTATGCGGCTCCGGCATTCAGTAAATTTGGCCACCCCCGTCTATAACATCACTTCTACAAACCTGATATAAGAACACTGCAATTATTGTATGCATATGATCTATTAACCATATTAACTCTTGGCTTTTCTTAATAAACCTTTAGATTTTAGTTAAAGGATTAGCAGCGGCGTGATTATTGGGTAAGATCTGAGTTATATATTGACCCAATTTCTTGAGACTGGAAAGACCCTATGTTTGATTAAATTGGTTTTCAGTAACCACTTGTGAGGGTCCAGTGTCTGGGTGGTAAGACAAAGGCCTGAATGCTTAAGGAGACTGCATTTTTGACTTCTTGTTAACCAGTGCAGTGAGACAGAAATTTATTTTTGCTACTGGCTTGGTATAATCTAATGATATAATAACCACCAGTTTGTGGTGAGTCTGCCCTATTTTTCAGTAGTTTGTCCTGAATCTGGCACTCTCAGCTGTGACCTACTCAGGGTAACACCTACTCAGCGTGTTTTAAATGCAAACTAAAAAACAACAAAGCAAAAATCATACCAGTCTTGATGTCTGTGGTGGATGCATAGAGACTCTTGTTTGTGAGAGTAGCTCTTGAAATGTGCTCTTCATATTTTCATCCTGTGAAGAATTATAAACATTTAGTTACATGGAATGTTTGGGGGGAAAAAGTCTAAGATATGGCTGGTTAGGTGAGTCCTGTGGTTAGGGCGTTGCACTACCATGTGTTCCTCAAATTAGGTTCCCAGGACCAGTCTCCCTGGGGCTGGGAATGCTGAAAGGCTGCACACTTAGTAGTAATTCCTACCAAAGTTAGTTAGGAAAGGTATCGAGAGACTCCATTCAACCCTCCTCAGCCTGTGATGGTGGGAGAGGGAATTAAAAGCTTCAATTTGAAGGGAGCTTTCAAAAGTAACATTCTTTATGAAGGTGCAGGAAAATATACCAAGTCTTACAATTATTTATATAAAAAGAAAAAGAGTACTTGTGGCACCTTAGAGACTAACAAATTTATTTGAGCATAAGCTTTCGTGAGTTACAGCTCACTTCATCAGAATGCATCCGTAGCTCACGAAAGCTCATGCTCAAATAAATTGGTTAGTCTCTAAGGTGCCACAAGTACTCCTTTTCTTTTTGCGAATACAGACTAACACAGCTGCTACTCTGAAACCTGTAATTATTTATATGTTTCTGCTATAACATATTTACTGATTCATCATACACCACACAGAAGTGACTGGGGCACCAAAGAACAATAAAAACAGACACTCTGAAAGCTGCCTAAGACTTTAAGAACTACCATATTAAAACTTTAAAGAAAAAAAGGGAATGGAGTAAGCAGAGTCAGTGATGAATGAACAAAGAGAAGGAAGGTTAAAAAAAAGGTGGGGGGTTAACAAGGAGTGACCATGCATTTTTAGGGATTTTTTTTTTTTTTAAAGTGTCATTTAGAAGTTGGGAAAGAGGGGTTGAGAGGCAAAGTTCATACCCTAGAGGCCACTACAGCAAAGGCATGTGGTGTTTGGACAGAGATGTCAGTCAGGATGAAGATATGGAAGCTGCTAATGAACCTACACCATTAAAAGCTTTAAAAATCAAGACTGAAAACTCAAGGCCAATGACTTTATAGAGAGCCAATATACAAAAGTCAAGGCACATGCAATATGATCACAGCAGCTCAAATACACTGTTGCATTTAAACAAGCTGCAAATGATGAGGAAAACAGCTTGCTAAAAGGGAATTACAGTAAACAAGTCTCATACCTACAAAGAGCACATGATGCCATTGTAAGATGGTCATAGCATAATGGGAAAATACAGTTTTGTACTATGTCTGACACAGGGGGATGCCATGGAAAGAGTGTTGTCAAGAGCTAAGAAAGTTCTTAACCTGACTCAGTGCTTCCAACAAATCCCCTGAACAAGCAAGCCACAAAGGAAACTTGCTTATGAAACTCTGCCTTATATTTAGAAACCATCTAGCCGCGATGCATCATATATATATACACACACACACATTAAGTAATACGGGGTACAGGATTCTGCCTACCCAATCCCCCACTGGAGACACAATTTGCTCATAGAGTAATTCCCAAACTGTGAACCATGAAGCATATGGTGGTGGTCTGTGGACAGGCTGATTGGTCACAGGATACTGTTCTCCTGGTTCTCAGCTCCTCCTACAGGTATCCAGGTTCCTCACTGCCTGTAAAAGTGGCTGGAAGCAAGGAGAAGAAGCCAATCTTGCTGCTTTCACTAGGCCAGGGTTTGCTGCATAAGAGGAAGAGGGGAGGAAAGAGGAACCAGTCAACAGCCAGAGAAAGGAAGCAAATGGCTGGGAAACACGTGCAATGGAAATGGGGAGACTTGCACAAGTGGAAATGTAGTACGAGCAGAAGGAGAGAAAGAAACAGAACTGATGGGAGATTATATTTAAAAAAGCAGCAAAAATAACATGATTAACTTTTCCCAAAAGAGGACAGGGCACGCCACACATTAAAAAAATAAAAACACATCAAGTAATGTCTAAGTGTTATTTGCCAGGGAAGCTATTGCTGTAGCTGCATAGATATACCTTGCAATGGCAAATGGAAAGAGAGGTGGTCCACAGTCATTAATGTGAGGGGTGGTGTCCAAGCAAGCAATCTCTCTATTAACATATGATCCAGACTACAAATACATTTGAGAACCCCTGGTTTAATTCCCACCTTGTAGTTATGACTCAAACTACTACAAGACAACTCCACAAGCATCTGAAAAGCAGATCTCCGTTATAATGAGACGAATTACTCTGTGGATGGTGTTAGAGGGCTTATTCCTTCACCCACTTACTTCCCTGGTCCTTCTCGCATGAACAGAGAGCAACAATACTCGAAGTCCAAAGGCACAAACAATTCGATGTTTATTGGGGTGAACTTCCAGCAAGCATGATTCCAGTTTCTTTCCTTAGTGTCCCCCTTCCCAGCTCTGACACCACAGAGCCTTACCTGTGTCCCTGTTCCCATTCCCCATCCCTTAGCAAAACATGATTCCAATTTCTTCCCCACCCACACACACACACTTCCTGATTGACTGCAGACTATATAGTAAAACTTGAGTTCTGCTTAGCTATACCTTAACCAATCATTTTCCTGAAATTTAACTAACCAATCCTAACATATTGTAACATGATTATTTAACCAATTATATCCCAACCACCTTAATTAGTTTATACCCAGCAAAATTAATTATACAGCAGACAGAAACAATCACAGAACCAGACAGACATTATACAGACAAACAATAAGGAAATGGGGACGACAGTGATAGAACAAACACAGAAATGAGGATTTCACACCCCAGCTATTGATAAGTGAGTTCTTGCTAGACAGGATGCTATCAAACTAAGTTTCCTTTTACATCTTCTAGGCACTTCCCTTTCTCTGGAGGTGATAGGACAGGACCGTATTCCTAACAACCCAATAGCACCTTCTTTCAATGTGACTAGTTTGGAATGTGAGGATGTGACCGTTCGCTTCCCAGCTTATGGCTGCCTCTGCTGCTTAGCCAAAGGCCTTAGCCTAAGAACAGGGCCTCAGACTGCCACAGTAAGAGAAGGACCTTACACCGGCAGACAGTGATTTTATTTCTTTCTTTTATACCTCTATAACTGGCCAAGTGATAAGAATACACCTAAATTCTTAAGAGTATAGCCCTTTACAGACAGGTCTGAATATCTATATCCTAACAGATGGAAGTGGGATTAGACACATATCTCATGACCAGTGGGGGAGGACAGGCACACACTGAGTTCAGCAGCGTCCAGGGCTACAAGAAAAACTACTCCAGTGATAATACAGGTGTGGACTATACCTTGAATGGAACTGTATGATGTGATGGTGAAACCATGCAACATAAGCTTTGCAAATAACAGACACAGTATACTCAGAGCAGACCCAGATATTAGGTCCAATATGTGGCTAGTCCTTTGGGAGCTCTTTACTCCTTAGGCAAGATTTGTGTCCATCACTTCCAGGAAGACATGGGCTAGCACGCGCACACACACACACACACACACACACACAAATAAATTTCCAAGGACAACATTCTGTGAGGACTGCAACAGTAACTGTGCAGTGAATTTGTCTGCACAATCCTCCATAGAATCCTGTGGTCTCTGTACCAGCAGAATGATGAATTTTGGTCAGCTGGTTACTGTGTGCATCACAAGTAAGAACAAAATATTATTGCTATTCTCCCATCTTTTCATTCCTCAATGGATCACAGAATACTCAACTAGTACTAGCTGAGCTAAAACTGGGCCTGCAGCATCATTTAATCAGCTTTGACCATGTAAAATTGTCGAGCATATGGGCCTTATTCATATCAAACCTAGATCACCCACAAAAAACTGATACAGAATAGGTCACTGTGCATTTTAGAGTAAGATTTTCAGAGACACAAATAGTAGCTAACTGCCATTTGAACTTTTGGAAATCTCTTGCTTAATATCCATTTTGTTAATATTAGTTTCTTGAAACTAGAATACAAAGCCTGATAGAGCCCAGGTAAAAAAAGTGGACACTATAAAACCTATCTTGAATGCTGCTCTCTCTGCTCCATGTCTTGAGTAGACCATTGGAGTTTAAAAAAAAAAAAAAAAAAAAAACAAGAAAACCCGGTTAATTTTAGGTTAAACATCAGGAGAAATATTTCAACACTAAATTGGTGGTCTTACTGGTTAAAAAATGTAGTGTTCAGAAATGAAAATTTGGACAGAGGGGTTGAATTATTATTAATAGCTGAACATTTCTCTAAGGAGCTAAAAATACTAAGACATTTCAAACTCTTGTGGCCTGATAGACATCATCTGTATATCTGATGCACACATCCATCGTGCTGCTTCTATGCTAGTTTTTAAAAACAATACTTACAGACAATGGCAGAGAGAGTGGAGGGCCATCAGCTCCTCACTGCACACAGTTACAGGAGCTCAAGTGGCTCCTCTGGTGGTGTTCAAGTGGCCTGACATCTAGAACTGAACATTTGGGATGCTGGCCTTCAGAGCAGCCAGGGGTACATCACCTGCAAACAACTCGTATAAGATGGCAGCCAGCCATGTAAGGAAATATTTCTAAAAATAGGGATTGACTGACATTTGGATTTTGGTGGGTGGAGGGTAGAAACCATAGCAGTCCCATCTTAAAGTAAAGTATTCCTGCCCCCTATATTTTTGTCAGATGAAAGCAGCTTTCCCCTGCTAGTTGTGAAGTGAGCCAAGATTAAAATCCTGCATACAAAACTCTGTTTCCAAGTTATCACCAAAGAACTCTGCTGTGATGCAAATGTGTATGGTCTATTAAATGCTGAATAATCTGTCAGATTTCCTTTTGGCCAAAGCATTGCTTTTCCAGGACAACACCCCAGACCACATCTGTCAATTAAAAAATGGCTTGGTATTTGTGTCTTGGCAAAGATAGCGTATGAATTCACTGTCCCATTATGACCATTAACCCAAAGCACCATTTTTCAGCTGTGATATTCTTATAAACTCTTTTCTGACCAGTGTGCCTGTCAGTCTCACTAAAATTACAATGTGGCAATCAGAGCCCTCCCCAGAGGAGAAATACAACCAGAATTTTAAGAGATTCAACTGACTACACTTTGAAACTTCTCAAATTCTCATCTCGTCTATAATGCCACTCCCACTTATTTTTTATCCCTTGTAATTTATTGCCTCCTTTCCCATTATGTCCACCATCAGTGGTTTTTAGAACCCACCAAGCAGTGTTTAAATAAACTGCACGGAACTAAAACCTAAAATGTAAATCTGTACTCAGTTAATCCACTCCAGGAGATTGACAGGACTGCGAGGTACAGAATAGTGAGTGAACCCAGAAGAATGCAGAGTAGGAATTTTCCAATTCCAAGCACCATAGTTGGTCTTATGACAATGAAGTCACAAAAGGAACCCCCTCCACACTGTGTGCTCCATTCAAGCAAGGATCTGACATGCTGCACAGATCCTCTAATGACCTTAGCAGTTACCCTTCCCCTGCCCCACTCCACGCTCTGAGGGGTGGAGCATACTCTCCTGCTGGGCAACTACTGGCTCACTCCTCTTCAGACATTGGTAATGTCTTGAAAAGTTAAACCACTGAATAATTGTTGCATTTTCATTAAGAAAGAGCTTTTAAGCCATGAGAGAGACTGTTCTAAGCCACCTTATACAGCTAGTCTAACTAGCCGTAATGTTCCTTGTGAATGAAGCCTTATATATGCCACACGATAAATAGGCAGTACCCCTCCCAGAATGTTGTTGCTGTACTGTACTTTAAATACATGATTCAACACATACCTGAAGCCAGGGATGTTCTAAGGCTTTTTCCGTTGTAAGACGTTTATTTGGATCCACTACTAACAGCTTCTTCACAAGATCCAAAGCTAAAATAATAAAATAAGGTGATTGGCATAACGCCAATAATCTAATGACTCCATAACTTTAAAATAAATTATCCAATGTGTTTAAGGTAGTACAAAGGATTGTGATGTACATTAATAAAATAAATCCAAATATTTCACTTTAGAGCCTGGAAGTTCAGGGTTAGCAAAAGTGTTTTCTTCCATTAACAAGTAAACACTTCCTGCTTTGTAAGCTATTTCACACATTCACTGTTAAAAGACTGTTCTGAGTACAAAGAACGAGGAGTACTTGTGGCACTTTAGGCCTGGTCTACACTAGGAGTTGAGGTCAAATTTAGCAGCATTAAATCAATTTAACCCTGCATCTGTCCACACGATGAAGCCCTTTTTTTCAACTTAAAGGGCTCTTAAAATCGATTTCTTTACTCCACCCCCGACAAGGGGATTAGCGCTGAAATCGGCCTTGCCGGGTCAAATTTGGGGTACTGTGGACGCAATTTGATGGTATTGGCCTCCGGGAACTATCCCGGAGTGCTCCATTGTGACCACTCTGGACAGCGCTCTCAACTCAGATGCACCGGCCAGGTAGACAGGAAAAGGCCCGCTAACTTTTGAATCTCATTTCCTGTTTGACCAGCGTGGTAAGCTGCAGGTGAGTGCACAGCTCATCAGCAGAGGTGGACATGCAGAGCTCATCAACCGAAGTGACAATGATGGAGTCCCAAAATCCCAAAAGAGCTCCAGCATGGACCGAACGGGAGGTACGGGATCTGATCTCTGTATGGGGAGACGAATCCGTGCTATCAGAACTCCATTCCAGTTTTTGAAATGCCAAAACATCTGTAAAAATCTCCCAGGGCATGAAGGACAGAGGCCATAACAGGGACCCGAGGCAGTGCCGCGTGAAACTTAAGGAGCTGAGGCAAGCCTACCAAAAAACCAGAGAGGGGAACAGACACTCCAGGTCAGAGCTTCAAACATGATGCTTCTATGATTAGCTACATGCCATTTTAGGGGGTGCAGCCACCACTACCCCAACCCTGTGCTTTGACTCCGTCAATGGAGTGGGAGGCAACACGGAAGCAGGTTTTGGGGACGAGGAAGATTAAGAGGAGGAGGCTGAAGATAGCTCACAGCAAGCAAGCGGAGAAACCGGTTTTCCCGACAGCCAGGAACAGTTTCTCACCCTGGACCAGGACCGAGTACTCCCCAAACCCACCCAAAGCTGCCTCCCGGACCCGCCAGGCGGAGAAAGGACCTCTAGTGAGTGTACCTTTTTAAATAGTATACATGGTTTAAAAGCAAGAGTGTTTAATGATTCATTTGCCCTAGCATTCACGGCCAGTACAGCTAGTGGAAAAGTCTGTTAACATATCTGGGGATGGAGCGGAAATCCTCCACTGACATTTCCATAAAGCTCTCCTGGATGTACTCCCAAAGCCTTTGCAAAAGGTTTCTGGGGAGGGCAGCCTTATTCCGTCCAACATGGTAGGACACTTTACCACACCAGGCAAGTAGCACGTAATCGGGAATCATTGCAGAAAAAAGCATTGCAGCGTATGTTTGCTGGCATTCAAACAACATCCGTTCTTTATCTCTCTGTGTAATCCTCAGGAGAGTGATATCATTCATGGTCACCTGGTTGAAATAGGGTGCTTTTCTTAAGGGGACATTCAGAGGTGCCCGTTCCTGCTGGGCTGTTTGCCTGTGGCTGAACAGAAATGTTCCCCACTGTTAGCCATGTGGCGGGGGGAGAGGTTAGCCACGCGGTGCGGGGAGGCAAAATGCAATCTTGTAACGAAAGCATATGTGCTATGTATGTAATGTTAACAGCAAGGTTTACCATGAAAGAGTGTACCCATTGTTCTATAAAATGTGTCTTTTTAAATACCACTGTCCCTTTTTTTCCTTCCACCAGCTGCATGTGTTTCAAGGATCACTGTATCTTCTCCTTCCCAGAGGCTAGCGAAGATTAGAAGGCGAAAAAAACGCAGTTGCGATTAAATGTTCTCTGACCTCATGCTGTCCTCCCACACTGACAGAGCACAGATGAATGCATGGAGGCAGACAATGTCAGAGTGCAGGAAAGCACAACATGAACGCGAGGAGAGGTGGCGGGCTGAAGAGGAGAGGTGGCAACAGCGTGATGAGAGGAGACAGGATTCAATGCTGAGGCTGCTGGAGGATCAAACTAATATACTCCAGCATATGGTTGAGCTGCAGGAAAGGCAGCAGGAGCACAGACCGCCGCTACAGCCCCTGTGTAACCAACCGCCCTCCTTCCCAAGTTCCATAGCCTCCTCACCCAGATGCCCAAGAATGCAGCGGGGGAGCCTCTGGCCACCCAGCCACTCCATCCCAGAGGATTGCCCAAGCAACAGAAGGCTGGCATTCAATAAGTTTTAATTTTTTTAAGCTTTTAAGTTTTAAAGTGCAGTGTGGCCTTGTCCTTCCCTCCTCCCCCACCCCTCTCGGGCTACCTTGGCAGTTATCCCCCTATTTGTGTGATGAATGTGAAGCAACAATGACTTTATTGCCTCTGCAAGCGGTGATCGAAGGGGGGAGGGGAGGGTGCTTAGCTTACAGGGAAGTAGAGTGAACCAAGGGGGGGGGGGGGGGGAGGTGTTTCATCAAGGAGAAACAAACAGAACTTTCACACTGTAGCCTGTCCAGTCATGAAACTGGTTTTCAAAGCTTCTCTGATGAGCACCGCGCCCTCCTGTGCTCTTCTAACCGCCCTGGTGTCTGGCTGCGCGTAACCAGCGGCCAGGCGATTTGCCTCAACCTCCCACCCCACCATAAACATCTCCCCCTTACTCTCACAGATATTGTGGAGCGCACAGCAAGCAGTAATAACAATAGGAATATTGGTTTCGCTGAGGTCTAAGCGAGTCAGTAAACTGCGCCAGCGCGCTTTTAAACACCCAAATGCACATTCTACCACCATTTTGCACTTGCTCAGCCTGTAGTTGAACAGCTCCTGACTACTGTCCAGGCTGCCTGTGTATGGATTCATGAACCATGGCATTAAGGGGTAGGCTGGGTCCCCAAGAGTAACTGTAGGCATTTCAACCTCCCCAACAGTTATTTTCTGGTCTGGGAAGTAAGTCCCTTGCTGCGGCTGTTGAAACAGACCAGAGTTCCTGAAGATGCGAGCGTCATGTACCTTTCCCGGCCATCCCACGTTGATGATGGTGAAACGTCCCTTGTGATCCACCAGTGATTGCAGCACCACTGAAAAGTACCCCTTGCGGTTTATGTACTCGCTGCCTTGGTGCTCCGGTGCCAAGATAGGGATATGGGTTCCGTCTATGGCCCCACCACAGTTAGGGAATCCCATTGCAGCAAAGCCATCCACTATGACCTGCACATTTCCCAGACTCACTACCCTTGATATCAGCAGACCTTTGATTGCGTTGGCTACTTGCATAACAGCAGCCCCCACAGTAGATTTGCCAACTCCAAATTGATTCCCAACTGACCGGTAGCTGTCTGGCATTGCAAGCTTCCACAGGGCTATTGCCACTCGCTTCTCAACTGTGAGGGCTGCTCTCATCTTGGTATTCTTGCACTTCAGGGCAGGGGAAAGCAAGTCACGAAGTTCCATGAAAGTGCCCTTACGCATGCGAAAGTTTCGCAGCCACTGGGAATCGTCCCAGACCTGCAACACTATGCGGTCCCACCAGTCTGTGCTTGTTTCCCGAGCCCAGAATCGGCGTTCCACAGCATGAACCTGCCCCATTAGCACCATGATGCCCACATTGCCAAGGCCCGTTCTTTGACAGAAGTCTGTGTCCATGTCCTCATCACTCTCGTTACTGCGCTGACGTCGCCTACTCGCCCGGTTTCGCTTTGGCAGGTTCTGGTGCTGCAGATACTGCTGAATAATGTGCTCATAATTGCCAAAGTGATCTAAGCGGGCTCCATGCTTGCCGTGGTATGGTGTCTGCACGGAAAAAAGGCACAGAACGGTTGTCTGCCATTGCTCTGACGGAGGGAGGGGAGACTGACAACATGGCTTACATGGTTGACTTACAGGGAATTAAAATCAATAAAGGGGGTGGCTTTACATCAAGGAACAACAAAAACAACTGTCACACAGAATGGCCCCCTCAAGAATTGAACTCAAAACCCTGGGTTTAGCATGCCAATGCTCAACCCACTGAGCTATCCCTCCCCCTCCAGGCACGACTGAAACTCCATTAAACTTTTCAAGGTGCCCCGACAGACCTCACCGAAACGATTGTCGGCCGTTGATTTCATGGAGGGACGGAGGGAGAGAGGGAGGAGCAAATTAATACAAAAGAAATCTCGTCTATTTCTTGTTTTGATCCACTCCATCTATTTTTTACATCTTAGGCTGGCAGTAGACGGTGCGGTAGGACTGCTAGCCATCCCCATCTCCTGGCTGCTCAGCAGAAGACGTGTAATACGACTTACAGCAGGACTAAAGAGAATGACCTGGTTGACTCATTTCTATTTATGTCCCTGTGCCCATGTCTCCCCAGGCGCTCCTGACCGACCTCACCGAGGTGGCCAAGAGCACCCAGGACATAATGACGATGGTTATCAGGCCTATTGCACCGTCTGCTGCCACAAGGCAATGAGCTGCTGTTGTGTAGTAATGCAGTACCGCGTCTGCCAGCACCCAGGAGACGCACGGTGACAGTGAGCTGAGCGGGCTCCATGTTTCCCGTGGTATGGTGTCTGCACAGGTAACCCAGGAAAAAAGGCGCGAAACGATTGTCTGCCGTTGCTTTCACGGAGGGTGGGAGGGAGGGTGGGCCTGACGACACGTACCCAGAACCATCCACGACAATGTTTTCGCCCCATTAGGCATTGGGATCTCACGCCAGAATTCCAATGGGCGGCAGAGACTGTGGGAACTGTGGGATAGCTACCCACAGTGCAACGCTCCGGAAGTCGACGCTAGCCTCGGTACTGTGGAAGCAGTCCGCCGAGTTAAAGCACTTAATGCACTTAGAGCATTTTGTGTGGGGACACACACAATCAACGATATAAAAACGATTTCTAAAAAACCGACTTCTATAAAGTCGACCTAATTTCATAGTGTAGACATACCCTTAGAGACTAACAAATTTATTTGGGCATAAGCTTTCGTGGGCTAAAACCCACTTCATCGGATGCATGCAGTGGATAATACAGTAGGAAGATAGATAGATAGATAGACAGACAGACACAAAGAACAAGAAAAAATGGGTGTTGCCATACCAACTCTAATGAGACTAGTCAGTTAAGGTGGGCTCTTAACAATTAAGGCTACCCACCTTAATTGATCAGCAAGCACGGATCCCTGGGTACATACTTGGGCAACAAGCCCAAGCCAATGCTGGTGCTACTTCAGCAATGCTACTATTTTTAGTGCACTAGCTGAAGCAGAGCTAGTGCAGGTGTCTCTGAGAACTGGGATTCACACCTCCCAGCTGAAATGTAGACGTACCCAAAGATACCAATTAAGGCACAGCGGAAACTTTAGAGGGTCAGCAAAATACTTCTACAGCCATTGTAACGTAAACATACCCATATCCGATACATGCTTCCATTCTCTTGGAATAAATGTATATTCTCCACGGGTAATTTGATCTTTCAGACATAGCTGAGTATTTTGTTCATTGAATGGTGGATATCCACACAGGCTAAATAAAAGAAAAACAAATATAATGGATAATGCAGCTTTTGCTACAGCAGTTGAAAGACTGACTGTTGTAGAATCACAGAATATCAGGGTTGGAAGGGACCTCAGGAGGTCATCTCAAAGCAGGACCAATCCCCAACTAAATCATCCCAGCCAGGACTTTGTCAAGCCTGACCTTAAAAACCTCAAAGGAAGGATTTTCCACCACCTCCCTAGGTAACGCATTCCAGTGCTTCACCATCATGCTAGTGAAAAACCTCCCCCACTGCAACTTGAGACCATTACTCCTTGTTCTGTCATCAGCTACCACTGAGAACAGTCTAGAGCCATCCTCTTTGGAACCCCCTTCCAGGTAGTTGAAAGCAGCTATCAAATCTCCCCTCAGTCTTCTCTTCCGCAGACTAAACAATCCCAGTTCCCTCAGCCTCTCCTCATAAGTCATGTGCTGCAGCCCCCTAATCATTTTTGTTGCCCTCCGCTGGACTCTTTCCAATTTTTCCACATCCTTCTTGTAGTGTGGGGCCCAAAACTGGACACAGTACTCCAGATGAGGCCTCACCAATGTCGAATAGAGGGGAACGATCACGTCCCTCGATCTGCTGGCAATGCCCCTACTTATACATCCCAAAATGCCATTGGCCTTCTTGGCAACAAGGGCACACTGTTGACTCATATCCAGCTTCTCGTCCACTGTAACCCCTAGGTCCTTTTCTGCAGAACTGCTGCCTAGCCATTCGGTACCTAGTCTGTAGCGGTGCATGGGATTCTTCCGTCCTAAGTGCAGGACTCTGCACTTGTCCTTGTTGAACCTCATCAGATTTCTTTTGGCCCAATCCTCTGATTTGTCTAGGGCCCTCTGTATCCTATCCCTACCCTCCAATGTATCTACCTCTCCTCCCACTTTAGTGTCATCTGCAAACTTGCTGAGGGTGCAATCCACACCATCCTCCAGATCATTTATGAAGATATTGAACAAAACCGACCCTTGGGGCACTCCACTTGATACCGGCTGCCAACTAGACATGGAGCCATTGATCACTACCCGTTGAGCCCGACAATCTAGCCAACTTTCTATCCACCTTAATGCGAATATGCATTTCACAACATCTGTTCCAGGATTGAAAATGGGACACACACACTCATTAGCAAACGTACTTAAATAAAGGCCTAAGACCTCCACCCATGTATGACTGTTCAATTGAACTGTCAGCCATGAAGTTTCTTACCATACAAAAAGAATAACTCCTAAACTCCAGCAGTCCACAGCACGGCTATACCCAGCTGTCCCAAGTGAATTGAGAACTTCAGGGGCGAGATACGTGGGAGTACCACATAATGTTCTCATTAGTGATGATTCTCCAAGAATCTTGGATTGTCCAAAATCTGTAATCTTGTTTATGAGAATAACACTAAGTCAGTTTTTATTTTAACACATACTAGAATACACTATACTAGTTAGCAAGTATCAGGAGAGAGATTTATGGCTCTAATTTCCAAGGCATTTTGCCAGTACACAACTATGTACTAAGTTCTATCCAGCAGAGGACTTCAGCAGAAAACTCAGCAGGACAAGAGACTCATTTTGTGGGGGAGTTGGGACAGAGAGGTTTGAGTTTTAGTGCTAGCAAAGAGTGTTGGATTGAACACCAATTTGAAGTATTCTATTTATCCCCAGATGGAGGAAAAGCATAAGTAGCAGCACTATGGATTCATGGCTACCCTGGAGAGACTATTTCATGTACAGCAATGGTTCAATCTCGAAACCTACTCAATACTTAAGTCTCTCAGGCAAAAACACAGCAAGACACCAAACAGCATGGATAATTATTGTAATGTTGGTCATGACTCCATGATTAAGACTACTGACATACACAAGTGAAGCAGAGTGTTATTCCACTGATTACTGTGTGAAATATTAAATGCGAAAATTCTTATTCATACTTTTATGTATGTATTGATTGAAATATTCAGGAGAGAGGAAGTGATTTCTAAAGTTTGTGAAAGAACCTTAACTCAAGATTTCCTGTATTTTTAGCCTCTATTGTTTAGGAATGCGCGTCAGCAATCTTAATGCCATGTTAATTTTTTTGTGTGTTGGAATTCAATATTTAGAGAAGAATTGCTGAAGAACATTCCAAAGTTTTGAATAAAGAAAAAAATGCAGAGATAGAAGTTTCTTCCTCACCTTTATAAGACAAGTTTCTTCAGAAGATGAAAGTAGCACATTCTCTGGCTTTAGATCCCGATGTATAATACCATTTTCATGAAGATACTATGCAAACAAACACACACACAAAACACAGAATGCATGCATTAAAATGTGAACTTCCAAGTCTTTCCAATGATGATGATGCAAGTAACAAACAGATTCATTTGAAAAGTGTGTATTTGAAGCTATATGGTTCACAAAAAGATTTAAAAAGAAAAGGAGTACTTGTGGCACCTTAGAGACTAACCAATTTATTTGAGCATAAGCTTTCGTGAGCTACAGCTCACTTCATCAGATGCATTCAGTGGAAAATACAGTAGGGAGATTTATATACATAGAGAACATGGAACAATGGGTGTTACCATACACACTGTAACAAGAGAGATCACTTAAGGTGAGCTATTACCAGCAGGAGAGCGGAAGGGAGACACCTTTTGTAGTGACAATCAAGGTGGGCCATTTCCAGCAGTCGACAAGAATGTTCTTGTTGGTCATTACTCCATGATTAAGACTACTGACATACGTAAGAGAAGCAGAGTGTTATTCCATGTTCTTGTCAACTGCTGGAAATGGCCCACCTTGATTATCACTACAAAAGGTTTTTTCCCCCGCCGCTCTCCTGCTGGTAATAGCTCACCTTAAGTGATCACTCTCGTTACAGTGTGTATGGTAACACCCATTGTTTCATGTTCTCTATGTATATAAATCTCCCCACTGTATTTTCCACTGAATGCATCCGATGAAGTGAGCTGGAGCTCAGGAAAGCTTATGCTCAAATAAATGTGTTAGTCTCTAAGGTGCCACAAGTACTCCTTTTCTTTTTGCGAATACAGACTAACACGGCTGCTACTCTGAAAAAAGATTTAAAATATTTGTCAGATGCTACACAGCAGCTTCTAATCTCCACAGGTAGACTATGTAGAACAGGAAAGCTGTGCCTTCCCTACAGTTCATCCATATGCCACGTTATCAAAACAGATTCTTCATGATGACACTAAGGAATTTTGGTCCTCGATCTCTTTTTTGATATTAAGAGCCAATCTCTTTTTCTGTGTTCAAACCTTCTTAAATTAAGTACATTTCCCTGCCTTAGTTTGCTAAGGCAAACACCACTACACAGTGGTGTTGGAACAATTTATATAGTGGGGGTGTGACATTATACTCCATATTCTTTATGGAAATATTATTATGATATGGATATGACATAACTGTTTCTACTTTAGGTTATTATATATTGAATGTGATTATCCGATTTGTATGCATGCATCATTTCTGCATCTAAAGTTAGCAATATGGACTGTGTAACAATTACAACTGGGTATGTATTGGGAAGACACCCACCAGACGACAGGCCATCAGATTTGATGGTCCACTAGGAAGGAACAACAAGACTGTGATTATACTAATCTTTCCCCCTCCTGGGAGGCGTCCTGGGACATAACTGTGACACTACTAGGTCAGGTGGTCTGGTCACCTAATACACTATCTTGGACTTCTTGTAATTTTCCACTGGCAGGACGAGGTGGTCAAGTTTAGGAACCAAAAGGCTTCCCGCCTTATGTAAATTCTATTTAAGGCTGGGAGGGAAGGCATTCCAGACTCTCCTCTTTTGCCTATCCAAGAAGAAAGACTGCTGAAAGTACCTGAGGGGACAAAGAAACCAACCTGAAGGGAAAGGCTGGGGTGAGTCCAGACTGAGACAGGGGTCCAGTCTGTTACTCCTGAGGGCATTCTGCACCAAAAAATTAAAAATTCTGCACATATTTTAAAAGCCTGCAATATTCTGCAAGCTTTATTTGTCAATAAATAAATGCAGAGGCTCCAGCATGGCAGTGGGGAGCACTGGCCACTGGCCGTATGCAGGTGGGAGATCACCCTGGAGCCTCCCCACCCTCCACCCCTGGTACACAGACTGAGTGGTGAGGATGTACTCGACCCTGATACAGCACAAGGCCTGGACCTGCCCAAGAAATACCCTGGGGCCCTGCCCCTCTGTGCCAGGAGCACCACATGTGGGGCAGTCAGACTCAACCAGGAAGGATCCAAGTGTGAAGGGGCTCAGTGGGGGGGAAGATCCAGGTGTGGAGTGAGAGGATTCTGTGGGAGACAATCTGGGTGCAGGCAGCTCAGTGGGGGAGTCTCAGGTGTTGGGGGGGCGGGATCTGGATGCACAGAGGCTCATTTGGGGGGTTCCAGGAGCAGGGGCAATGGGACTTTGCAGGGGCTTCCAGGTGAATATGGTTGGGGCTCAGTGGAGGGGTCTGGGTGCTGGGAGAGAGGGGCTTGGTGGGAGTCTGGGTTGCAGCTAGTTGGGGGTCAGTGGTGTGGGGGTCTGGGGGTGGGGACTCAGGGTGGTGCAGGGGTGGGGCTCATCAGGGTGGGGGTTTGAGTGCAGGGAGCTCAGTGTGGGGTGGTGTGGCTGCAGGGGTTGGGGTCCGGAGGCAGGGGAGCTCCAGATGCAGGGGCTGAGGTTCACTGAGGTGGGGTTTGAATGGCTAGGGGGGATATCTGGGTGTACAGGGTGAGCCCTGGCCGGGGTGTTTGGGTATGGGAGGTCCAGATGCACAGAGGTTGGGTGGATGGGGGAGCAGTCCCCACATACAGTGACCCCTCCCTCCGCAGCTGAGGAGCAATGGGGGCCAGAAGCAGGAGAGGATGCTGAGCTTCCTGCAGCTGGGGGAGGTTTCTGGGGGTGGGTCTGACGGTGCTTGGGGTGGGGGCAGCGTGCAGAGCGGAGTCCCCTGGCTACCTCTACGCATAGGAGCCTGAGGGGGGCCATACCGCTGCTTCCGGGAGCTGCGTGGAACAGCCCCCGACCCTGCTCGCCAGCTGAAGCGCCAGAGTGGGGCAAGCACCAGATCCCGCTCCCCAGTGGGAACTTGAGGGCCAGATTAAAACCCCTGTGGAAGAGAATGGATCCTTTCCATATTGGTTAGCATAGCAGCTAAAGGAACGCTGGCCTAAATCTCTTCTATGAATAAGAAGAAGATTCCATTTACTGCTGTAAAAATACATGCAAGCACAAATGATAGAAGTAAAGAAAAATAGGACTTGTGGCATTTAGAGACTAACAAATTTATTTGAGCATAAGCTTTCGTGAGCTGCAGCTCACTTCATCGGATGCACTGATTGCACAGTCAGAGAAAAATCATATTTTTCTTTATACACATTCAGGAATATTTACCTTTACAGCCAACAACATCTGATAAAAATAGAGCTTGCAGGTAGCTTCTTTCATCTTCGTTGATCTCGACACTCTGTCATATAACTCTCCTCCTTCCATCCTGAAACAGAAATACAGAAAGAGATTCAATATACTGGTTTCAGAAGTTAGACCTCACTGGGAAAGCCTGAGACTGAAAAGCTTCTCTAAAAGAAAAGACCCCAATGAAAAGTAAAGTATATTCATTTTCTGAAACGCATTCATTGGGCACGTGTGTATAAATTCTTAAACGTGACCTGCATAGTAAAAATAAATTGGTCTTGAGCTAGCTGAAACTAAATCCAGAAAAGATGGAGGTGATGTTAACAGGAAAGCAGAAGCACTATTACAAGGAAGTTCATCTCCTAAGAGACCATCTGGCCATTGCTTGTCAATGTAGCACAAAGCCTTGGAATACCTTCTATCCTCTTTGGGTAGCCAGGAGACTTCACCCTTCTTATCACACAAACCTGCAGCTACAGCAATCCATGCTCTCATCATCTTCAGATAGTACTACCTGGGACTGACCGTGAAGGCCATGCAGAAGCTGCAACTGGCTCATCATCTGGCCACCCACTTACCCTTCTCTGGCTCCCCAACAAGTTCCAGATCCAGGTTAAGAAGCAGACCTCGAACAATAAAGCTCTCAATAATCCAGGCCTGTGCTCTTTTTGAGACTCTCTCTACTTATGTGATCCACCACATCAGCTGCAATTGATCAGGATGACAGGGCAGAGAATCCTGCCGGAGTGGAGTGCCTCTGCAACTCCAAAAGAATGATTTTCCTGTCTATCCTAACCCCCAGTTTTACCAAGGGTTTGGACAGCATCTGAGATCATCATAAAGTCAGGTTCAAGTTATTAAAATTATATTATTTTATTTATGGCAGTAAAACATTTACTCTGGAACAAATTGAATGCAAATTACTTACAATTCCAAAACAATATAATAATCTTCTGCATCAAAGAAGTTTTTTATCTTGATTAAGCAGGGCTAGCAAAAGAGGAAGGAAACAACAAAACGACACAATCATTTTATGAAAACTAATATTACAAGAAAATATTACCCAAGAAAATAATTGCAGAATGGTGCACAATCCAAAGTATACGTGGCAGGACACTATGCTGATATAGGTTTCTCTTTTTAAAAAAATGCAAGTGAATTTTATATTAATCGTAGTGAGACTAATGTGACAAGTTGTCTGCTTAGTGCAGACATGTGCCGTGGAAGTTTTCCCCCAAAACATTTCTCTCGATGAACCTCAATTACAATCTGAAACCCCCTTGTTATTCTTATGATGAGCTCCCACACAGCTCTGCCAATGCATTCTGTCTAATCAATTATACTATTCCACTGTACTTGAGTTCCCCTTTTGTGGAGGGTTGACATACAGCAAAAGGGAGAGAGAATTTAAAAAAAAAAAAACCAGGAAAAAGGGTAAAATTTAGTAAATCCACTAAAATTGCCAAAGGAATTCAGGAGCAGGTATAAGACTTAATTTTTTTCTATTAAATTTACTCAATTTCAAATTGATGGTGTGTCTAAGGTATTTGGAAGTGTACTACTTTTGTGGGGTTTATTATTTAAGTCAATGGAAAGTTTCAAACAGTGTTATCGAATTAACTCAGATCTGAAGATTCCCACGCTGGATGTTCTGATTGACTAGACAAGGGTAGTCAATAGGTGCACCATGGGCCTAATCTGGACCACCAGACATTTTTGAATAGACCCCAAAATGTTTTTATTTACTTATCAATTTTGGGGGGGGGGGGGGGGGGAGTAATTATTTCCTCTGGAGTCTGGACCTTGACAAGAACAAAAAAAAAAAAAAAAGGAAAAAAGAAAAAAGAAAAAATTTACTACCATGGATTAGGGTCTCTGACCCGAAGCAGTTTCAAACACATGGTTTCGTGGAGATTTGGTCGAGGCCAAAGCTAGGTCAGCAAGCTTGGCCATCTAGCAATATTCACAGAAAGATGTATCAAGGAAAGTCTTATTTTCTGATCAGTGGTTCAAACAGAGACCAAGTAAAGAAAATTTCAATCCAAATTTCAATTTCAAAGATGCAAGTTTTGGAATAGTTACAACAAGCATATAAAGATATGGGGTAGAACAGAAAGTGCTTTGTAACCTTATCTACAATAGGCAAAATAAGTGACCATTGCTACCCAATCAGGAAAAGACAAAATTAAAATTAAGAAGCTGTTCCTCCTAACTGTAACTGAAGCATTAGTTACCAGACTATAGAAACCTCAAAAGAAGATGAGCAAGCAAGAAAATCAGAATATACATTAAAAGATAAATCAGATTTTAAGACTATACTCACATGATTTATTTTCTTCAAAATCTCAATTTCTGTATTAACATTAAAAGCTGGATCCTATTTAAAAGAGAACTGAAGTGTCAGAGAGAACAAGCAGTAATACTGTTTATAAATGGACTTTTGCAGCAATGTACCTATGAAAACACAACATACATTTGCTCCATCCTAACAATTTTAAGGTGGCTACAATGTAAATAGCAGAGCTCATCAGAAAAAAAAAATCTCCTGCTGAAAATTTCAACAAAAATGGAAAAAATTCCTTAACTTGAAATCTTCCATGGGAAATTTTGATGTATTTGACGAAAAAACAAAAAAATCTAACATTTTGGCCCCAAACTAAAATAAATTTATTCTGAAATGCTGCCACAGTACATCTCATGGGAGTTATAGTTCGGGTGCCTAAGGCTCCCATTCTCCTGTGTGGTTGGGCTCCCTGGTTAGACTACATCTTTCACAATGCAACACGGTCTCACCTCTTGGTACATCATGGGAGATATAGTCCACTGAGTTCTTCTTTGTACGTACCCCATAATCAAGGAGCCCTTAACAAGTAGATGACCAAGGTTTATACAAAGAAAAATGTAACTATAAATGCAACAGAATCAAAAAAAGAAAAGGAGTACTTGTGGCACCTTAGAGACTAACCAATTTATTTGAGCATAAGCTTTCGTCAGCTCCAGCTCACTTCATCGGATGCATTCAGTGGAAAATACAGTGGGGAGATTTATATACATAGAGAACACGAAACAATGGGTGTTACCATACACACTGTAACAAGAGTGATCGGGTAAGGTGAGCTATTACCAGCGGGGGGGGGGGGGGGGGAGGGAATAAACATGGTAGCTAACTGGCTATTCTCGTACCAGAGAAATGTTTCCAGAATAGCATAGTTGTACAAATCTTATTGTCAAGATGCAAATACAAAGGGTATCTTCTTGGCTAGTAAGATAATAAGCACCTGGAAACATCAACAAAGCGAGGAAGGAAACTGACAGCTGTTGCTGGTCTGAGATGCACCACGTAAGGGAGAGAGGGATGAAATAATTAGCCTGAAAGGAACTGCAGGCACAGAACTCTGGAAGTGGAATTTTTTTTTCCAATCCCCCTCTTCTGACACTTTCAGGATTTGGGCCTACCAGAGCGAGAGATCCTTAGACCTGTGCATATTTCTTGTAACATTTATCGTGGAGTTAACTGGAGCTTTTCTTGATTGTCTAAATAAGCTTTGATTTAAAATACTTTTGGATCTCAGGCTGTCTCTGGAAAAACTCACTATCGTCTGTCCCAACAAGATGTGAAGGATCCTTCCATCTCAGAGGAGAGGTAACAAAAGGAGTCTGCATCTAGCCATATTTAACACCAAGACCATTTGCCCTAAACTATTAACTAATCTTAATTGTTTAATACACTTAATTTCTTACAAATGCTGTGGTTTGATTTATTTTTTTAAATATAAATATACACAAAACTTCACAAATTACAAAAATACATCTGAATCCAGAAAACCTTAAATTATAGCAATAAACATTTATAATGTTCACAAAGGATTACCAAATACTTCAGAATCACTGCAAGATAGCTGAAAAATAGATACTTACTGTGTCACTCACAGCGCTTGTTATAAATCTCCGTTTATTGATTATCTTTACAGCAACTTTGTTACACGTGGTCCTCTCAAATGCCAATTTAACCTCTCCACAGGCACCACTAATATAAAAATTTAGTTATGTTAAAGCTTGCAAGCACTTTTCAATATGTTGGTGACAAATAAAAATAGATCAAACACAGAACGTGTTTGCTACTTGAGTATTACATGTGATTAGAATGCTGCTGTCTCCTAACCCGCTGAATGCAGCCGACTGGGTGTGCAGTATTTAGACACATCGGTAGTAGGCACATTAGATTAGGATAGATGCTGGTAGCCACCAATGTTCTAATACAGAAATCAAATTACAACCAAAACTCCAGACTGAAAGCTATTAAGAGAATACAGAGGACAAGCACTGTTGGCATTTCAGCTGCACAAATGGCTAAAAACACAACAACAAACTCTCAAAATGTATCTCTACGGTTTTGACTTAAGCTCACAAAGCCCACCCAGCCCCCATTAATATAGCCCAGTGGCAAAAGGACATTATAATACATAAAGTCCTGCACCACAAGGTTGCACAACACTGAGCAGTACATATAGCAACACATTTATTTTTGATTATGAGATTATATGAGGAAATCCATACAAATCCACTCAGACTTCTGTTTTCACTTTGCTGCTCTTCTACGACCTACAAAGACTTTGGGGGAAAATTCCACTTTAAAGGCATTTTATATAAAAAAAAATCAGGTCACCATTTCTCTCTTTTTTGCTTGAGGACCCAAATAGTGATGTCCCACAAGGGGTTACACTCTGACCTTCAGTTCTTCCCCCTGCTTGCAACCATGGGGTAGAAGAGGGATACTGATTCAGAAAGTAACATGACTGCCAGCAAACTATTTCAAACCTGACTTTCTGTTCCTAAAAAAACGGTTACCTACCTTTCGTAACTGTTGTTCTTCGAGATATGTTGCTCATGTCTCTTCCATTCTAGGTGTGTGCGCACTCATGTGTGTGGTCGTAGGAGATTTTTGCCTTAGCGGCTTCCGTAGGGCCAGCCGTGGCATGCTCTGGAGTGCTGCGCTCATGCGTTGGTATAACCGGCGCTGCCAGCCCTATGCCCTTTCAGTTCCTAATTGCCGACAACTCCGCCAGAGAGAGACAGGAGGTGCCTGCTGGGGATATAGACCAAGACCAGCCATGCTTGCAGAGGCTGAAGATGAAGTCGAGCAGGGATGACCATGTACATGCACGCGGCCATGTGGCCCATCAATTGCAGGCAGGTGGGGGCCATGGTGAGCGGGTGGCTCCTTACGTGAGAAATCAGGTCCGACATGGCCTGAAAACGTGTTTCCAGGAGAAAGGCCCTGGCCCACATGCAGTCAAGAACCGCTCCAATAAACTCTATGTGTTGAACTGGTGTTAGTGTGTGCCATTGCACCCCATAATGCTTTACAGAAATATGCTTATGAATGTAAATATGACAAATGGAATGTTTTATGCTACATTCTCCATGTAACGTATCTTTTCAAAGGTTATGTTCTACTGAATGTATTCATCCTATTCGTATACATGTATCATTTTTATATCTGAAGTTATGAGTGTTGGCTCTATGCTTGTATTTAAAGTGTTCGCTGTAGGAAGCGCCTAAGGCAAATCTGGTCAACATAGTGGGAAGGGGCTATTCAAGTAATTGGGAGTACTTGGCTAACAATGGATCTTGATAGACGCCAATGCACATCTGAACTTTCCTGGGAACATTCAAACTAGCATGTGGACAATGGCATTGGCCTGTAAAGAACTGAGTCAAGCATGGACATGTGACTTGCCCACGTGACTCCGAAACTCCATCATGTAGCTGTAATTCTACACAGGGGGATAGAGGGGTTTCCACCCACAAGAGAGATTACATAAACCCCTGGGAAACCCCTCCATTTTATCTTCAGCTGGCTCAAAAGATAGCCTCTCCACCCCAAAGGATAACTGAAAGCAACTGGAACAAAGGACAGTAGCTACAGGGGTATGAGTGATTGCTGGACCCAGACTAGAAGGCGGCCAGTCTGTCAAAGAAGCTTATTGGAACATCTCTGAGGGTGAGATTTATTTTAATTTAGTTTCCTACTGTATTAGGCTTAGACTTGCGTGTTTCATTTTATTTTGTTTGGTAATTTACTTTGTTCTGTCTGTTATTACTTGGAACCAAACCCTGCAGGAGGGATTCCTGAAACTTTTTGAGGCCGTCCCAAAGATTAGAATTATATCTGCCCAACAGTACTTGATTCATCACCCGAAATTGTAAGCTGGTAGTCTAATAAATTTTTCTCCCAAAGAGATCAAGCTTTTTGGCCTCTTTGTTCTTGGGTGTCAGGGAGGTGTGACCCTGCTTGTGACCCTTTGGCCAGAACAAGATACCTCTTTTCAGCCCCTAACAACTACACTTAACAACTACTTAACTAACACTATACAAACTATTTATAAAAGGCCCTAAGGCACAAAGTTTGTAGGAGAAAAAAAACACTAGCTCTTGTTAAGCAAGAAAGGCACTCCGACTAACCACCACGGGCAATAAGAAGGAACTGAGAAGGAGTAGGACAGACAACGCCTGATATACCGCTGCATTAATGTGGCATTCCAGAAGGCGTCACAATTGGCCCTACGGATACCGCTAAGGCAAAAATCTCCAACGACCACGCACGTGGGCATGCACGTACCTAGAATGGAATCGACATGAGCAAGCACTCGAAGAACTGTGAGTACCCAATCATATATTTGAGTTTCACAATTAAAAGTATGTTTTAAACCCAAGTCAATTAGAAGCATGAGGACCAAACCCGGCTGTTTTAAGGAAAATAGGTCTACCTGTGTGCCATAATTCAGAGTTCCAGTTTTAACTGTTTTCATCATTCAGAGCTGAAACCAGCAAATGGGCAGCTATAATCCCAGCAATCCGAGGAGCCCGTACTCTGATGGCCCAGCAGCGGAATAAGAGATGTCAAAGCCATGTAGATTGGGAATGAATGAACAAATCTGCTAAATTTCAGATTTACCACGAGTGCTGTTAGCTACCTATTGGACATTCAGAACAGAAGACTTATTTTACAGACAGCGCTGGGAGCTTACTTTCAGGGGTACCATATTTCAAATAGGCAGTAACTAACCACTTACAAGACAGGCAACTGAAAAAAGGACTTTGCATTAAGGAGTAAGAACACTTTGCAGTGAAAAATTAGTTTGTCCTATTAACACCTCAGAAAAATTCTACGAGGGAGAACACTACAGAATGTAAACTACTGTCCATCACTGATCCTAAAATTTTTCAAATACTCTCCGCAAAACAAACTTCTTCAACAAGGCCTTCAAATCCTACCTCCTCCTTTTAACAGCTTTATTTGCATACACAAGTGCTCCCTGGAAAGCAGAAGGAAACTACAGTGAAGGACAGATTAAAAAAAAAATCAAAATCACCTCAGTAACCACATTATCTTGTCTTCAGTTTCTCCCCACACACATATTTAGCCAGTGCTTGCCCATTTCCTTCATACACTAATCTTAATGTAAACACAGCAGGACACAGGTCCACACCCAGATTCTCTCCTGCACAGAGACACTCCCTGAGCTGAGTGCATTAGGAAGCAAGTTACACCTCCTTGATTCTCACAGTATATTATTAATTTATTAGAAAGTCAGAAGGACCATTGTGATCACATAGTCTGACTCCCCTGTATAACTGTATTAGCATCCAGGTTTATAATATATAGCATAATACCTTCTGCCTAAGCACCAGCATTGATCTACTAATCTAAGTCAGAGCATCTTAGAGGCTATGCTAACCAGCTATGATCTCCTCTAATGGAAAATACACAAGTTGTGAATTGACATAATTCAGGTGTGCTCCACCCAACTCCTGCCCATTTTGCCAGGTTATGGTGGGGCTGCTGGCAAAGGAGACACTTACACTGATATATGCCAGGTGAAAACTGCCCTACACTGAGAGAATTCTCAGCTGGCCAGTTAAGGCCAGATTTCACCTAAGTGGCAAAAGTGGCTGGAGGAGGATGAGAGAATCTGGACCTTCGTCTTTTATTAGTCTGTAAAGCAACATGTTTTTGTTTCTATTACCACAGTGCCTAGGATAGCATTATTGAAACAGTACTAAAATAATAGCAAATAGTTAATACTAGTTACAGTTCAAATACCATTCACACAGAACTAAAGGAAAATAAGTCCTAAGTATTTTAGTAAGTATGGTGCTTACCTTCCCAAAGTCTTTGACATGATATATTTCTCTCTGAATTCTCTGGGATACCCCGACTGATCATCCACCATAAGATCAGAAAATACAAACACTGGGAAGATGAGTGGAGATAATTTTTGTTACTAACTCTAAAGATTTTGTTACAAGGAGTGACTACTATTCCTAAATTTTAATATTCAACAATTAAGAGAGTGCTGTACGTTAGAAGTAAACATATAACTGAAACAAAAAATTATATTAAAAAAGGGTACCTACCTTTTTGAAACTGCTGTCGTCTAAGATGTGTCACACATGTACATTCCACCATAGATACATGCATGCCCCATGCACAGATGTTGGAGATTTTTGTCCCTCAGTGGCACCAGTCAGAGTTGCTGGAGCGCCCTCTGTCGCCACACGCTACTGCATGCTGGTATAAAAGGGCAGAGCCACCCCAACCCCTCTCAGTTCCTTCATACTGGACAGACTCCAATGTGGAATGCACATATGCAACCCATCTCAAAGAGCAACAGTGACAGAACAGTAAGTAATTTTTTTATTTCGAGTGATTGCACACGTCCATTCCACTGTAGGTAACACAATCAAACACACGTGGAGGTGGGTTCGGAGTCTACCTGAACAGAGATTGTAAGACCATCCATCCGAAAATGGCATTGTCTCTGGACTGACAGGAAATTGCATAATGAGAAGTAAAAGTGTGGACTGAAGACCAAGAGGCTGCTTTACAAATGTCTACAATCTGCACTTGCATCAAGAAAGCTGCAGAAGGTGCCTGCGCTTTGGTAGAATGCACCAATACACTAGCTGGAGGGATTGTATTAGCCAGTAGGTAGCATAAACGAATACATGAAGAGATCCAAAATGGGATTTTCTGAGCAGAAACTGGTTAGCCCTTAGCTCTGTTTGCAACTGCTACAAACCACTGCATAGAGGATCTAAAAGATTTAGTCCAGTCCAGGTAGAAAGCTAAAGCCCTTCTTGCATCCAAGGAGTGAAGCTTTTCCTCATTCCTATGTGCATGGAGTTTTGGAAGGAACATGAGCAAGCAGATTGCTTGGTTAACATGAAAATTAGAGACTACTTTCGTGAGAAGTTTTGGATGAGGATAGAGATATATCTTCTCCTTATGGAAAACCGTAGGGGGGCTCTGACAACTGAGCTCTCAACCCTCCCACCCTTCTGGCTGAGTTAATTGCCACGAGAAATGCTACCTTCATGGAAAGGTGAAAGAGGGAGCAAGCTGCCAGGGGCTCAAAGTGGGGTTCCCAATGAATTTTGCTAGAATTAAGTTCAGATCCCAAGGAAGGACGTGGTCTTGAATGGGGAGGTATAATCTGACCAAGCACAGTAGGAATTGGGTGATGACGGTGTGTGAAACAAGGGATCTATCATCCACCAAGACATTGAGGGCTGAATTAGCCACTAGATGCATCTTTACTGGGCTAATAGCAAACTCTGTAGTAGACAGAGTAGTAGACAGTCCAGCATTAGGCCCAAGGGTGCCCGCTAGGGAAATGCGCCTTTCACACAACACCAGGTGGAGAAGTGCTTCCACTTCACACCAGGAAAGTGCTCTTAGTTGAGGGTTTTATGCTATTCAACAGCACTTTCTGAATATCGTTTGAGAAGGACTTTTTAAAGGGTGTCAGCCATAAAAGCATCCATGCTGCTGAATTGGGATGAAGCAGGCGCTCATGGTCCTGGGAAATTACATCTGGATCCAATGGGCAGCGTGACCAACAATGATATCAGGGTCAAGTACCAGTATTAATAAGGAAACACTGGTGCTATAAGGAAGAGGTGAGCATGGTCTTGTTTCACTTTAAGAGGTCTCTGGGAAGGGAAGGCAAGGAAAGGAATCAGAGGGAAAGCACACAGGAGAGACTTCTTCCAGGACAGAAGAAAGGCATCTGTCAACAAGCCTGGGCTGAGTCTCCCTTGGGAACAGAGCTGCTAACATTCCCTGTTCACTTGGGAGTCCCCCAGAGTTGGAAGATGGACCTGACCACATATGCATGTAGTGACCACTGATGCTGATTGCAGAAGGATCTGCTCAGCTAATCCGCTAACGTGGTCTGTTTCTTTGGAAGGTAATAAGCTCTGAAATGAACTAAGTTGTCTAAACAGAACTCTCCGAGGCAAACTACTTCCTGCCCCTCCTGTTTACATAAACATGACCCATCAAACAGTCAGAATTAATTTTTTTCCCCCATTATGTGGGGGAGGGAGGCCACACAGGCTAAACGTACCACTCTTAACACCCTGATATTTATGAGAGTCTCTAAAGCTTGAAATGATCAAAGACCTTAAATCTGCAGGGACCCCATATGAGCTCCCCAACCCAGAAGAGACACATCTGTGATGAGAATGAGAGTTGGTAATGGGGGAAGAAAGGGAATCCCCCACGCAAACTTTTAGAGGGTCCACCCACCAATCTAGAGACGACAAAACTAATGTTGGCACTCAAACCATTTTCTCTAAATGGTGGCAACTTGGGGAATGCACTGATGCTAGCCATGCCTGCAGCTTTCTGAGGTGTAATCTGGCATGCTAAACTACGTAGGTATATGGTGCCATTTGACCGAGAAGACTGAGGCAGCGGTGTACTGCTGTGGAAGGAAAAGGCCTGGGTAGAGACCGTCGAATCGTGGAAGTCAACAAATGGCTACGCAGGTGGTGTTGGAGAGAAGGCTTTGGATTCTTTGACCATGGGATGGTGTTCCAAGGAGGAGGAGTGCTAGGCAGAGACGGGCTCCACCTAACGAAGAGAGGGAAGAGCATCTTCGCAAGCAGACTGGCTAACCTAGTGAGGAGGGCTTTAAACGAAATTCACCGGGGGAAGGAAACCAAAGTCCTGAGGTAAGTGGGGAAGTGGGATACCAGGAGGAAACACGAGCAGAAGCGCGCGAGAGGGGAGGGCTCCTGCCTCATACTGAGAAAGAGAGACGATCAGCGACTTATCTCAAGTGCCTATACACAAATGCAAGAAGCCTGGGAAACAAGCAGGGAGAACTGGAAGTCCTGGCACAGTCAAGGAATTATAATGTGATTGGACTTGGTGATGTGAACAGAGACTTGGTGGGATAACTCACATGACTGGACTACTGTCATGGATGGATATAAACTGTTCAGGAAGGACAAGCAGGGCAGAAAAGGTGGGGGAGTTGCATTGTATGTAAGGGAGCAGTATGACTGCTCAGAGCTCAAGTATGAAACTGCAGAAAAACCTGAGAGTCTCTGGATTAAGTTTAGAAGTGTGAGCAACAAGGGTGATGTCGTGGTGGGAGTCTACTATAGACCACCGGACCAGGGGGATGAGGTGGACAAGGCTTTCTTCCGGCAACTCACAGAAGTTACTAGATCGCAGGCCCTGGTTCTCACGGGAGACTTCAATCACCCTGATATCTGCTGGGAGAACAATACAGCGGTGCACAAACAATCCAGGAAGTTTTTGGAAAGTGTAGCGGACAATTTCCTGGTGCAAGTGCTGGAGGAACCAACTAGGGGCAGAGCTCTTCTTGACCTGCTGCTCACAAACCGGGAAGAATTAGCAGGGGAAGCAAAAGTGGATGGGAATCTGGGAGGCAGTGATCATGAGATGGTCGAGTTCAGGATCCTGACACAGGGAAGAAAGGAGAGCAGCAGAATACGGACCCTGGACTTCAGAAAAGCAGACTTGGACTCCCTCAGGGAACTGATGGGCAGGATCCCCTGGGAGAATAACATGAGGGGGAAAGGAGTCCAGGAGAGCTGGCTGTATTTTAAAGAATCCTTATTGAGGTTACAGGGACAAACCATCCCGATGTGTAGAAAGAACAGTAAATATGGCAGACGACCAGCTTGGCTTAACAGTGAAATCCTTGCTGATCTTGAACACAAAAAAAAAGCTTACAAGAAGTGGAAGATTGGACAAATGACCAGGGAAGAGTATAAAAATATTGCTCGGGCATGCAGGAGTGAAATCAGGAAGGCCAAATCACACCTGGAGTTGCAGCTAGCAAGAGATGTTAAGAGTAACAAGAAGGGTTTCTTCAGGTATGTTAGCAACAAGAAGAAAGTCAAGGAAAGTGTGGGCCCCTTACTGAATGAGGGAGGCAACCTAGTGACAGAGGATGTGGAAAAAGCTAATGTACTCAATGCTTTTTTTGCCTCTGTCTTCACTAACAAGGTCAGCTCCCAGACTACTGCACTGGGCAGCACAGCATGGGGAGGAGGTGACCAGCCCTCTGTGGAGAAAGAAGTGGTTCGGGACTATTTAGAAAAACTCGATGAGCACAAGTCCATGGGGCCGGATGCGCTGCATCTGAGACTGCTAAAGGAGTTGGCGGATGTGATTGCAGAGCCATTGGCCATTATCTTTGAAAACTCATGGCCATCGGGGGAAGTCCCGGACGACTGGAAAAAGGCTAATGTAGTGCCCATCTTTAAAAAAGGGAAGAAGGAGGATCCTGGGAACTACAGGCCAGTCAGCCTCACCTCGGTCCCTGGAAAAATCATGGAGCAGGTCCTCAAGGAATCAATTCTGAAGCACTTAGAGGACAGGAAAGTGATCAGGAACAGTCAGCATGGATTCACCAAGGGCAAGTCATGCCTGACTAATCTAATTGCCTTCTATGACGAGATAACTGGCTCTGTGGATGAGGGGAAAGCAGTGGACGTGTTGTTCCTTGACTTTAGCAAAGCTTTTGACACTGTTTCCCACAGTATTCTTGCCAGCAAGTTAAAGAAATATGGGCTGGATGAATGGACTATAAGGCGGATAGAAAGCTGGCTAGATTGTCGGGCTCAACGGGTAGTGATCAATGGCTCCATGTCTAGTTGGCAGCCGGTATCAAGTGGAGTGCCCCAAGGGTCGGTCCTGGGGCCGGTTTTGTTCAATGTCTTCATAAATGATCTGGAGGATGGTGTGGATTGCACCCTCAGCAAGTTTGCAGATGACACTGAACTGGGAAGAGAGGTAGATACACTGGAGAGTAGGGATAGGATACAGAGGGCCCTAGACAAATTGGAGGATTGGGCCAAAAGAAATCTGATGAGGTTCAATAAGGATAAGTGCAGAGTCCTGCACTTAGGACGGAAGAATCCAATGCACCGCTACAGACTAGGGACCGAAGGGCTAGGCAGCAGTTCTGCAGAAAAGGATCTAGGGGTTACAGTGGACGAGAAGCTGGACATGAGTCAACAGTGGGCCCTTGTTGACAAGAAGGCCAATGGCATTTTGGGATGTATAAGTAGGGGCATTGCCAGCAGATCGAGGGACGTGATCGTTCCCCTCTATTCGACATTGGTGAGGCCTCATCTGGAGTACTGTGTCCAGTTTTGGGCCCCACACTACAAGAAGGATGTGGAAAAATTGGAAAACGTCCAACGGAGGGCAACAAAAATGATTAGGGGGCTGGAGCACATGACTTATGAGGAGAGGCTGAGGGAATTTGGATTGTTTAGTCTGCAGAAGAGAAGACTGAGGGGGGATTTGATAGCTGCTTTCAACTACCTGGAAGGGGGTTCCAAAGAGAATGGATCTAGATTGTTCTCAGTGGTAGCGGATGACAGAACGAGGAGTAATGGTCTCAAGTTGCAGTGGGGGAAGTTTAGGTTGGATATTAGGAAAAACTTTTTCACTAGAAGGGTGGTGAAACACTGGAATGCATTATCTAGGGAGGTGGTGAAATCTCCTTCCTTAGAAGTTTTTAAGGTCAGGCTTGACAAAGCCCTGGCTGGGATGATTTAGTTGGGGATTGGTCCTGCTTTGAGCAGGGGGTTGGACTAGATGATCTCCTGAGGTCCCTTCCAACCCTGATATTCTATGATTCTATGACAGTGTATGCTGTAGATATAGATATATCTGAGGGAGATTTCAGTGAAGCGAGGAAGTCTATCAACAGCCTGTTCCACCACGCAGAATAGGCATGCGGTGGGAGACAAGCCTGCTTTCTGCTACCCTCCTGCACCCAACCAATCGCTTCAGCAATTCTCAAAATCAGATCCACTTACCAGCGGCCTCCTCTTCTGTTTGTGCTTCGCCAAGATCCGACTGCTGTGACTGGCTAGGCTCCTCCAGGGTAGAAAAGTGCTCCTGACTGCATGCATCTCTGGCATCGGAGCCCTCCCCCTCTTTGTCCAAGCACTATGGAGCCAGCAGCTCATGGGCGCAGCCTCCCACGCCTTGTGGTAGGTATTCCACAGCTCCTTCACTTTTACCCTACACTACAGTGTGTCCCGGCCATGGCCTCCTTCTATCATGCATCGTGAAATCTGTCTGTAGGTATCATAATTCCTACGGCTGTAGCGCAGCTGGGACTGCACAGCTTCCTCTCCCTAAATGCCGATGAGGTCCAGCAGCTCAGCATTGCTCCAAGCGGGGGATCACCTGTTGCGTGGAGGAGGAATGGCCACCTGGAAAGATGTGCGGAGACCACTGCACACATCACCAAACAAACAGGAAGGGGACTTTCAAATTTGCAAAGGAATGTACAGAGTGGGGATGACTGCTGGTCACCTGAGGGCAGGGCAGTAGAGTTCAAACAGATAACCAGAGAGGTGAGAACAGGTATTGTGGGACACCTCGCGGAGGCCAATTGCAGAGCTGTAAGTTGACCACCGTGTCTACACTGGCACCGCAGCGCTGTAGCCCCAGTGCAGAAAGCTCTACACCTCTCATCGAGGTGGGTTTTTTAAGAGCACTACAACTGCGCAGTTTCTGCGCACTAAATGGCTTGGCAGCGTGTACACCTCGGGAGTTACAGCACAGAAAACCGCTTTACTGCACAGAAACTTGCCAGTGTAGACGGGGCCTAAGACTTCTCCAATGAATTTTATTGTCTGTTCCAGTTTTAGGACTGATTTGTCTCGATTTACTAGGAGCCCCAGTGCATCGAACATGGACAGAACAGTTGATATGCTGGAAAGGACTTTAGCCTCAGACTGACCTCCGATCAACCAGTTGTCCAACCATGGGTACACATGGACACCTAATTTTCACAGGTGAGCTGCTATGACTCCCATGTACTTCGTGAACATTCGAGGAGCAGTTGACAGACCTAATGGAAGCACTGTGAACTGATAATAGCAGCCATTCCCCATGAATCTGAGATAATTCTCGTGGTGGTGGCATATTGCGACATGGAAATAAACATCCTTTAAGTAAGTTGAAGGCAGTGTACCAGTCCCGCCGCTCCAGGGAAGGAATAATTTAAGCTAGGGTAACCATGCGGAATTTTATTTTCTTCAGGAATTTGTTCAACTCCCTTAGGTCTAAAATAGGCCTGAGACCCTTTTTGTCTAGTGGATCAGGAAGTAGCAGGAATAGAAACCCTTACCCCTGAGGTACAACGGCACTTCCTCTATGGCCCCTGCCTGAAGAGATTAGACACCCTGTTGAAGGGCAATCTCATGAGAATGGTCCCTGAAGAGGGATAGGAAGAGGGTGGGAAGGGGGTAGAACTGAACTGGACGGCATACCACAGTTCCACCAGGCTTTCAGACTGGTAGGTCTTACATATGTGAACCCAAGCACTTACTGGGATAAGCGATTAGTATCAAACAATGGGAAACAGATGGGGCTACGGTAACAGGTACACTGTCCTTGACAAACCCATCAAAATGACTGGGTGAGACAGCTGGATGAGATAAGCCCACTGATGCTGAAGAGGAGAGTGGTGGAGGGCATCTCTTATAACTTCTGTCCTTTTTCCTTCGTGGATCTTGGGATTGGGGAGCAAACCCCTGCACTCTGTATAGCTACTGTGGGTGACACTGCTTTCTTTTTGCTGCCTGAGTATAGACTCCAAGAGATTGAGTGTTGCCCTGGAATCCTTAAGGTTATGAAGCCTGTTGTCTGTTTTCTCTGAAAAGATGGAGGGACCTTCGAAAGTACAGTACTGGATAGTCTAGAGGTAGCCCAGACAACTGGAACCACAAACACCTTTTTACAGTGACAGCCAACACCATGATTCGAGCAGCTGAGTCTGCGTGATCCCAACTGTCCTGCAGGGCAGTCCTAGCCACCAGTACTCTCTTCAGCCATTATTGCAAACTCTTGTCTGCAGTCCTCAAATAGTTTGTCTTTAAATTTCATCATTATCTCCCAGAGGGCGAAGTCATGTTGACTCAGTTTGTTGATTTGCAATCCTGAGTTGCAGGCTTCCTGAAGAATAAAATTTGCGACCAAACAGATCCAGCTTCTTTGAGTCTTTCCTTTATGGCACAGAAGCTTCTCTATCCCACTCATTGGCAGCTGCCACAAGAGATCACTGAGTGGGGATGAGAACAAAAATGTTCATACCCCTTACAGGAGACAAAGCCCCTCCTCTCAGCTCATTTTGCTGTGAGGTCCCAAGAGGAGGGGGCCTGCCTAAGGGCCTTGACTGGCAACATGATGGTTTCATAGCTGCACCGTGATGCTGTCGCTGATACCAGGATGTCCAACAACTTGTGAGAGCTTTCACGCACCTCTTCTGCCTGAATGTCAAGTACAGGGGCTGCAATTTTTAAAAGATCTTGATGAGCTCTGTGGTCCTTTGGCAGTGTCACTTAACCACTCAACAGCCTCGTCAGGTGACAAGGATGAAACAGACATCTGAGGTGGTGGTTGGTCTGTGACTAGTGGCAGGGGGGTGCCTGAGTGGCTTCTGGCTACTCGATACCAGGAAATGGTGCTTCTGGTACCAATACTTCTGGTGCACTCTCCATGTCAGTGAGCAAGATGCTTCACGGGAGGTTCTAGCTGGGGGGACACCCCAGGGTGTCCAGAATGACCATCGATATGGGCCCAAGTCCCATCCTTGCCTGGGCCATTGACCCTTAGAAGGATCCCAGTGCATGGCCCATGGTCCCAACGACTCTGATGGGAGGTATGTTCCCCATCCTGGGTGGGATACAGAGGGCCTCACCTCTGAGTCCAAGGAAAAGAGTCAGATGCTTCTGACAGTGGAGGTGCAAATCCAGAATGGACTAGTAAAACGTAGTCTGAGCCCAAGGACAGCAGTACCAGGGAACTCATGGGAGGCTTTTCTCTAGACAACACGGATTTCTGTGGAGGCTTGGGTAGCAGCATCACACGATCTCAATGAGGCAAGGTATGAACCACAGGCAGTACCAAGAAGCTAAGCAAGTCTCTTGTGGCTGCATATGCCTCCAGGGTTGCTGCGATCGGCACCTTCTGTTGGCGCCATAAATGTCTTTCAGGGGAAATGTCTGGCACAGGCTTCAGAGGCAGCAATCCCCTCTTCAGACGCATTAAGCATTTCTGGAGGGGATTTATCCCCCAAACGCTTCTTCCGGTATCTGGTTCCGTCAGGGTACCGACACAGGCAAGCGAGGCACCAAACCAGAAGAAGGCCTAAGCATTTCCTTTGGTACTCGAGAACAATCCCAAGGAGCCGCAGACATCTCCAGCAAAATGCTCCAGACTGAAGTAAATGTATATGGGGCACTCACCCCATGTGATGACTCTGATAGGGGTCAAAGTGCTGCATCCATAAGCAAGCACTTAAGCCTCATCACTTTATCTTTTTTCAAGCAGAGCTTGAACCCTTTGCAGATGTGACATTGTCACTAGCATGGGATTCCCCCAAACATTTCTAACAGGTCAGGTGTGGGTCACTGACTGACATGGGTTTCACAGAGGTGCAGCAGGACTTAAAACCCGGTGAACACCGCATCATTCCAGTAGCTGTATCAGAAGATAGAAAGTGTCAAGAGAGACCAAAAGCAGCAACCTAGTACTAAAAATTGTCTTACACTAAATATAACTGACAAATTAGTAAACAGGATCTATGTCAGAGGAGCTCAAACTATGGCCCGCGGAACCATCCTACCCAGTCCCTGAGCTCCCAGCCGGCGAGGCTAGTCCCCGGCCCCTCCCCCGCTGTTCTCCCTCCCCCAAAGCCTCAGCACGCCTTGCCACCAGCGCTCTGGCCCACCACTGTTACCCACCGCTCTTGCGGGCAGCGCGGTGGTGTGGTTGGCTTCAGCATGGTAAGGGGGTGGGGAGCGGGGGGTCCCGGGGCAGCAGTCAGGGGACAGTTGGATGGTTCAGGGGTTCGGGGGGGGGGGGCCATCAGGGAGCAGGGGGGGCAGTCAGGGGACGGGGAACGGGGAGGGGTTGGATAGGGTGTGGGAGTTCCAGGGGGTCTGTCAGGGGTGTGGATAGGGGACAGGAAGAAGAGGGGCTTGGATAGGGGGTGGGGTCCCAGGAGGGGGCAGTCAGGGGACAAGGAGCGGGGGTGTTCGATGGGTCAGGGATTCTGAGGGGGGCATTCAGGGGGCGGGAAGTGGAAGGGGGCAGATAGGGGGTAGGGGCCAGGCTGTTTGAGGAGGCACAGCCTTCCCTACCCAGCCCTCCATATAGTTTTGCAACCCCAATGTGGCCCTTGGGCCAAAAAGTTTGCCCACCCCTGATCTATATACAGAAAAGGCGTGAGGAAAGCACTTAAGTTAACCAGTCTGAATCACCATCACTGGTGGCAAGGAACTGGAAGGGAAGTCATGGTGGTTCCACCCTCTTATACCAGCAGGCAGTGGTGTGTGGCGACTGAGGGCACACCAGCCATCCCAACAGGTACTACTGAGGAAAAAATATCACCAACACCTGTACATGGGGCGCACACACACCTACAGTAAAATGGACAAATGCAAACACTCGAAAGAATACTTTTGATTAACAAGGTGATCTCATTATTGAAAGAGAACTTCCGTAATAGTAACATCTTCAATGTCAGCGGCTCCACAACAATTCTCCAGCATGACAAATCCCAACACTTCTTCATAATCTATTACCACTGTACTCAAGAGTAAAAATACAAGGAGAGACCCGTCAGTCTCATGCTACAGATCTAAAACCCAAGAGTGTTAATCATGCATTCATGGTACTGCTACAACAAAAATCCTCACTCTAATTTTTCAGTTTGTTTCCTTCGTACATAAGATGCTGCCATGTGCACAGACATATTCACAAACTTCTCCTGTACAGTAAATCAGTTTTCCCTGTTTAACAACTGTGAGAGAAAAGCATTTTTTAAAATGTGATTTTAAAAGCACAAACTTTGGCGGTGGGACCCAGGATCAAATGTAGTAACTGCAAATACTTTTAACTCCCTTTTTAAAATTTACTAATTTCAGGTGTGTAATATAATCTTCAAGATTTTGTGTATAAAAAGTAGTGGGAAAATATAAAACATTACCTTTATCCACGGTTTCCATCTATTATTTTCTCTCTAAAGCATTTAGAAGGAGCACAATTTTAAGAAAACTTGATTTTAAATAGCATCTATCTTTGTACTTTATTTTACCTTTGTTAGTCTGTACAGACAGTGCAATTTCAGAATTGTGAGTCAATGGGAGCCTTTTCCCTTTCCCAATAAGCTCTTTATTTAGAAAAGTCCCATTTGCACTGTGGTCCTCAATGTAGGCAACATAGGAGTTTCTTGGTCCCATTTCCTAAAAAAAAAAAAAGGTAACAATACAGAAAGATGGCTTTTATCAAGAAGCTGTAATGAACCGTATCAGAGTTTAACACAGTTTATTTTCCTTAATTCAGGAAATAACACATCATGAAAATGGTTTTGAACAATGTATTTGGCAACACTGTTAACTGGTGGTGAAGAAAAAAAGAAAGGAAGCCAGTCCCTGCAGAAGAGAGGAAGAGATTATGGAGACAGCCAGGGACTGGAGTCTAAGGAAAAGTGAAGATGATGTGCATGGGACTGCGAGAGAGAACATAAAACAGATTCATATCAACACCAGGATGGTCTACATGATCAGGGACTCCATACTCAGAAGAACTGACAAGCCTGTTACCAGACCAGATCGAGAGAACAGAAGAGTGTGCTGTCTGGCAGAAGCAAGGATACAAGAGTGGATGCGAGACTGGAGAGGACCTCAAGGGAGCAGGGAAAATCCAATGACTGTTCTGCATGTCAGGATGAATGACACTGCTAGATTTCCATCGGACTGGATCAAGGACGACTACACTCAGCTGGCTAAGACATTTACAGACGTGGAAGCTCAGATGATTTTCCGTGGAATACTTTTCGTCCCTAGAGAAGGAGGGTGATGGCATGACAACATAATGAAGATCAACTGAGGGCTCAAGGATTGGAGCTACAAGGCAGGTTTTGGGATGATTAACCATTGGGAGGCATCTAGGGAAAGAAGACTCTTCTCAACAGATGATCTCCAGTCAAGTACCTAGGATATTTATCTTCTGGCACCAAGGCTGTCATGACTGATAAGTGGAGAGGCCTGGGGAAAACAACTGAAATGCCTGTACACAAATGAAAAGAGTCTAGGCAATAAAATGGAGGAACTGGAACTACTGGTGCAGGAGGTCAAACAAAACATTATAGGGATCATAGAAACAGGGTGGAACAGCACTCATTACTGGAATATAGTTATTGAAAGGTATCTGCTGTTTAGAAGAGACAGGAATAAAGGTAAAGGGGCAGGGACAGTGTTGTACATCAATGATGCAGTGAATTGGAAAGAAATACAAAGCTATGCTACAGACAAAACAGAACCTGTTTGGGTCAAAATCACTTTGGGGAAGGATTGTAAAAGACGTTCTGTGGGGATAGTGTTAGGGACCTGCTATAGATCTGATGTGATTATTGGGCCTAAAAATTTACTTTAAGTTCAACAGTAAAAAGTAAGTGAAAGTTCACCAAATGTTACAACCTATAACAACAAATGTTAAAAGAAAATAGGTCAAGTTGTTTTTAATAATAATTGTTATGAATAAGTGCAAAAAAATACACAAAAACTAAATTCATCCAAACAAAAAAAGGCCTACTAATATAGTTTAAAAACTGTTAAAATCATGTTTAGTAAAAAAAAAGAAAATGTAAAGCCAGAAATGAACTAACTAAAATTAGTGTGGCAAATATTAGGCCTAGCTGGTGAACAAAATAATAAGGGGGATGAACTATGAAGCCCATTTTTCCCTCTTTGGGAGTTCTTAAAAGAGACTTTGGGGGAGGGGAGAAATCACTCTCCTGTCCCACCTTGCATTCCCACTCATCTCATCTTCTCTGACCCCAAGACAGAAGGAGCAGACCAGACTGAAAGACTCAGCATGAGGGGAAGGCCATTAGGCCTTGCTCAAGGAACTTTTATTTTTCACTTGAAAGTCCTAAAAATCATTATATCATCATGACATCCAGCCCTCAGCCTATCTGTGTGGATACCTAATTGCCAGAACCGCAGAGGCACGCAAGATTCTGTTCCGCCTCCTTTCCTTTTGTGTTACTTTGTCCCCTTTCCTTCCTCCTATCCTATCTCTCATTCTCTTGGCTTTTCATCAAATCCTGAAATCAGCTGCACTGCATCAACACAGGCAGTTGAGATGACCACAATCCTGCCCTAAGGAGAAAAACCCAATCAGATGATGTTCATGACCAGAATGTGAACTAGGATCCAAGAAACAGGTGTCATGGTCAACCTGCCAAACAAAGCATTCATTCATAACCGTTCAGTGTTCCAGAAACATCAACAAAGCTGAATTTCCCCCACCTTTTCTATCATCTCTCTCCCCACCACCTTGTGTCTATTTCTTAGAAACAGGAGAAGTAAATACTCTTCACACATCATAACTGAAAGTAAAATTACCCTTTTTTGATGGAAAAGGGTTAAATATAAAAAATCATATTTTGTAAAAAAATTAAGTTTTGCATAATCATTCAATTTCAGTTTCAATATAAATGCACATTTTAATTTTAGTTTTTTCTGTGTTTAAATCAATAAACTTTCAGTTTTAAAATTAATACTGTTAAGTGTTTGCCAAGAAACCAAGTAACACCAAGGCCTCTGTTAAAAAACAAAAACAACTAAGTGTCACTGTTTTAATGTTACACAATAAAAAAGTTAAACATCTTTAACCTTTTTTAGCCCTTAAAATCAAAACAAGAGATCCCCAGGTCAGACTCAGACATAGATAATTATCTCTTTAATATTATTAGAGAGATAAATACTGTTGGGAATTGTGGCATAATGGGAGACTAACCTCCCGGATACAGATAGAGAATAAATGCTATTAATACTGCTGGGGCCCATTTATTCCTGGGTGTGACAGATGCCAGTTTTCTTCACCAAATTGTCATGGAACCAACAATTTAAGACTAGGTTTTTTTTAAGTAGTAAGGACATCATAGAAGAGCTGATCGTAGGAAATAACCTTGGATCGTGTGATCACAAGCTGATTCAGTTTAAATTAAATAGAAGGATAATCAAAACCAGATCATCAACTATGGTTTTTTATTTCAAAAGGGCAAAGTTTGGGAAATTAAGGGAACTAGTTTAAGAAGTCAGCTGGACCAAAGAGCTCAAAGACTTAAAAATGCAGGAAGCGGCTTGGAATTTCTTCAAATCAACTAGACAAAAACTATTTGAAATTTCCCAAGAAAGGGGAAAATACTTGTAGGGAAAGGCTCAGACCCAGCTGGATGAATATCTACCTAAAAAGGTTATTAGGAATAAGCAGAGAGCATATAGAGAATGAAGAATGGAGTTGATTAGTAAAGAAAGCTACATCATGGAGGTCAGAAAATGGAATAAAATGAGAATTGCTAAAAGTCAGGCTGAATTAGCTCTTGCCAAGGAAATTAAAATAAATAATAAAGAGGTTTTTTAGTTATATAACTAAAAAGACATTAAGGAAGAATGAAGTTGGGCTGCTATGCAGTGTGGATGGGAAAGAGATTAAAAGATAATTTAGGTACGACCAAAAAACTAAATGAATATTTTACCTCAGCTCTCCATAACAATGATAATATAGAATGGGCATGAAGGCAGTACGGCTGATGGAAATGAGTGACTAGAAATGGAAATTACCACATCTGATGTGGAAGAAAAACTTGTGCTCAAATCAGAGGGACTGGATAATTTCCATCCCAGAATATTGAAAGAGCTGGCATATGAGATGTCAAGTCCAGTAGTAAGGATTTTTAATAAATCTATCTATTCAGGGGGTAGTACCATATGACTGGAGAATAGCTAATGTCAGGCTATATTTAAGAAAAGGCCAAAAAAAAAAAATTCGTGATTCAGCCAGTTACTAACCAGTTAGTCTGATCTGTGGTTTGCAAGATTTTAGAGCAAATTGTGAAGGAAAGGATCATTAAATTCATAGAAGTAAATGTAATGGGGATGTAACGCAAAATGGATTAAACAGAGGTAGATCATGCCAGATTAACTAATTTCCTCCTTTGAGAAAATAACTGAATTTTTAGACAAGGTAAGTGAAGTAGATCTAACATACTTGGACTTCACTAAAGCATTTGACACAGTACCACATGGGCAATTAATACTTAAACTAGGGAAGACGGGGATCAGTATAAGCATTATACGGTGGATAAGGAAGTGGCTAAAGGGGATAAGACATTGGGTTGTGCTGAAAGGTAAATTATTGGACTGGAAAGAGGTTAATAGCAAAGTTCCTAAAGGACTGATCTTGGGACCAACGTTATTCAATATCTTTAATAAACACCTTGGCACAAAAACTAAGAGTGTGCTAATTAAATATGATGATAATACAAAATTGGGAGGCATTGTCAGTACAGATGAGGATCAGATTATTATACAGGAAGATCTGGCTGACCTTGAAGACTGGAGTGACAGGAATGGAATAAAATTCAAATACTACGAAGTGCAAGGTCATGTACTTAGAGTCTAATAATGAGAATTTCTGCAATAAACTGGGAGCTCCTAAATTGGAAGTGAGAGAGGAGAGAGACCTGGGTGTGTGGGTCGATCACAGGATAACTATGAACTGCTACCAGCTGTGAATAAGGCAAATGTGATCCTACAATTTATTAGGTGAGGTATTTCCAGTAGAGATAGAGAAGTATTAGTACCACAGTACAAGACATTGGTAAGACCTCATTTGGTCACCCATGTTCAAGAAAGATTCAACTAGGAAAGGTCCAGAGAAGAGCTACTGGGATGATATCCTGGGAGGGTTTGTTGTTTTTTTTATTAATTTCCTTCCTCTGAAGCCTCTGAGATGGATATGGCTGGAGATGGGACACTTAGCGGGGCAGGTCAGGCTCTGAAGTGGAACCAAGCATTCTCTCTCTCAGTTGCTTAGCTGGCTGGTTCTTGCTCACATGCTCAGGGTCTAACTTATCGCCATATGTAGGAGAAGGGAAGGAATTTTCCCCCAGGTCAGATTGGCAGTGACCCTGAGGATATTATGCCTTCCTCTGCAGTATGTGTGGATGGTGGTTATATAGCTCATTTAATCATTTCTCTGCTGTTGCAACGGCCTCATTACTGGTACACTACAGTCCCTCTTTGTCAGGGCCCTTAATGTGGGCTCTCTGACCTAGTGGTTGGAGCCAGGAGTAAACTATGGTCACACCAAGGGTCAAGCCAGAGTCAGAGCCAAACGTTATGCCAAGGGTCAAAGCTGGAGTCAGCAACTTGGGTCTGAGTGAGGAAGTAGGAATCAAGAACCAGATCTGGTAAGAGGAGCAGGGAGGAGACACGGTAGGTAGCAGGGATGAGGCATGGTAGCAGGAATAAGGAGTAGAAACCACGCAAGGAAGCAGAGACTTGGTCTCAGAGATCTGCGTAGCAACAGGCCTAGCAACTAGTCAGTAGGCATGTTGCTCAGACAAGAGATGGGACAGGAAGAGCAAACTTTATAGCGAGTGGTATCCAATCAGCAATGTTCCGTTAATCATCTGTCCCTGTACACTCAGTGGGTGTAACTTTTGGTGGTGGGGTTTTAGCAGCAGTTCCCTCATCTCCCCTTGCAGCTCAGTGATGTAGAGGAAAAAGATCATGCTTTCAGCAGCCCCATAGTCCTGTGTTTGAGACCTGTGGCATCCCTGTTCTCTGCAGTTGGCACATAACAGTTTAGTCTCCTGGAGGCTGTAATAGTTTGGTCTAATTTTGGTTGTTGAATTCAGTATGTGGATGCTGAGTGCTACCAGTGGTCTCTGCTGTACAGGTGGTCGGACTAAATAACCTAGTGGTCCCTTCTAGCCTTAAAGTCTGTGACTCAAGTCTTTGAAAACAGGGTGGATAAAAATCAGTGATTTTTAAAAAAAGAAAAAAAAACAACCAATTTTTATTTAAATTAACTACATTCTTTTTAAAAAATAAACCTATTTAAAACTAAATTTTAAATTATGACAACCGACGTTAAGGCCTACATTTACCATAATCTATTAAAACCATGTAAATTAAATGAAAAAATATTAAGCAGTACATGTTTACTCCCAAAGTTTTATAGAAAGTCAAATCTCTGAACTGCTAAAAGTCACTGGCTAAGCATCTGAAACCAGAATTTTCTGAAGTGCTAAACAGCTTTTGACAGCAGTAGCCTCTTCTACATGTGCAGAGAGGATATTTTCTTCATTTCAGTTTTTTCAACTTATTCAGATCAATGACTAGTTCATTCAAAGATAAGAAAATGATTGGGAGTTGAAAAAGCAGGAAAGCTTGTTTTCCTCTTCCAATCTATGTATAAAAACTAAGTGAGGGGATGAAATCTAATCGTTCTAAAATCTTGAAATACATAGTGACCAGAAACCATCACAGATTCATTAACTATATATACTTCTTTTATTTAATAAATCAGTTGCTTCTAAATGCCAAACATGTTTTGACACCTTTTACATCTTCTTGTATATCGAGCACATTTAAGGTAGTTTTATTTAACCAATAAAAAACATTCATAGATTCTGTGGCAAGAAGGGACCATTATAATCATCTAGTCTGACCTCATGTATAACACAGAGCATAGAGCTTCCCTAAAATAATATATCTTTCAGGAAATTATCCAATCTTGATATAAAATTCTCAGTGATGAAGAATCAGCCCCAATCCTGGGTAAATTGTTCCAATCATTAATTATTCTCACTGTTAAAAATTTACACCTTATTTCTAGTCTGAATTTGAGTCGCTTTAGCTTCCAGCCACTGGATCATGTTACACCTTTCTCTGCTAGACTGAAGAACCCATTAGGTACTTATAGATTTTTCAGGTCACCCCTTAATCTTCTCTTTGTTAAGCTTAAGAGATTGCGCTCTTTTCATCCCTCTCATGGCTCTTCCTTGAACCCTCTGCAATTTATCAGCATCCTTCTTGAATTGTGGGCACCCGAACTGGACACAGTATTTCAGCAGCAGTAACACCAATGCCAAATACAGAGGTAAAATAACCTATCTACTCCTACTCAAGATACCCCTGTTTATGCATCCTAGGATACCATTAGTTCTTTTGGCTGCAGTATTCATATTGGGAGCTCATGTACAGCTAATTATCCATCACATCGCTCAAATCTTTTTCAGAGTCACTGATTCTCAGGATAGAGGCCCACACACTGTAAGTATGGCCTACATTCTTTGTTTCTAGATGTTTTCTTGCTCCCAGTTTACCAAGAGATCTCGGTCACTCTGAATCAGTGACCTGTCTGTCTGCTTCACTACCTCTCCCAACTTTTGTCTCATCTGCAAACTTTACCAGTCACTATTTTATGTTTGCTTCTAGGTTATTACACAGCGTAGGACCAATAACTGATCCATGTGGGACCCCATTGGAAACACCCCACTCAATTACTATTCTCCATTTACAGTTACAGTTTAAGACCTGTAAATTAGTTATGCTGGTTTTGCTCATTTTTAATTGAATTCCAGTTTCCGTCCAAATAGAGCTTGACACGAATCACAAATAAAAATTAACATCACCTACTAATAAGAAATGTGCCATTCACCATTTCTAACAGAATAAAAAAAATGTAAAAATTAAGAACACAAATAAATGTATGTTACACTATATAACTGTCTAAATAAATGTGGATAAATATAGTACATCCTCCTGGTACTACATTTAGTGTAAAAGCTATATTTAGTTGCTAATCAGTATGTTTTAATGGTTACCAACCAATGAGAACCAACTTGTCTTTAAGAAAATAACTGTATATGCAAAGTAAGATTCTAATTTATTATTTAAATCAAGGCTTCCTGGCTGCTGATTTAAATCAATCCACCTTGTCTGAAAAGCAGTGAAGCTTTGATTTAGAATTTTTCAGTTAATCCAGTTTCCTTCTTTACAGGACAGAGGGAAAAGGGTAAACGGCCTTTTTAGCACCTACCCTGAAGATTCGGAAGTGCTTCTTGCTGTAGTTTTGGTATAAGCCTGTCTCGGTCAACCCTAGCTTAGCAAAGCTATAATCACAGCTTCTGTCTCTGCCAAACCAACACTCGTCATTCACGCAGTCTGGGATTGGGGGGACAAGGAGGGAGGAAGAGAGAGAGAGAGAGAGAGAGAACACAAAATTCCAGTAAATTAGACCTACCACTGCAAAATGGTACCAAATTATAGCACTTGGAACAGGAGACAAAGCAAGATTCATTAGACACTGCCTGAACCCTCTGCTACTTCTTTATTTCTAAATAAAGATAAAAGACAGTTGTTTCCTGCCCCCACTTCTGTCCCTTTTAACATGACTCACATTAACATTTCATGTATAAGAATGAAAATGTGAAGCAAAATAAAAACTGTCTCACTCCAAAAATTACAAATTCTGGTTGAGCAACACCAGAATTCACATGCATACGCATAAAGAACCAGACCCCTTTAAAATAAACTATGCGTAATCATAGCTAATTTTTAAATGGTGAAAAGCTAATTTAAGAACCAAAACATTACTATCTAGAGCAATGATCAGTAATAAACAAAACTGCAGCAACAAGAAAAAATAATGTCTAGATGTAGCAGTTAAAAGGTTCTCAAAAATCTAGGGATGTTACAGTCCCAAGTGATGCTTCAATCCTTACAAACATGCTTAGTTTTACTTATGTAAGTAACTACATTAGGATCACTCATGTGCATAATTGTTTGCAGGATCAGGGCTTAAAGTTTAGTAATTTCTGTGAGTCTTTCACACAACCTACAGGGAAGATGCAAAGGTTTTTTTAAAAATAGAAAAAGCAAATGGTCAGGGAAGTTCAAGGTCAGTTGTAATGCTTGAAAGTATTGAGTTTTTTTTTAAAAAGATTTACTACATTTTACGTTGAGGGTGTCCCTTTAAGATTCTAGCCTTATAATTGTAATAATAGTTTTTCAAACATGAATCTAGTTTTATATGATGTCCCCATTTCTGCAGATAGCTCCAAGGCTTCTCCTGTTGCTCACAACTTTGTCAGGCAACAGCAATGTAAGATAAACACAGCTCTGGTCAGTTGCACTGATGGACAGCTGTGAAATTGTCTAGAATAAGATTAATTTTAGATTGCTGGTGCTTGGGAGAACTTTGAGCAATAGTAGAGGTACTCAAATTTAGTATTGTAATGGAATGATCAATCCACTAGAGAAGTTTCAAAAATCGAAGGCTGGGGAAGAGTGACAGTAAGAGACCCATTCCCCTGCCCCCCACAGCATCCAGGAAGCTGAACAATGTGTAAAATAGTGGAAACCCTTCTCCTTAACAACAGCTAGGAGATTTTGGGGAGGAGACTAGAAGCAGAATGCACCTTTTCCCTTCCAGCAGCTAGAAGGGAGGTAGAATTTCAAATTCATTAGGCAACTCCTAGCTAGATTCTGATATAAAAGAAAATATTTTTGTATCGACTCTGAGATAATAGACATGGTAATTTTTCATATCCCTTTTTAAGAGGAATCACAGTTACCACAAGAAAAATGCAGACACTGCCTGATAGAACTGTGACAGAACTGTTATAAATTTATTCTCCTATTTATCTATTTTAAAAATAAGATAATTGTGCATTATTAACAAAGGAAAACCTAATGGCAGATCGCTAACAAGCAAGTGAAGCCTGCTGTGGCTTTAAAGTCTATCTGCTCCACATCAATAGAGCAGACTGGCATGAGATCATGGTAAAAGCACTGCTCTCACAGTATGTCTGCTAGCTAAGTATGTTGATCTGCACTTGACTTGCTCTGCCTAAGACCAGGAAGAGCATACAAACTGTTACTGAGTCACACAGATTAAAACATCTTTTTTTAGTTCTAGCAGATAAATGGCATGCATCTAGGCATCAAATTATTCTTAGAAATGTCAATATTCTTTTTCCCACCCTGGGTTCAGTAATGAGACAAGAGTTTTTAAACAAGAGTTTAAAAGAGTTTGTCTCATTCTGCTCTGGGGTCAAATTCTACAAATATATGGCTATACTAACATTCAATAGTACAAAATCTTAGCCAGGCAAATAGGGAGGCAGTAAAAGAGAATTCTTGAAAGAATTCTTCCTCCAGATTAGTAGATGCTGTATATCTTTGTTCCCTATGGCGGCAACATTACTTACCAAATATACACTCCCTACAAAAATCCAAACAAAAGCTGCAATCACACCATCAATTATACTCTACCATTAATTCAAAAGTGAAATATTCCATTTTATTAAACTTCTTCAGGATTTTTGTCCTATTACACACATTGGCTTGAGAGAACCCACTATGGTATATACATACCATAATTGCAGAAACCCTTTCCAAGTGCAAAGAGTCGACCCCATGGCTGAGGAACAATTTCTTCAGGTTCCTGATCCTCAGGAATTGAAGGAAGTTCCTGAGTAGGAACTGTGTCTAAAGAACTGAGGGTCCCAGAACTGGAAGAAGACTGACTGGCACTCTGTGATCCACTGGAGGAAGAACTTGTACCACTCTGAGACTGCTGGGCACCTTGAGATTGCTGGGATTCACTTCCAGTCTCCCGAGACATCTTGGCTTCAGAACCAAAGTTTAAAACAGAGATTACTTTATATTGTATAGGATTTCTCATCACCAAAACTAATTCAGCTGACAAATATTTAAATACAATTAAAACAGACGTAGTAGTTTTCAAGGTGAAATTTCTGGCCTAAAGAACTCAGCAGGCTTGTGGATAATGTTCAGTTTGCTCTATTTTTTTTGTAATCCACTTCAATTGAACAAGAATTTACCAAACAAAACAAAAAAGCGTGTAACACTCCCTCTGCTGGTTGTACAGCAGTAGTTAAACCACAATCCCTGACTTTTGGATAAGCCCTTCAGGGCACGGATTTCATATGACTTTGTATAACACACAGCAATTATCCAGTCCTACAATAACAACAATAGCTCTCCAAACAGAAAGAGACAATTAGAAAATGATTCAACTTGGCAAAAAGAATGCTACAAGTAGAAAATCCTGAGCAAACAAACATTCAATATTATAGAAAACTTCTGATGCCATCCCTTTCCATTATTGGTACCATTCTTGAAAAAGGGGACAGTCTGTGGTGACAGTTTATTTTAAAAAAAACAAACTTCATTTTATACTACTTACTACTCTGATAAAATGCTGGACAGCCCAAGAGAGGTTGTTTGTTTTGTTTTTGCCTTAGCTTTGGATACAAACCTAAAGTCTCAACCTTGATTGCAGATACTCTACACAGGTACACAATGACATGAAGCGTATAAAATCAGCTGCTACACATGCGCAAGAAATAGGCATCAGAGCACAAAATAACCTGCAAAGTAGTTAATGAAGATGAAAATGATCATGTATTTCCATCGTACATTTCAGCTAAAGAGATCCCAAAGCACTTCTCCACATCACTGATCATTCCAGCAGCAATTGCTTAGCCCCCATCTGAGATGCAGCTGAGGCTTTCACGATGTATTGTAAACACTAGACTAGAGCATAGGACGGAAAGTAAAAGATGCTGTATACATTTAACCCAACAGAGACAGAGAGCATTTTGGGGACTGTTGTGATAGGTGCTGTAGAAGCCACTAAAACAGATAGTTATGGGGCAGGGTGGGCAACATTTTGGCCCGAGGGCCACATCAGGGTGCAAAACATCGGGGATGTTGGATGGGGCGGGATCTCAGTTACTACAGAGAATTCTTTCCTGGGTATCTGGCTGGTGAATCTTGCCCATATGCTCAGGGTTCAGCTGATCGCCATATTTGGGGTCGGGAAGGAATTTTCCTCCAGGGCAGATTGGAAGAGGCCCTGGAGGTTTTTCGCCTTCCTCTGCAGCATGGGGCACGGGTCACTCGCTGGAGGATTCTCTGCTCCTTGAAGTCTTTAAACCATGATTTGAGGACTTCAGTAGCTCATAGACAATAGCTCAATAGACATAGGTAAGAGGTTTTTCACAGGAGTGGGCGTGTGAGATTCTGTGGCCTGCGTTGTGCAGGTCAGACTAGATGATCATAATAGTCCCTTCTGACCTTAATATCTATGAATCTATGAAAACTGAATGGAAGGCTGGGTAGTGAAGGCTGTGCCTCCCGAAACAGCCTGGCCCCGCCCCCTATCCGCCCTCTCTCACTTCCCCCCCATGCCTGAACCCCTCAAAACCCCCGACCCATCCAACCCCCCTCCCACTCCTTGTCCCCTGACTGCCTGCTCCCAGGATTCCCGCCCCAACCCTCCCCCGGGACCTCACCCCTTATCTAACCCCTCCCGCTGCCCTGATGCCCCCCCCAGAACTACTGCCCTATCCAACCACCCCCTGCTCCGTGTCCCCAGACTGCCCTACGGGGCCCCCCTGCCACTTATCCAAACCCCCAGCCCCAACCCCCTTACCATGCCGCCACGCCGCCTGGCCGGAGCCAGACACGCTGCCTCGCTGCCCTGCATGAGTGGGCAGCCCTGCCGCCCTGAGCGCTGCCCACGCAGCGACGTGGCCGCGGGGGAGGGGCCAGAGGCTAGCTCCCCGGCCAGGAGCTTGGGGGCTGGGCAGGACGGTCCCATGGGCCGGATGTGGCCCGCGGGCCGTAGTCTGCCCACCTCTGTTATGGGGAGACAAGAGACTATTACCTAAATGGAAACACAACAAGGACACTAGTGCAAAGGCCCCAACTCTGGCAGAGAAACGCAAGGCTGCAGCTGCCACGAGAGGGCAGTTCATGGCACCCGCTGGGCGCAGAATTCGCGTCACACGCAGACTCCCCGGCTTCCCCGCAGAGAAACGCCTTTCGGACAGGAGAGGTAACGTGCCCCGCCCCACAGCGCGGGCAGCTTGGGTCAGGCATCTGCAGCCGCTGGCAGAGGTACGTCACTGTGGGGGGGTGACAGAGACCCCCCCGTCGCCCAGCGCCCCCCCCGTCTCCTCGCGCCTTGCTGCGCGGGACCCGCTGGAGCGCCGCCTTGGCAGGGAGCGCTCCGAGGGCCGGGCCTGCGGCCGCCACGGAGCAGAGACCGGCGCGGCCGCCGCCAGTCAGCCGCGCGGAGGAGGCGGCGCCGGGGGGTGCCCCGCTCACACGGCCCGGCCCGGCCCGGCCCCGACGCTCGAGCGTGCGGCGCGACGGGGGCAGGGCCTACCGGCGCGCGCGGACTCCGCGGGGCGGGGCGGGGCGGGGCGGGCTCGCGCAGGGGGGCTGAGACCCACGCGAACCTGAGACCCGGACTCACCCGCGCGCGCGGACTGAATGAAGGCTGACCCGACTCCGAGCCCGAGCGCGCTGCTCACTGCGCATGCGCCCCGCGCGAATCTTCTTATAAACTCAGCCAATCCGGCTTAGTTGGTCTCGCGGGGGCTGCTGGGAGTTGTAGTTCCGGCCCGATGTGGGTTGTGTGGAGGGGTCAGCTTTGCAGGGCGCTGTGGGGTTCTCGGGCTCCAGCCGCCTCTTCTCGGCCGCGTAGTGCGGAGGCCGGCTCGCTCCCCGCCGCACGCTGCTGGAGTTGCGGTATCGCTCTCCCCGCTCCCGGGGGGCTGCCTCGCTTCTGTCCGGCCTGCCAGGCCCTGCAGCCGCCGGAGTCCCAGCCTGACCTCTTCCGCCTGATGGACTGGTGAGGGGGTGGGAGGCCGGAGCGGGGCTGAGAACCAGGGAGGGCCTCGGAGGTTAGGGCTTGAGGGGAGCGTGAGGGTGGGGGAAGGGCTGGGAGGCCGGAGCGGGGCTGAGAACCAGCGGAGGGCCTCGGAGCCCGCAGCTGGGGGTGCGGGAGGTTAGGGCTTGAGGGAGTTCGGGGGTTGGGGACAGTAGTTGGTTAGCTGTCGCTCTCATGCTTTCCCTCTTCTCTCTCCCCAGCGATCGCTCATTCAACATCAATGTGCAGCAGCTGCAGCAGCGATTCCGGAGCTTGCAACGCTCCCTGCACCCTGATTACTTCAGCCAGAGACCCCAGGTTAGGAGTTTGGGGTGATGAAGACTTGCTCTTGGGCCTCCAGGCACAGGCCTTGGTGTAGGAGGGTTGTCACCTTTTCCAGTGAAAGTCACCCAGTAAGGGGCATGGTGACAACTCATTGGCAGCTCAACAAGTGCATTTATTTGGGAACCAGCTCCCAAATCTGTGCATCTGCATGGACTGAGTACAGGGGTGGGAGGTGGAGCCCAGGGTTCTCTAATCACTGCCCCGACTTGCTCAGAAGCTTCATATACCTTCCTAGTTTGCACTGCAAGTTCTTTGCCTATGAAATGGAATGATTTTCACTTGAGGTAGAGAGAGACCTTTTTTATTTGGAGGGACTAGAGTTTTTTTTAAAAGTCGCTGTTGATGTCACTTTAAAAAGTACTTTTGTCCCTAACTGAGTTTGTCCACTTCTAATAAAGTGAGATAAACAAGCTTCTATTCCAAACTCAATTTCCTTTATTAATACAATCCCTAAAATTTGGGGAAGAGGAGGAAGCCCTTCACACCCCCAGGCTATCTGCACCCATTCTCTCACTTTCCCAGTGCTTGAGGCTTATATCAGTGATGTTTGGAGGATATAAAGTGTACTTATTACTGTTAATCAATGTTGCTATGTAGTCTTCCCCTGTTCCTCTGACATGGTGTTTCTTTTGGGTCCACCCAGCCACCAGAACCTAAGGTTTTCAAATTTTCAAAACACTTCCATTAATTGATTCTCTCCATTTTTTGGATGTCTGACCTCCTCTGAGATTCCAGGGGCCAGATTTTCAACTGTGGTGAGAATACATACTTCCAGGAGTATGTTTACACAGCCCACAGCAGCAAGTCTCCCAGCTTGGGTTTATAGACTCGGGTTAGCACTCTAAAAATGTCTGTATAGACAGCACTTTCATGTTGTGGCTCAGGCTCTGGAGCTCAGGCTCTGAAGCCCACGCCGCTCCCTAGCTTCAGCACTTGAGCCACAACTTCAAAGCATTGTCCAGAGCTATTTTTAAAACACCAGTTCAAGCCCTGCTGATCCAAGTGTCAACCAGGGCTGGGAAGCTCACTGCCATGGACTACGTAGACATACCCTAGGAGTCCCAAGTTACAGTTTTTGAGTTTGGATCCCTTTTTTGGAAAACTTTGGTTTGGTTGTTTGGAAGCATCTTCTGCAAAGACAGACTATTCCCAGACATGCTTAGTGTGAGATTTAAGAGGTCGAATTACAAGTTAGTCTAGCTCAGAGGTTCTCAACAATTTTTTTTTTTTTCCTGAGGCCACCCCAACATGTTATAAAAACACACCAGCCCACCTGTGCCACAGCAACTGCTTTTTTGCATATAAAAGCCAGGGCCAGTGCTAGAGGGTAGCAAGCAGGGAATTGCCTAGGGCCCCACATCACAGGGGCCCCCGTGAGTCTAATGCCTCTGTTTTCTGCCCTGGGCCCCAGTGAGTCTAATGCTGGCCCTGCTTGGTAGACTCCCTAAAACCTGCTCGCTGCCCTCCAGAGGGCCCCAGACACCTGGTTGAGAACTGCTAGTCTAGCTGAAGAAAAGCAATTGATGTCCTGCATTTAAAAATAACGAAAAAATTTAAACTTTGATCACAGAGGTAACAGATTTTGAACCAATAAAGTGCTGGTATTCACTGGGTATTTCTAATGTACGCAGCATGCTTATCTAGGTCCATAACCATTTAATTCTTTTGGCTTCCTTAAATGTTTTGGTAGAGATTTTATTGCAATTAAAGATTGCACTGAAGTGTACTGTTTGTATAGTAATTTTATTTCTTTACTGCTGACTAAATGGCATGATATGGCTTTTATTGTAAATATGGTAATTCTGTGTAATAAAGATATTTCTGGATCTTCTGTTGACAGAAAGAGCGGGACTTTTCTGAACAACACTCTTCCTTGGTTAACAGAGCCTACCAAACCCTTCTAAGTCCCTTGAGACGTGGATTGTACCTAGTAAGGTGTCTAATATATACCGTAGAATCGCACCATAAACATGAGAGATGACTGTAGTTTGTTACAGTATAAAGAACCGAATCCTGTGTACCTCCTCTACTGTTTTTCTACCATTCATATACTTTCACAAGAGGAAACAGGAATATTTGAGACTGAAGGCCAAAGAGTTCCTCTGTCCCACCTAGTTAGCATCTTTACTATGGAATAACTTTTTTCTTTTATTATTTTTATCACTGTAATCTCATTAAGGCTATGTCTATACTAGAGACCTTACAGCAGCATAGCTGTACCAATTCTGCTGTGCCACTGTAAGATCTCTTGTGTAGCCGCTCTAAGCTGACAGAAGAGAGCTCTCCTGTCAACATGTTAAACAACCCCCAGCAAGCAGCAGTAACTACATTGGCAGGAGAAGCTCTCCCACTGACCTATTGCTGTGCACGCTACCACTTATGCCGGCAAAACTTATGTCACTCAGAGGGGTGGGTTTTTTTATACCCCTGAGCCACATACACTTTGCCAGCATAAGTGGCAGGGTAGACATGAACTAATAGTCTGTCACCCATCCAACAGATTACTTATCTCTGAGCAAAGATGTACCTTCTATACTTACTTTAAGCCTTGCCCCTAACTGCTCCCAGTGCCCCTTTGTGCATTAGCCAACTGCTAATTTTGGAGCATGTCTACACAGGGAGTTTTTCCTGATGAACTCCACGTGTAGATAAACTCTTAGTGACTTGATATTTTGGAAAGTGGTTGGGATTGAAATACAGGCCTGGCAGCAGCAGATATTATGAGCCCATTGTTTTCTTCTTCACCAGCTGGAGCTGAATGGAGTGGAACTGGCAAAAGGGACAGACAGTGACATAGATGTGGAGTTCCTCAAGGAAATCATGGAAATCAATGAGACACTGGCAGAACCTAATAATGAGGCTAAAATAGAAGAGATTGAAAGTTTCATTGAAGGTGAAGTCTAGACTTGTCTAATGTACAGGAATAAGTTACAATGCTATATTTTCTATAATGTGACAGAAGGCTAGTCTCTCTAATTAAGGTGATGTAATGTGGGAAGGACTGCCCCATAGCACCTCCTGCTGCCTGAGCATGGCACTGTAAGTGCTCCCTGCCCAGGGCCCCCGAAGAACACCACACAGTTCAAAAGGGTCTAAAGCATAATTGCCATGTTAAGGTTCTACTTTATTAAATTTAAATATACTTGAAATAAGTATCTCCTTTTGAGTGCAGGGTTTGCACAGCCCTCCCCCGTGGGGACTGTATTTCTTAGTCCAGTCTGCGATCTCTCCACTTGGGCCCAAGGGTGCACAGCCCTTCTTTGGCCCGTGGTTCTCTGGGTCCAATTCAGTCTCTGCCTTAATCTTCTGCAGCACTTATCTGCAGCCACTTTTTTCCAGCCACCTGCAGCCCCTGGGCTTCTGTCCTGCTGCTTCTGTCTCTAGAAGCACACCATCCAGGCTCCTTGTTCTAGAGAGCTCTCCTGGGAGATACTGTGTCTAGGAACCCTTTATCAAGCTTATTAATAAATGGCCAGTCAGTCACCCAGGGATTTAGTTGGTTCCAGATGGGTTTGAGTTGGCTCATTCTCTCTATCACAGGTAGGCTATCCCAGGTAGGCTGGTCCATAACGTCCCTTAAAGGGCCAGCTCTGTGACAGGAGGAAGTTAAGAAAATAGCTTTTCCACATTTTCCTATGTTTTTCATCATTATGTTGAATAGGACAAACTTTAGTCCATGTCCTTGTTTTTATTCTGATTGCTTTAGATCCTCTATCATTCTGTCCTTCTATTTTGCATTCCCTGCACATATACACACCTCTGTGTTCTTAATCTAACACTTACCACTATAGTTGTTCACTTGTGCCCTTACCTGATCAGTATTTATCTTTCTATGTTCAGCTATGGTATGCAAACCCACTGAGGCCTGCAAAAGCTATAAACACAAGAGGGCATCAAACAAGTTTAAAACCCAGCAAAACAGACAATCAACTCAAGCTTGCTTTTAGAAGTGTGTTCCTTCCCCCTCAACCTTCATTTCCACTGAAGGTTTCTATTGTCATGTATGTGGACTTCATACTTTATCTGCCTTAGGAATTCTGCTTATATGCATTCAGCATTGTGTGACTGCTCCCCTGGTATCTATGAAATAGGACTCCTTTCGGGTTCCTCTTTTTTTAAAAAAAGGAAGAGGAGCAGTATATCGGTTTGACCAACGTAGTGTCTAGTGCCTAATCTCCAATTTCTCTTTTGTCCTTTCATTGTGCCAATTTTCTCTTAACTAGTGGATAATTTTTTTTAATTAAGCAATTTTCCTGTTTGTCTACAGAGAACGTAAATATCATTACCACTTCTCTTTTTTTAATTGACCTCTCAGTTCTCCTGTCCCAGATGAATGTGTATACATAGTATACTAGCGATTGTCATGGGGGTCTGGACACCAGTTTGTGCTGGTAGATTGAGCTGCAAAACCACTTGCATTTTCTCCACCCAAACTTTAAACTAGATAACTTACACTGCTTGCCAAGGTGCCCCTGAAAAATAGAGTTCCTTTTTATAAGCAATATAAAAAGGACTTTATTAGTTCAGCTTTACTAGTCCGATGCAGGTGTGGCCACAGCTTGTTATAAAGGCTACCTTTTCAAAGCAAATATTTTTTCTGTTCTGTTCTTTTTACAGCAAAATTCCATACGTGCAATATCATTAACAAAATCTTACTAACAGGAAATGTATCTAGTGCCTGTTATAATCTATATAGCAAGCTTCTAACTAGTTTGGCAATAAGAAAATGTGCATGTAGCTTTTGAATAATGGTTTAAACATGTTTGAGGTCATGTTGCCTATAAAGAGAAATATATTATTCAGTGTTTTGAAGTTGTCAGGATAAAGAGTAATGGGTTAGTGTGAAGGAAGTATTCAGCGTGGAGATTGAGAAAGTGTTAAGACTGATAAGGGAAGTAATTCTTGGCTCCAGAGAGATAGTGGAGCAACGCAGAAGCCCAAAGATCAATTAATTGATCTTTAAATATTCATGGTAAATAGGCCCAATGGCCTGTGATGGGATGTTGGATGGGGTGGGATCTGAGTTGCTACAGAGAATTCTTTACGGGGTATCTGGCTGGTGAGTCTTGCCCATATGCTCAGGGTTCAGCTGATTTGCCATATTTGGGGTCGGGAAGGAATTTTCCTCCAGGGCAGATTGGAAGAGGCCCTGGAGGTTTTTCGCCTTCCTCTGTAGCATGGGGCACGGGTCATTTGCTGGAGGATTCTCTGCTCCTTGAAGTCTTTAAACCATGATTTGAGGACTTCAATAAGCTCAGACATAGGTGAGAGGTTTATCGCAGGAGTGGGTGAGTGAGATTCTGTGGCCTGCATTGTGCAGGAGGTCAGACTAGATGATCATAATGGTCCCTTCTGACCTTAATATCTATGTAAGGAGAGCTTAGAGAAGACATTTAGGAAAATGGTGTGGGGAGCAGTGCTATGTGATGCAAGAGCTCAAACTGGAAAATCTTGGGAGTCTTTTCTGGCTTGACAATCTATCACTCTGTGACAGAGAAACTTTCACTGAACTCCAGCAAGCACTGAAAGTTTGAGGGCTTGTCAACTGTGGAGAAGTACTAGGTGGATGATGGTTCAGAAGGATAGTCAATAAATTGGAAGGTTACATGGTGATGGACAGCTGAAGTTCAGACTGTTCAACAGGGGACACCAGTGCAATCTGATGAAATGAAGATGTAGAGTTTGAGTACAGCAAGTCTCATCTACTGAACAAAGGAGAGGATAGTATAGCATGATATGGAACATAGTAGGGAGCTGTGAAAGGTCCTCTGCTCAGAGGGGCCGGAGTCACTCAGTAAACTTTTCTCTAAATATTAATGCTAGTCACCATGACAAGAGAACATATATACTATAACGACACTGTGACCAGTTTCAAAGAAGGTTTTAAATCACTTTATGGTAGAGCATGTTAATAAGGAGAAAATGTAGCAAAGTATTTGGTTTGAAGAGCCTTACGCTTTCACCCACAAAATTTAAAATATGGTAACCGTGTATTTGGGAGAGTGCTGTAAGAGTGTCTTCTCATCCTGCCTACTTTGTCCATTAATGTGTTCTAGGTAGTGGCCAACCATCAGTTCAATGGTGAAGTATTTTCACACTTTTATTCTGCAGAGTTAATGATTCTGGCTGCAAGAAATAATAGCAATAGTCAGTATTGTGAAAGGGTAAAATAAAATTCAGAGTGTAAGCTGAACTTTTAACCAAGCTACTAGCCCTTAAAGTTCGTGATGACATTAGTCTCTGTATTGACTCAGCATGAAGTCATAAGGCAATGTTATTGAAAGTGCTCAGTGAGCATATATACAGCTTTGAATAAGACTATGTATTTTTTGGTTTTTACAGTTAAACGAGAAGAATTGACCAAGGATGTGAGCAAAGCTTTTGAAAGAGGTAGTGATCTCAGTTACTTCTTGAATTTTTACTGCTATAATGTCAGAGTAATGAGTGCTAAAAACAGCATGTTTTGGTATAAAGTATTTAGTGAACTAAGAATTAAAGTATCATTCACTGCCTTTAAAAATAAAAAACTTCCAGAAACTGATGGGCAAGCCAGTACAGATCCCAGAGTACTGGTATCAAGCTTCTAGCAAGATGACCTGCTCAGTGAGCAGGCTGCTGTGTTTTGCACCAGCTTGTCTCTGAATAGTTTTATGATGTAGCTCCACGTGAGATGAAACCCTAATGGCAGTTGTACACCTTCCGTGAAAAGGACTGAAATTACCTCCACTGTCATCACCAGCTCTTTTCCTTCAACTCACAGTTGGCATGTCTTTATTGTCTGGGTTAAGTCTCGGCCATCTTACTCTCATCCATACCCCAATGTTAGACACTGGCTGTGGCAGTGAACTACATTCTCTGAGTCAAATGAGAGAATACTGACAATGCTGCATCCCATGCCTCCTGGCTAACTCTCCTAACAGCCCCATATGTGTCTTGAATGCAGGCAGGGTGACAAAATGGTACCCTTTGGGACCCCACAATTAACAGCACTTCGGGAAGAGAAGCAATTGCCAACTACACAGTGAGATCTTTCCAAGAAAAAAGAACAAAGCCACTGAAGAGCAGCCTTCTCCACTCCTGCTAGGGTCTGCTGGTGAGACATCTTATGATTAATGGTATCATAGGCAGCTGACAGATCGAATACCACCAGCATGAACATCTGATGTTCGTTCATCTCCTGGAGAAGATAATCAACCACTGCAGTCTCTGCAATGCGAGTACAGACCTGGCCTTGGCAAAGTGTTGAAGAGATCAAAAGCATTCTAGATCGTGTGAGCCATGTCTCACCACAGCCTTCTCCATAATCTTACCCAACATGGGATACAGGTCAATAATTTAACTAGATTGTCAGTGTCACTTGATGACTTTTTGAGCAGTGTGCACTAATGCTTCCTTTTAAGCAGGATGCGCCCTGCCCTCACAGAGAGGCAAACAAAGGACCCACTATTTCCCCACTGGTCTCCACCTGTCAGGCGCTGCTTCCCGGTAGTCAGGCCTACTGCTTAGAGCAGACGACAAAGCTGGACGTAGGGTTGGCACTGGGCCAAGGGTCGTGCTGGAACTGAGATCTGGGGACAGCCAGGGTCAGAACAGGAATCAGTGTCTATAGATAAGTCAAACAGGTCTGTAGCTGGAGTCCAGGTATATGACAGAGGTCAAAGCCAGTTGGTTCAGAATCAGGTAGGAGGGGGCCAGGAGACAGGGTAAGAAGTGGTCAGGAGCAGGGTGGGAGTCTAGAGAGTCTGATACACTGTGAAGCAGTAGCAGTGTTCCTAACTGGGTAATGCTGTTGCACAGAGTGATTTGCAGCTCTGGGGGGGGATGGAGAAATACGTGAGCCTGGGGGTCAGCTGACCCAGGCTCTGCTCAGGGATGGCTGAGTAACTGCAGGTTCTGTGGGAAAGGTAATTCACTGCAATGTTGCCACATGCCTGAGTGATGACTCAATGCAGCTCTGTGGGAGGGACAGCTGAGTGAGTAGCTCTGGTTTGGCTGCAGGTTTGCCTCACGTCACCTGCCAGGAAGTATGTGGAGCCAAAACACTGCCTGCAAGAAAAATCTCTCACCATCTTCAGTACCTCAGTGAGAATCACTGCCTGAAACTACTGCCTGAAACTACCAGCCAAGATGAGGCCCTTGTTCTGTCACCAGGAAATCAGACACCCCATCCGTAATCTGATCAATTTGGTCTGTAAAACAACAAATTTCCTCAACAGGAGGGAGTCAGACCAGCCACTGAATTCAGACTGTCCTGATTTAACAGACTGTCTATAACCTAGAATAAACCTGCTGTCCAAGATTTTGCAGATGCTTTGGTAGAAGAAAATAACTCTTTCTTTACTTCCCAAACCTTCATGAAACAGCTGCTGAGCCTCTGCATGAGATTTCCACCACTGGCACTCTAGCTGTCTTCCTCTTGCTTAATTTGTTTCAGGTCCTCAGTAAATCAGGGTAACTGTGAGAATGAAACTAGCAAAGAGGGCACCTAGAAGTATTATCTTCCCTAATCATCACAATTGTGGCCTAACAATGGAACAAGACTCTCTGGAACCCTTCTAGTTCCATTAATCAGTCAAGGCAGACCATTCAAAGAGGTCTCTCACCCTGACAGGAGAAATGAGCCCCAACCTCAAACCATAGGCAGTAACTATTGGTCCGTGATGCTAGTTTAAGATTCAATTGCATAACTTGCAGTCCCAATCCAAAAAACAGGTCCAAAGAGTGGCCACTTCTGAGAGTTGATCCAGTAACTACCTTTGATAGGCCCATGGCTTTCATGATGTCCAGGATCTCCTGACCACCTCAGAAGATTCATCATCCACATGAAGATTGCTCTCCGTGATTTGAATCCTTCCCTGTATTTCCATTGCCACCAGGCTGAGGCATGTAGTCCCCTTACAAAGGGACTTGACAGTGCAGCAGATCCACTGGTACACTAAAATCAGTCCCACCTTAATCCCATCTGGGGCTTGCATGCTAAATTGACACTTACTCTGTCAGATCCAGTTTAGTGAAGACTTCCTATAGTTCAGGTGGGATGCAATCAGCACTGCCACGCTTTCTCCCTACTGACCGTCCTTGCTTCATGATATACCAAACATCTAACTGGTAAAAGCTGTGCCAGAACTCAGTCATCTACTCCTGTGGTCTCTGGATCCCTACTCTGCCAGTCTCACTGCCATGGAATCAGTGGAAAGAGGAATTTAAGATCCTCCTTATCTCAGGGCCCTCACTCACCCCAGGGTACAAACCCTTTCATCTACCCTGTCTCAATTTTAAGATTCCTTCAACATTACAATCTTTCTTGGTCTCTTAGAGGCTGCCCATATTTCTAATTCCACAATCCCCCATAACCAGCCTCCCTCCCACAAACATAGGTACCTTACTAAGGGTTTCCTACTGTAATGATTACCTGCCCTGCTGGCCTCATATCTTGGATGAAATTGCTTTAACTACAACATATTAGTGGATCCTTTATGTTGAAGGATTTAATATTAACACCACTTAAAAAGAAATACAGAGCCTGAAGGCATGCTCCAGTGCTGTCTGAAAGAGCTCCTTTTACAGGCAGAGCCCTTCTGGCAGTGGTGGTGGGATGGAGCCAGTCTTTGTTGTAGCAGTGGTTCCTAGCTAGGCTCCTGGGTCTTACTCCTGTTATGTCTGTGTCATATAGTTGTAATGGAAATAGTCCAAGCACGTCTCTGATGCCAGTCTTACAGTTTGATGCCTAATGGTCCACTGGGGTTTTTTTTGTTGGTGCTTCTCAGAGAAGTAATTGGAGGGCACTGTTGTTGCATGTCTTTTCCCCATTCTTTGTACACCTTGTCTTTTTAGATTGTAAGCTTTTGGGGCAAGCCCATTTCTTATATTTGTTTTATAGAGTGCCTATTGCAAGGGGCGCCCGATCCTGACTGAGGCCTCCACTGTTACAACATAAGCTTTACTGTGGTATTCGTGGTATTTGAGTTTTTTAAATTCACGTTTAGTTCTGTTATTGAGATGGCCATTTTACAACAACAAAATGTTTTAAATTAAATTTCTAAGATGAAACAGACTCCATTCTAATATAAACTTCAGTTCTTTATTTCAGATGATCTTCAAGAAGCCAAGAAACTTCTAGCCAAAATGAAATATTTTGAAAACTTGGAGGACAAGGTGAAGAGCAAGAAGAATCCTTCCTGATATCACATTCTTTGCCATTAAGACCCAATTCACTTTTGATTAAAGTAGTGATTTGTAGTTTCTGATTCAGGAACTAAAAGCAGCACAACCATTGTGTGCCTCTTGATTTTTTCAGTCCTTACTTACCTACGGAAACAGAAGAGCTGTGTAAAAGACATCCATATACCACCCAATGACATTAGTTTGCAGTCTTGGAAGTGGAATGTTGCCGGCAATAATGATCCTGTACTCCTGAATTCCAACTGCTACCTTTGTGGCCACGCTCCTTACTGTCAATACTTATATATTCTGTATCCCAAAGTGTATAGCTACCTATCCCTAGTGGACAATAAATGAGTATGCAGATCACTGTTGCTATTGGGATTTAGTCAGGGCCCGATGCTGCACTGACATCAAAAAGTGTTGCCTAAGTAAGGCCTGAATGCCCACTTTGGTGGATTTTCCTGACTCCTTACCAAACGCTTACAGCCATGGGGAAAATGGTGCTTGTTTATAGGAAAAGTTTTAGCAAACATTGCTCACTGGAGAGTTTCTTGCAGGACCTGGAGACAGATGGTAACAACTTTCTCAGTTGTACTGAGGGCAGAGATTATTCAGGGTGGGAACGCATTTGCCTCCTTCAACCAGTGTGATAGTCGCTCTTACCTTGTTTACTATCACTTTGATCAGGATATGTTTAATATCTTACTTTTGCATGAACCTAGCAAGAAGAACCTTATCAAACTCTCCTGCTCAAAGCTGCCCTTATTTCCTTTCACATCACTGTGTGTTGGTGAGGCAGTTGAAAGGAGTAAGCAAAACTGGAGACTTGAGTGTACTTTGTATGTTGCCTTGTAATGCTTAAACTAAATTCTTGGCCAGCTCTAGCTGTGCACTGAACAAACAGGGAGAGAGATATTTAGCCTTTTTTTGAGAATCTAAACCAGATAGGACCTTATTTCACACAAGAGATGAGTTCATGACAGTGCAGCAGGAGATATCTAGAGTAGAAATTAATTTATCTGTATATTGTAAAAACAAATGATTAAATTATTAGAATAACTTCATGACAAGCAGTAAGAACACAGTGGCTTTGTCTGTTAGCTTTTCCCTAAAACTTCCCATTGATTTTACTCTTTAGGTCTATGTAGAGAAGAACCCCGCTGCCTATGCTGTTTTAATCATCATGTCATCTAAGCATGTTCTGAGTAGATCTAGACAAGAATGGTTAAAATGCTGACATCTCTACAGCAGTGCTCCTGCTATTATATCACTTGTGGAACTGCACCAGTGGTAGCATCAGTCGGAAACCACCAGAGAGCACATAAGTTACAGCTTCTGTAATAGATCCTTATAAGGTGAGGAAACACAACAATCAAAGGGGAATGTAAATGCTGTAATAAATTAAGACCTTTGGTGTTTCAGTTTTAAGGGAAATTTAAAATGTCAGTTCACTTTTGATTCAAAGTGCTGGCTGGACAGCCCTGGTGATTAAACAGAGGACTCTTCCACACTACAGGTACAGTATTGACAATTGAAGCTATACATCGGGGTAGTCAATAGGCAGACTGCGGGCCAAATCTGGACCACCAGATGCTTTTGAATGGACCCCAAAATCTTTTTATTATTGTTATTATTTTCTTTCCTGGAGTCTGGACCTTGACCAAGAAATTTGGATCTTGATAAAAATAATTAACTACCCCTGCTATACATGGTCTTCCTGTGGTATCAGTGTTCCCCAGTCCTGTCTTGGAATGACCCATCTCTAGGGAATGAGAGAAGTGTTCAGTTTCTATCACAAGTTGAATTTAGGCATCTCTGCTGTAGATACCATTTATTGTCTTTTTGTGACCAGGTATTTTCATCTACCAGGAGCCAGACTCAGGGAGACTCAAATTATTTTCACACAGGTCACCAAATAACTGTTATGGTAGTTTCTGATTTTTTTTTTTTTTTCTAATAGAGGCTGGATTTCAACCACTAATTTCAGGGAGGCCAGTTATATCCTGATCCCCAGTGCCATTCGGTCCTTGTAATACATTTTATCATGAATCATATATATAGTTTCTTACCTACTGCTTTCATTCCAGTGGGATTCATTGCTTGTGTCCATTTTGTGCTGTCACAGAAATAGGATTGTGTAGGAGAAGCCTCAGGTAGGCTGAGGCCTTTCAGAGGAATTAGTCTTGATGGCAGGAGGAGGAGTGTTTTTATGTAGTAACTAGAACAGGGGTTCTCAAATTGCAGTGCGACCCCAAAGTGGGTCGTGACCCCATTTTAATGGGGTCACTAAGGCTGGTGTTGGCCCTGAGCTCCAGCAAGTCTCAAGCCCAAGCCCCGCTGCCCAGGGCTAAAATTACATGTCCCCTGTCCAAGGGCAGAAGCCCTTGAGCTTCAGCTTTGCCCCCCCCCCCCCCCGGACGGTGGGGCTTGGGCAGGTTCAGTCTTCGGTCCCCCCTCCTGGAGTCATGTAGTAATTTTTGTTCTCAGAAGGGGGTCATACTGTAATGAAGTTTGAGAACCGCTGAACTAGGATATTTCAATTAGCAGTAGGTTTTGCATTCAATGTGGCCATTCTTAAATGTTCAGCATTCTAATATCACATTAAAGTAATAGCTACATTTTATTTCAAGAAGTGATGCTCCAACCCCATCGCTGTCTCCTAAATTCTTCATATTGACACCTGATATGGTGAGAGTATGAGGCATGCCATGGATTCACATTGAATGTTTGGAGCAATCCCCCAATGAAGTCTACTCCCATGAGACCAGGTAATCAGCACTGTTTCTGCATGTGTACATTAGCCAAATGTCTCAACATTTTTATTGAATTGAGTCTTTTTCATAGGCAGTACTGTATGTGTACATAAAATACAGTATTTTGACATTCCAGCAAGATTAGTCTACCTTTTTAAATAAGTTTCACCTAATGATATAACAAGCTGCCTTTGAATACAGTCCTTAACATTTTTATATACTATATGGGATCATATGTGTATAATTTCCATTAATGTGGCTGCCTTACACCCATGAGATGTGAAGTGCACTCTGAAATTAATTGCAGAGCTGCCTTCTTTCACATTATAGTTCTGCTTCCTTCTCTTTGATTCTTCCTCTGAAATTAAGGTGTTGAAATTCTTGTTTGATTTCCAGAAAAGATTTGTTTTTTGTCTCAGGAATGACAAAGAAGAGGAAACTGGCAACCAATAAGCTTTCCAGTAAAAACACCACAAAGCAATACTGCTTCAGTCCATTCTAAAAACAAAATACAGGATGTTGGAGATTAATAAAAAAATCATAGTAAATAATACCTAGTTAAGTTTAGAAAATACTAACTCAGATTCTGTTGTCAGTCACTAACCGTGCCAAATCTAGGTTTTAAGTAAAAGGGTAAACTGAAGCTCCATCTGTTCCCTATCTCTTTGTTGTATCATTAGCTGAAATGATCAATAGTAGAGTTGGTGATTTTTTTTTTTAGAACACTTCAAATCTGCAGGGAGGTGCTTAGCTCTACTAGCAGTCCACAACAGGAACCCCTCTCCTGGCTTAAGAGCCTACATAGTTACATAGGGAATGAATTGGGTGCCTGCCTTGCTCCCCACAAAATGAGGAGTAGGAAGTGGTGCCCATGTTATAACATTTAGCGCACTGGTTAGAGAACTTAGCTGGGATGGGGGAGAACTTAGATTCAACTTACCCTTCCCTTGATGGGGGAAGAGAGGATTTGAACAGGGGTTTCCTACATTTCAGGAGAGTGCACTAACCACTGAGCCCTGGTCTACACTAGGACTTTAGGTCGAATTTAGCAGCATTAAATCGATGTAAACCTGCACCCGTCCACACGATGAAGCCCTTTATTTCGACTTAAAGGGCTCTTAAAATCGATTTCCTTACTCCACCCCTGACAAGTGGATTAGCGCTTAAATCGGCCTTGCCGGGTCGAATTTGGGGTACTGTGGACACAATTCGATGGTATTGGCCTCCGGGAGCTATCCCAGAGTGCTCCATTTTGACCACTCTGGACAGCACTCTCAACTCAGATGTACGATTGTTTACCGTTGCTCTGACGCAGGGAGGGGCGACTGACAACACGGCTTACAGGGTTGGCTTCAGGGAGCTAAAATCAACATAGGGGGGTGGCTTTACATCAAGGACTATTTCAGGCAGGACTTCACGGAGGGTTCCAATAAGAAATGGTGCACCTAAGTTATTGTTCTTATTGGAACAAGGAGGTTAGCCTGGCCTCTGATTGATACATGGCTAGATTTACCTCGCTGCACATTCTCTGTGAGTGACTGCAGTGTGACCTAGAGGAATGAGTCCCCTAGACGGGGGGTAGGGGGGAGGGTTTGCAAATGAGTACAAAACAAATCTGGTCTATTTCTTGTTTTGATCCACTCCATCTATCTTTGACATCTTTGGCTGGCAGCAGACGGTGCAGAAGGACTGCATGCCATCCACATCTCATGGCTGCTCGGCAGAAGATGGTACAGTACGACTGCTAGCCATCGTCATCTCTTGCCTGCCCGGCAGAAGATGGTACAATACGACTGCTAGCAATCCGTATTGCCTGCCTGCTCACCATAAGACGGTTCAATAGGACTGACTGCAGGACTAAAGAGAATGACCTGGTAAAGTCACTCCAAATTTAGTCCCTGCGCCCATGTCTGCCCAGGCGCTCCCAGCCGACGCGGCCAGGAGCACCTCGGACATGACGAGGACGGCTACCAGTCATACTGCACCGTCTGCTGCCAGAAGGCAATGGGTTGCTGCTACTGTGTAGCAATGCAGTACCGCGTCTGCCAGCACCCAGGAGACATACTGTGACGGTTACCTGAGCGGGCTCCATGCTTGCCGTGGTATGGCGTCTGCACAGGTAACTCAGGAAAAAAGGCGCGAAACGATTGTCTGCCCTTGCTTTCACGGAGGGAGGGAGGGAAGGGGGGCCTGACAATATGTACCCAGAACCACCCGCGACAATGTTTTAGCTCCATCAGGCATTGGGATCTCAACCCAGAATTCCAATGGGCAGCGGAGACTGTGGGAACTGTGGGATAGCTACCCACAGTGCAATGCTCTGGAAGTCGACGCTAGCCTCGGTACTGTGGAAGCACTCCGCCGAGTTAATGCACTTAATGCACTTAGAGCATTTTCTGTGGGGACACACACACTTGAATATATAAAACCGATTTCTAAAAAACCGACTTCTATAAATTCGACCTTATTCCGTAGTGCAGACATACCCTGAGCTACAGGATATTTTGAAAAAGGCATGCGTCCGATGAAGTGAGCTGTAGCTCACGAAAGTTTGTGCTCAAATAAATTTGTTAGCCTCTAAGGTGCCACAAGTACTCCTTTTCTTTTTGCGGATACAGACTAACACGGCTGCTACTCTGAAACCAGGATATTTTGAGGTAAGGGTCTCTTGGTCCCTTCTGTTGAAACTGTTCCACTGTGGATTAAATAATGAAACAGTGACTGGGCGAGAATGTGAAAGAATGACTCTCTAGTCCAGTGGGTTCAGGCACCCACCTAGGAGGTAGGAGGCCCTATGTCATGTCCCCCTGCTGCAATGACTCCTTATTTATCCACAGTGGAGCAGCTTCAACAGAAGTGTCTGAGGACCCACCCACCCCCCATCAGACTTTCTGGTAGCTCAATGGTTAGCATACTCTCCTTAGAGGTGGTGTGAAAGACCTTCCCTCCCCCACTGCTACAGAAGGGGGAACTCAACCTGGCTCTCCCAAATTCCAGGTGAGTACTCTAACCAGTGGGCTAAAAGCTATAATGTGGATACCACCATCACTCCCTCCTATAAACAAGACTTAGGCACCTAGGTAACTTCATAGAGTCCACCCCATGTAAATACTTATTCTGAGAACACGTCAATTATTTGATATTTTTTTAGGGTTGTACGCAAAAGAGTTTCTCAGTTCAGTAGGCAGTATCCCTTTTCAGTAGTGTCTCTATATATTGAATTTCTTTGCAAGAGCAGGTGGAGTAACTGAAATGATTAGACTAGAAATGGAATTTGGCAACATGTATTGTCTTCACTAAAATAATCTCTCTCTTGACCAAAGATATTTTTCATTGTAAGTGATTGTCCTCAACTGAGTTTGGACAAATGTGGTATGGCCTCAAATAAGAAGTAAACCATTTGTTACAGAGGCTACCTCTTTCTGATCTAACAAGCTAAGCAATAACAAGAGATGCTGACAGGGGATGTGACCTATGAATCTCTGAACTTGGTGAGAATTCTTTATACTTCAATTTTTTCTCATCATAAACCTAACCTGGAGATTAGTCCTCCACATGCAGTCTGACTTTATTGTCTTCTATTGTGTGTTTTTGTATTATTTGTAGATATCTAAAATAAACTTGCCTACTAAGAGTGACTGACTCTAATAATACCTTTGTTGAAGGAGAGTTTTCACTTATCTTAATCTAAGCACTAAGTTCTTTATTGTATAAAGAAGCGCAATTTCTGTGTCTAGGAAAATTTCTCTGCAAGAAGTCAAGTGAACATGAGGCAACTGAGAGAAGATAGTATATGTAATGGATACGTACCACTATAAAGGGGAAGAGCATTCCTATTGTGAAGAAACTCAGCCAACTAACAGATCCTCCTATCATGTAAGCAGCAGGACGTGAAGACTGGGTAAATAATTCAGCAGTCAATGTATTTGTTATACCACCTGGGGATCAATTTCAGAAACAGAACAGATTCTATGGGTAAGTGTGCATTTTCAGGGAAAGCTTCAAGCAAAAACAAAAGAAAATAGTTGCTTTTGAATGTGCCATTAGCTGACCTGGATGTAAAAGATATAGATAGGTCTATATATAAATCCTTTTTGTTAACCAAATATTTTTTTTTTAATTTTATTTTTGGACACTTTTTTTGGTCCAGATTCTGATAACCCCTATTCAGAGTAAGGTGTACCCTTTTACAGAAGTAGTCTTATTGATTTCAATGGAACTGCTCAGGGAGTAAGGTACAACTTAGCGTGAGTAAGGGCCCATTAAAAGTACAATGACAACAAGCCTCATAGAATGATAAGACTGGAGGGGACTTTGAGAGGTCATCTAGTCCAGACCCCTGCACTCAAGGCAGGGCTAAGTATTATCTAGACCATCCCTGACAGGTGTTTGTCTAACCTGCTCTTAAAAATCTCCAGTGATGTAGATTCTACAACCTCCCTAGGCCATTTATTCCAGTGCTTAACTACCCTGACAGTTAGGAATTTTTTCCTAATATCCAACCTAAACCTCCCTTGCTGCAATTTAAGCCCATTGCTTCTTAACCTCTGAGGCGAGGACAACAAAAACAAATTTTCTCCCTTCTCCTTGTAATAACTTTTTATGTACTTGAAAACTGTTATCATGTCCCCCTCAGTCTTTTCTTCACCAGACTAAACAAATCCAATTTTTTAATCTTCCCTCATAGGTCATGTTTTCTAGACCTTCAATCATTTTTGTTGCTCTTCTCTGGACTTTCTCCAATTTAGCCACGTCTTTCTTGAAATGGGGCATTCAGAACTGGATACGCTACTGCAGTTGAGGCCTAATCAGTGTGGAATAGAGCATAAGAATTACTTCTCGTGTCTTGCTTACAACATGCCTGCTGCTATATCCCAGAATGATATTTTCTTTTTAGTTTTTGTTTTTTCAAGTGTTACACTGTTGACTCATATGTAGCTTGTGATCCTCTATGACTTTCTGATCCCTTTCCACAGTACTGCATATTTGCTTCCTATGTGGTTTGGGTGCATCAAAGATACCAGAATGAAGGCCACTTCATGGCCTTGAAGAGAGCATACAGTGAAGGAATGCACTGTATTGGTCATATCATCCTATGCCATTCTGTGCATTTGGGTTGTCTTAGCCGGAGCATCAGCATCCCTATGGGAAGTATTAGCTGTCTTGCTTACACTACAGACAATATTGGCACTATTTTAGAGAGACATTTTAGGCAATTTTATAAACAAAAGTTCACGAATGTGCAATACCTGGACCTAACCCAAAGCTCAGGATGAAAGCAAATATAGATGCCATGCTCAAATAAGGCACCCAGGGGTACAGCTCCTGAAAAAAGAGCATGAAAAGTATTTAGTTCAGATTTCAGTCATCATGTCTTAACATTTGGCTTAAAGTCAAGTGTTTAGCCTTTGAACCCATAAATGACTTTCTGAATAAATAACACAAAATTGGTTACTGACTCAGATAATAATTAGCTTTCAATAAATCAAACAAGTGTCTTCGAAGAATGAGAAAGTCATGTGTATTTAAATTAATCCCTGCTTCTTAGTATACTACAGTGTATAAATGAAAAAAATGTTTCAAATCCCACAGCTTGCCATATTTTGTTGTAAACTGATCAAATTCCATTTAGTCACTATCAACCATTAATTGCTAGTAATAGCCAATTTCTTCTTGTTATTGCTTTTAAAGCAATAAAATACACTAGTCAATCAATTTCACAAATACTTAGTAGTGCTTGAGTCCCCATTGTTAGTAATATTTATAATTAGTAGATGCAAAACTTTCCTTTAAGTCTGTAAAATCAAAGTAAAATTCTGTATTATTACTAGGTTTCAGAGTAGCAGCCGTGTTAGTCTGTATCCACAAAAAGAACAGGAGTACTTGTAGCACCTTAGAGACTAACAAATTTATTAGAGGATAAGCTTTCATGTACATTGGCCAAACTGGACAGTCTCTACGCAAAAGAATAAAGGGACACAAATCTGACATCAGGAATCATAACATTCAAAAACTGGTAGGAGAACACTTCAGCCTCTCTGGCCACTCAGTAACAGATTTAAAGGTGGCAATTTTGCAACAGAAAAGCTTCAAAAACAGACTCCAAGGAGAAACTGCTGAGCTTGAATTAATATGCAAACTAGATACCATTAACTTGGGTTTGAATAGAGACTGGGAGTGTCTGGGTCATTACACATATTGAATCTATTTCCCCATGTTAAGTATCGTCACACCTTCTTGTCAACTTTCTAAATGGGCCATCTTGATTATCACTACAAAAGTTTTTTTTCTCCTGCTGATAATAGCTCATCTTAACTAATTAGCCTCTTACAGTTTGTATGGCAACTTCCAACTGATCTGTGTGTGTGTGTATGTATATAATATATATTTACTATATGTTCCATTCTATGTATCCGATGAAGTGGGCTGTAGCCTATGAAAACTTATGCTCTAATAAATTTGTTAGTCTCTAAGGTGCCACGAGTACGCCTGTTCTTTTTGTATTATTACTAGTTTAACTTTAATATAGTTTCATCACTGTTTAGCCTCCCACAGTGGAGCCCTGTAATCCCATGGGCCAGTCTATTATCTAAGTGTCATTAAATAAGTAATGTGTACAAACTTTCTAGGCCCGAATAATGAAATAACATTTATTTACATTAAAAACACAAAGGTTAGTGTCATAGTGAAGCAGCACACTTATCAGAGACATATGAATGAATTTAGCTGTATAAAACCAATTTTGTGTTGCATGTATTTTTGATAGAACACTAGCAAGAAAGGGAAGATTGGAGGCTATCTTTACAGGGGCAGAATTAAGGCAGTATAAGTACCTTAGCTGTGAACTTCCATACTTACAAGTGTCTTAGTTTCTTGTAAATTTAAACATAAATCTGATTTGGTTGGCTTTTTAGTATTTCTTTCTATAACTACAATATTTGTACAGGACATTTACAGTTAAGTGACTGAAATGGACTCTCAAACTTAAGTTTTTCTTTAGATAGTATTTTATCTGGGGATTATTATTAATTTAAAGTTAGAAAGTATATTTTGTCATTATTTAATCCTACCAGCATTAGACACAGAGCTCCAGAATTTAGACTCAGGACCAAATCTTGCATGATAGCATTGTGATATTATTTGCAAATACGCTATCAGGTGCCAGAAACAAATTCAGAACTCTTGGGAATCCTGCAGTCAGTGCAATCAGAGGTTATTGGCTGTTAATCAGTGTAAGTCAGAACAAGGATAATCTGTATGAAATAGCAACTTCACAGCTGTAAATTGAATGTTTTCTGAAGGACTGCTATAGAGTAAAAAGATGTCAGGACCCCATGAGCTTTTGGCCAATATTTCAAAAGTGACTAGTGATTTTGCATTCCTCGGTTTTTGAGTGCCCAATCTGAAACACCTAAGAAAGGTCTGATCTTCAAAGAGGAGGAACAGAGCTCTTTCTGAAAATCGGGTACCTTTAGCGATTTTTCAGTGCTCAAGCTGAGACACAACAATTTTTTTTAAAAGTTTGGTCATGACCTACATTGTTGTTTAAACTGTGCAACTCTTGCTCCTTCTCTGACTGCCAAGAGAGGATGTTCTCCAACGTTAAAAGCTCTGCTGCTCTATAATCTCACAAATTTTCAAACAAACAGTATTGCATTTCATGGTCCACATGAGCGCTTCTTAATACCTGATACGTCAGGGAGAACGTTAACACTATGCACCAAAAGCTCATCAGGGTGTATCCTCCAATGATGAGCAGTCTTCTTCCCATGTAGTCAATCAGCAAACCCTGTGGACAGAATATCACTTTCTCAGTTAACAGTGATGCCACATTCCCACATCTCTCTTTTTCTATAATAAAAACAGGTATGGTAGAAGTAGAATTTATCACTTACGCAAGTGAGGGCTGTAAGGCATTCACAAGCTCCCGTGCCCAGAGTAACATATGGAATTTTTTCTGCAGGGATCCCAGCTTGTTTAAAAATGTAACTTGCATAGAAGTAAATCTACAAGAAAATATCAACAGAGCTGTGCCAATGTGCTTGAGCAGTGAAATCATCAGTAAGAGGAAGAATTAGGCTCATACGCTAAGCAGCCTTTGAGTAAATTGCATCCTATAACTTACTAAAACCATGAAAACAAAAAGGGAAATCTATAATTCAATCTCTAGGTAAATTTACTGTTAACAAAAACAAATCTGATAGTCTGAACATTATCTTGTGAACAATATAAGAAAGAGTTTGCCTGAGCTATGATACATTCTAGTGTGTGTGAAAGATCACATAAAGTGTGCAGCCTGCACTTCCACACAGAGTTGGAGCGAGACCAGGGCTAAGGCACATTAGTTCGGAGACCTAGTGGGAGCCCTGCTTATTCTGGAATCTGAACTCCAACCCTGCTTCAAGAGGCAAATGGGTTCCCCTTACTGTGTTAACCTAGCACTAGAAGTAAACCTCAACTTTAAAAAAAACAAAAACATAAAACCAAACCCAAAAGTAATTTGTCCAAGGGAAAAAAGAAACAGGAAAGGTTCAGTCATGAGAAGTGAAGCAAGATGTAGTAACTTAAGTTTTGCTGTTTATGCAACATGAGAGGGGATGATGGAGCTTTAATCATTTTGTCAAATGCCAAAGACATAAAGACAAGCAGTAGTAGGGCTCTTGCTCCAGGAAACCTACGTATTATGCTGGCTTTGGGTAGAGAGAGTTAAAAAACAAAGCAAAACAAACTTCCACTCTATCATCCAAATTTGGCATTAATATTTCCTGCTATTTTCAGTTGAATCAGGCTTTTCCCTATCACCATCAGTAAAATAAAGATCCTCTCTCTTCTCCTATACCCCGTGCTCTCCATAGCTCCTATATCAGAGTTCCCTGTTTTTAACGAAGATCAAAGCCAGATGGAAATTAGACAGGCAAAACTTTAAAACAAATTGTTTGGCTTCTGAATAGTGAGGAATTCACTTACAGCATTTATCCCACTGAGCTGCTGGCCCATAGTCATCACAATCACCGTAATGAGCTGCCACTTTACACTGCGATCACCAAATAGTTGCCACGGTTTCTTGGGTTTCTCCCCGTTTAAGGCAAAACGTTCTCTCTCTATATCTTCCATCTCCTCATGGTAGTGCAAGGGCCCATGAAAACGCTTCAAAGCTAATAAGAAAAAATGACACGATATCTCCGTATGCCTCACCATACCTCCAAAACGACCTTAGACTCTGAAAATCCATCTACTCTCCTCTGTGAGCTGACCTTTGCAGGGATCTGCGCAGAAACTGTGATTTTCAAGGGAAGCGGGGAGACAAGCCATTACTTTATTTTGGCGGGGGGGCCTGTTTGGTGGAGGTTGGTGTCCATTTTTCTTTTTGAATTTTTTTTTTTTTTTTTTTGTGGGGGAGATGGAGAGAGACTTAAATGAACTATTTACACAAGGAGCATAACCCATATTTTAAAGTGTTTTCCTAATAGAAACATTAGGCTCCCACATCAATCTGTGAATGAAAAAAAAAGGGGGGGGGTTCTAAATAGCTGAAAGGGAAGTACTGAGTACATCACATCTCTTGTTATGCCAATTGTTATGTTGTGCCAATGGAATATGTTTAATGGACTAAAGTAAAGAGACAGAGACATTTTCCTGTGTGAGCTCTTTTGAGAATGTAGTGCTTGTCTGGTTTCACCCACACAGTTGTTATTGATGTTGAGCTGGAGAGGTTGGGGGCTTGTTTGAAGGCCAGAAATGGGGGTTCAGGAAAGGCTTCTTTCATGATGAGGTCCCCATCAAGTATGGGTCGTAGTTGTTTGACAATTCCCTGTATGGGTTCCAGCGAGAGGTGATAGGTGACTACTGGGGTGTGTGGTCAGAGGGGGTTTTATTTCTATATTGAAGCAGGTTCTCTCGGGATATTCAGGTGGCCTGTTCCATAATGTGATCTACTTCTTTGGTGGAGTGTCTTTGTTTAGTGAAGGCAGTTTTAAGTGTGTTCAGGTGTATATCCCAGACTTTCTCCACAGAGCATATTCTCAAATCCAAAGGTCTTCATTTGATCCCAGAACAGGAACAAAAGGCTGATGGAATGTAATGTTTTGTTCCTTGCTTCTCTTTTATCATTTTAAACTGAAGATCCAGATCCAGATCAGGCTATGCTATAGACCACCGGACCAGGAGGATGAGGTGGATGAGGCTTTCTTCTGGCAACTCGCAGAAGCTACTAGATCGCACGCCCTGGTTCTCATGGGTGACTTTAATTTTCCTGATATTTGCTGGGAGAGCAATACAGCGGTGCATAGACAATCCAGGAAGTTTTTGGAAAGCGTAGGGGACAATTTCCTGGTGCAAGTGCTAGACAAGCCAACTGGGGGGGGGAGCTTTTCTTGACCTGCTGCTCACAAACAGGGAAGAATTAGTGGGGGAAGCAAAAGTGGACGGAAATCTGGGAGGCAGTGACCATGAGTTGGTTGAGTTCAGGATCCTGACACAGGGAAAAAAGGTAAGCAGCAGAATACAGACCCTGGACTTCAGGAAAGCAGACTTCGACTCCCTCAGGGAGCGGATGGGTAGGATCCCCTGGGGGACTAACATGAAGGGGAAAGGAGTCCAGGAGAGCTGGGTGTATTTCAAGGAATCCCTGTTGAGCTTACAGGGACAAACCATCCCAATGAGTCGAAAGAATAGTAAATATGGCAGGCTACCAGCTTGGCTTAACGGTGAAATCCTAGCGGATCTTAAACATAAAAAAGAAGCTTACAAGAAGTGGAAGGTTGGACATATGACCAGGGAAGAGTATAAAAATATTGCTCAGGCATGTAGGAATGAAATCAGGAGGGCCAAATCGCACCTGGAGCTGCAGCTAGCAAGAGATGTCAAGAGTAACAAGAAGGGTTTCTTCAGGTATGTTGGCAACAAGAAGAAAGCCAAGGAAAGTGTGGGCCCCTTACTGAATGAGGGAGGCAACCTAGTGACAGAGGATGTGGAAAAAGCTAATGTGCTCAATGCTTTTTTTGCCTCTGTCTTCACTAACAAGGACAGCTCCCAGACTGCTGCGCTGGGCATCACATCATGGGGAGTAGATGGCCAGCCCTCTGTGGAGAAAGAGGTGGTTAGGGACTATTTAGAAAAGCTGGACGTGCACAAGTCCATGGGGCCGGACGAGTTGCATCCGAGAGTGCTAAAGGAATTGGCGGATGTGATTGCAGAGCCATTGGCCATTATCTTTGAAAACTCGTGGCGAACTCGTGGAAGTCCCAGATGACTGGAAAAAGGCTAATGTAGTGCCAATCTTTAAAAAAGGAAAGAAGGAGGATCCTGGGAACTATAGGCCAGTCAGCCTCACCTCAGTTCCCAGAAAAATCATGGAGCAGGTCCTCAAGGAATCAATCCTGAAACACTTACACGAGAGGAAAGTGATCAGGAACAGTCAGCATGGATTCACCAAGGGTAGGTCATGCCTGACTAATCTAATCACCTTCTATGATGAGATTACTGGTTCTGTGGATGAAGGGAAAGCAGTGGATGTATTGTTTCTTGACTTTAGCAAAGCTTTTGACACGGTCTCCCACAGTATTCTTGTCAGCAAGTTAAAGAAGTATGGGCTGGACGAATGTACTATAAGGTGGGTAGAAAGTTGGCTAGATTGTCGGGCTCAACGGGTAGTGATCAATGGCTCCATGTCTAGTTGGCAGCCGGTGTCAAGTGGAGTGCCCCAGGGGTCGGTCCTGGGGCCGGTTTTGTTCAATATCTTCATAAATGATCTGGAGGATGGTGTGGATTGCACTTTCAGCAAATTTGCGGATGATACTAAACTGGGAGGAGTGGTAGATACGCTGGAGGGCAGGGATAGGATACAGAGGGACCTAGACAAATTGGAGGATTGGGCCAAAAGAAATCTGATGAGATTCAATAAGGATAAGTGCAGGGTCCTGCACTTAGGACGGTAGAACCCAATGCACAGCTACAGACTAGGGACCGAATGGCTAGGCAGCAGTTCTGCGGAAAAGGACCTAGGGGTTACAGTGGACGAGAAGCTGGATATGAGTCAGCAGTGTGCCCTTGTTGCCAAGAAGGCCAATGGCATTTTGGGATGTATAAGTAGGGGCATAGCGAGCAGATCGAGGGACGTGATCGTTCCCCTCTATTCGACATTGGTGAGGCCTCATCTGGAGTACTGTGTCCAGTTTTGGGCCCCACACTACAAGAAGGATGTGGATAAATTGGAGAGAGTCCAGCGAAGGGCAACAAAAATGATTAGGGGTCTGGAACACATGACTTATGAGGAGAGGCTGAGGGAACTGGGATCGTTTAGTCTGCAGAAGAGAAGAATGAGGGGGGATTTGATAGCTGCTTTCAACTACCTGAGAGGTGGTTCCAGAGAGGATGGTTCTAGACTATTCTCAGTGGTAGAGGAGGACAGGACAAGGAGTAATGGTCTCAAGTTGCAGTGGGGGAGGTTTAGGTTGGATATTAGGAAAAACTTTTTCACTAGGAGGGTCGTGAAACACTGGAATGCGTTACCTAGGGAGGTGGTGGAATCTCCTTCCTTAGAAGTTTTTAAGGTCAGGCTTGACAAAGCCCTGGCTCGGATGATTTGATTGGGGATAGGTCCTGCTTTGAGCAGGGGGTTGGTCTAGATGACCTCCTGAGGTCCCTTCCAACCCTGATATTCTATGATTCTATGATTCTATGTCTACACTACACAGCTTTTAGCAACATGGCTGTATCACTACAGCTGTGCCACTAAAAGTCACGCAGTGTAGCCGCTGTTTGTCGGCTCTCCTGGCGACAAAAAATCTTCCACCCTCAACGAGCGGTATTTGCGTTTTGCCTTCAACATTGGTTCTCCACTTGTAAGGTTACTCCCTTCTCTTCATGTGCCAATATATATTTATGCCTGTATCTGTAATTTTCACTCCTTCCATCTAAAGAAGTGGGTTTTTTACCCACGAAAGCTTATGCCCAAATAAATTTGTCAGTCTTTAAGGTGCCACCAGTATCCTCATTGTTTTTGTGTCAAGTTTGTGTTATCATGTGTGGACTTCACCTGCACTTTCGTGGGACACTTGGCACCTGTTGCATTAGGACTCCATCACTTTTTGGAATTTGAACAACAAGGAGAATAGGTTTCAGAGTAGCAACCGTGTTAGTCTGTATCCGCAAAAAGAACATGAGTACTTTTTGCACCTTAGAGACTAACAAATTTATTTGAGCATAAGCTTTCGTGGGCTACAGCCCACTTCATTGGATGCATAGAATGGAACATATAGTAAGAAGAGATATATATATAGTGTGACAGGGTTGGGCCAGATGGCTATAGGAGAGTAATAGAAGGCAGATATATTAGCCCCAGGCTAAGTAGGCCCCTTTTCCCTGGGTAAGGTAACAGGGAAGGTTCCAGAACAATCAGGAACCTTCTGGAGACAATTAAGACAGGCTGATTAGAACACCTGCAGCCAATCAAGAAGCTGCTAGAATCAATTAAGGAAGGCTAATCAGGGCTCCTGGGTTTTAAAAAGGAGCTCACTTCAGTTTGTGGTGTGCGTGTGAGGAGCTGGGAGCAAGAGGCACTAGGAGCTGAGAGTGAGACCGCGGACTGTTGGAGGACTGAGGTGTACAAGCATTGTCAGACACCAGGAGGAAGGTCCTGTGGTGAGGATAAAGAAGGTGTCGGGAGGAGGCCATGGGGAAGTAGCCCAGAGAGTTGTAGCTGTCACACAGCTGTTCCAGGAGGCACTCTAGACAGCTGCATTCCACAGGGCCCTGGGCTGGAACCCGGAGTAGAGGGCGGGCCCGGGTTCCCCCCAAATCCTCCCAACTCCTGGTCAGACACAGGAGGAGTGGACCTGGGCTGTGGGTTCAGAAAAAACAGCCAAGCTGAGGGCTGCCGTGAAGCTCCAAGGCGAGCAAATCCACCAATAAGCGCAAGACCCACCAAGGTAGAGCAGGAACTTTGTCACAGTAGATAGATTAGATAGATATACATACAGAGAACATGAAAAGGTAGAGTAAGAGGCTAATTAATTAAGATGAGCTATTATTAGCAGGAGAAAAAACACTTTTGTGGTGATAATCAAGATGGTCCATTTAGACAGTTGACAAGAAGGTGTGACGATACTTAACATGGGGAAATAGATTCAATATGTATAATGACCCAGACACTCCCAGTCTCTATTCAAACCCAAGTTAATGGTATCTAGTTTGCATATTAATTCAAGCTCAGCAGTTTCAAAGCCCAATGCCAACTCTGTCCACATATTTATTCAAGTGACACCATCATAGGACCTAATCAGATTAGCCACGCCATCAGGGGCTTGTTCACCTGCACATCTACCAATGTGATATATGCCATCATGTGCCAGGAATGCCCCTCTGCCATGTACATTGACCAAACTGGACAGTCTCTACGCAAAAGAATAAAGGGACACAAATCTGACATCAGGAATCATAACATTCAAAAACCGGTAGGAGAACACTTCAGCCTCTCTGGCCACTCAGTAACAGATTTAAAGGTGGCAATTTTGCAACAGAAAAGCTTCAAAAACAGACTCCAACGAGAAACTGCTGAGCTTGAATTAATACGCAAACTAGATACCATTAACTTGGGTTTGAATAGAGTCTGGGAGTGTCTGGGTCATTACACATATTGAATCTATTTCCCCATGTTGAGTATCCTCACACCTTCTTGTCAACTGTCTAAATGGGCCATCTTGATTATGACTACAAAAGTTTTTTTCTCCTGCTGATAATAGCTCATCTTAATTAGCCTCTTACTCTACCTTTTCATGTTCTCTGTATATATGTGTGTGTATGTGTGTATATATATATCTTCTTACTATATGTTTCATTCTATGCATCCGATGAAGTGAGCTGTAGCCCACGAAAGCTTATGCTCTAATAAATTTGTTCGTCTCTAAGGTGCCACACGTACTCCTGTTCTTTTTAAGGAGAATAGGGTACTTCCTACTTGAAAAGAGCTATGGCTAATAATTCTGAGACCCCATATTTCTCTCACACATGAGATGTCAACAGAAAAAACGGTATTTAAAAGGTAACCAAGACTGGAGGTGTAATGGAATGCCAAAATGGATCATACCGTTCAGCCACTAGGTGACACAGTGTGTAAAATATCTTATTTAAGCTAACCTCAGCCATACCTGGCAGAGCATTAAAGGATCTTATAATGAATACATCTAGTGTGTATCTTGCTCAGAAGAAAGCTCTGTGACCAGTCCATATCTGGGCCAGGAGCACCACATGGTTCTCCAGATGATAAACATCCAAACAGTTTAAAACTGGAGGCTTTGCTTCAACCCGCTATCACATTCCTTTTCTTTTCTTGGGATGGTCAAAAGAAGCAACCAGCTCTCAAGACTTAATTTCCCCCATATTAATTCTTATAGCAATAGACAAGCCCCCCCATGGTTTTTTTTGGTTTGTGGAATGACCATTTCTTAAAGTTTGTAATGATCCACAGTTGGCTGAATAGGAAGTAACAGGCCATATTGGCGATCATGCTTGCAGTAAATCCTGAGTGTTCTTGAAGTACTACCAACCCCAAAAGTTTAAAAACCATTAGACTAGCCCAAAATCATAAGACTTTGAAGTATATATTGTGGGTTGTGGTCTGTCTTTTGAATTTCTAATTCCCCATTATATGGGTGTGCCAACTCTCCAAATAATTGAATACAGTGATTTTGTCACCTGCTGCAAGAGCTCTCACTGGCAGCCTGATGGCACAGAGATCCAAATTCTTCCTAAACCCAAACATTCAAATTAATTAATTCTGTGATCTATACATCTGCCCACTTACCCCAGCCTGCAATTATTCACCCTCCCACCTCTTCTCCTCCTGCAGCTCTTGCAGTTCTTCACTCCTGTCTCTCAGGAGAGGGGTTGGCAGCTGGGGTATGGTCCTCTTCTCCCCCTATCCAGGCCTAACGGGGCAGCTTGAGAGGTCCTTTACCCTCTCTCCAGGATGGGAGGGAGAGGAACAGGGAGCAGAGTGACCCATTATTCACAGTGGGAGAGAGAGGAGGAGAAAGCGGAGCTGTTGTGAACTGCTTAGCTCTTTCTGCTCCTCCCTCCCCTCAAGTGGTAATGGCATAAGTTGCTCCCTCCCCTAACCCAAAATGTCTTCTGGGCTCCTGAGGCGAGGGGAGAGCTCTGCCTGCTTCCTGCAGCAGCTCTGATTGGCTGCTCCTCCCCAGGAGGCAGGCAGGCGGGGAAGACAGACAGACAATCAAACGGATTTTCCCCCAGGCCAGCTGAAATGCAAAGGATTGCTTCTCAGATCATCACAGACAGGCTCCAGCCAATTCCCACCTGGAAGAGTTGGCAACACCGGTCCTGCCATGAACCCATTTCTTTTGATGGCCTGTACGACAGACACCACCTGCCTCTCCTTCCTGCCAGTTCCTAACCCCTTGCCACGGCAATGCTCAACCCCTCGCCCAGGCAGTGCCCAACCCCTCCTGCAAGGGACAGTGGTCAGGATATAGGCCCAAAGAAACTAGCACGGAGCTCAGAGGGAAATGACCTATAGCCAGGGGGATGTGAGCAGGTAGATGAGGTCAGGTGAGCCAGCAGTGTCAGGGCTGTGAGCCTGCTGGGAAAGGAACATGAGCTATCGGGTTTTAGGATTCTCTTCAGAGAGGGAAGGGAGATGGGACTTGTACAGTGGAGATGAAGAGAAGAGAGAGGCACGATCTATGTTAATCTTGTGGTTTCCTAGGGACAGGAGGAGAGAATAAGTGCTGTAACTTACCCTTGGTGCATTTCATCTCATCCCCTCTGTCAATAAGAAGATACCTGGGACTTTCAGGAAACCAAGGGAGAAAGAATAGTTGGGCTAATGCTGGGAAACAGCTGCTGGAGAGCAAGAAAGGCCAATACTTTTCTCCACCAAGTAATTCCCTGAGTGAAAAACAAAAATAAAAGTAAGTATCTGCTAGTGGCCTTTCAGTGCTCTGCTAGAAATGAGATACTGATCCTATCAAAAATAGTCTAGTTCCTAGGTGAAAGGTCTTCCTGTTTCAAAAGTCACCCATTTCTTGTCAGCGTCAACAGAGAGGCAAGAGAATTAATGGCATAGGGAGAATTAACTACCTCTTCACCCCTAAACTAGGTACTACCCACTAAGCGTTGGGACGCATCAACAGGGGAAACTTGCCCTGCTGTTGTCTATGTTGCACTGTTTCTAACGACCTCAGCCTCCAGGACCTGCCAATAATGTGAAATTAAATTTAGAACAAGTAAAAACATGAGGAATTCATTCAGCTTATGTCTGGGACCTGCATCATGATGTATTTTGGGCAATGTAAACTTGTTAAAAATGCAATGGGATTTAAAATATTGATAGCTGCTTTAAAAATGTTAACAGACTAAGCTAGAAGGACAAATTCTTAAAAGTGGCCACCTTACCCTTGTGATCCTTTTAACTGTGTAGTATTGGTATAGGAAAGCACTGATGACACTTTATACCTACAGTGGTCAGTGAGGGAAGAGGAGGTCAAGAGTTGGGGATAAGGTAAAGGAAAGGAGACTTCAGAAGGTTCTGGGTACTAGAAGGGAGAAGCAGTAGACATTGTGCTATTATGCAGAGTACTGGAGCCAGCAGAGGCTGATATGACCGCTGGAAGCCTTTGGTAAACTTAATGAAATAATTTTTTAATTTTATTATCCTCAGATCAGGTTCTGTGTCCCTACGCTCTGTTTGCCAGAAGTTGGGAATGGGTGACAAGGGATAGATCACTTGATGATTACGTGTTCTGTTCATTCCCTTTGGGGCATCTGGCATTGGCCACTGTAGGAAGACAGGATACCGGGCTAGATGGACCTTTGGTCTGACCCAGTATGGCCGCTGTTATGTTCTAACGTGCAGGTCCTGCTGGTTCTATCAGGATGTCATATAAACAAATATTCCTTTACTCTCAGTCCCACCCTTTTAAATTGCATGTTTCAGCTCACTTGTATTGTTTTGCGCTAAAGCTCCAGCTAGACACTTGCAGAAATATCATCTGAGCATATAAATGTATCTAATTTACAGCTGTCGCTATGGCTGACTCAGGTAAAGAGAGAATGATTCCACATGGATACTCTACAGCTGGATGGATGCATGATGTAAGTCACCTAGTAGTTAGCTGATCAATGGGAGTATGGGAGGGATTTTACCCCTTTCCCCCTACAGAGACAGCCACTGGAAGAAGCTGGGTGACTAATGCAGGTGACTACTGAGTTTGGTTACCTTTTAGAAGTTGGTAATTTCAAGGCACTAAAGGACTATATTTCTAACCTTAGACCAATTATTTGTCCTGTCAGAATTCCTCCAGTCAAAAATATGGAACTGCCCATGGCCATAGCACCTCGGAGATGTTTTGGGGCAACCTCCCCTATATAGAGTGGTTGCACACAGATGCCAATACCTATAGATAGAAGAGGAAACATTTTCCTGTTATAAATTAAACCTTATTAGCTTTTGACTTGGTAAATGACATTCTGTATGGACCTGTGTCCAAGGCACTTTGTCCTGTTATCATGTTCTACTTGGACAGTGAGTATCAGGGGAATGTGTTTAGCTTTGACACCCCCTTAGCAGAACATTAGCTTGTGCTGGCTTCTTGACACTTTGTAATTGCCCGTTTTAGTCATCCCTAAAACTTCAAAGGGCCTGTGAATCACTTAAAGCATTCTGACCTATTTTACTGTTGAATATGTGGGACCAAATTCTTTGCTGCCAAGACAGTGAGTCATGGAACACACATTAGCGGGAGTGTCCCGTGATCCCTAGGATGACTTAGTGAGCTGTCGCTCACTAAAGCTCATGCTCAAATAAATTGCTTAGTCTCTAAGGTGCCACAAGTCCTCCTTTTCTTTGTGCTACCAGGACATGTCTTCCGCAGGAGGCTGCAACATATGATGAGGTATTTTGCCGGTCACGCTGTTTCCTGTTTGTAGTGTTGTTGTAGCTGTGTCGGTTCCAGGATATGAGAGAGACACGGTGGGTGAATCACCTCACCTTGGGCTTGTCTACACTGCAACTCAGGTTTCAGAGCAGCAGCCGTGTTAGTCCGTATTCGCAAAAAGAACAGGAGGCCTTGTGGCACCTTAGAGACTAACCCATTTGTTTGAGCATGAGCTTTCGTGAGCTACAGCTCACTGCATCGGATGCATGCTACATCTTAGGTTGATGTAAGTTACATCGCTCAGGGGTGTGAAAATGACACACACACCCCCCAAGCACCGTAACTGACATCAATTTAAAGCGCTGTCCACACCGCACTACGTTGGCAGGAAACGCTCTCCCATCCACATAGCTTCCGCCTCTCGTTGAGGTGGCATAATTATGCCAACAGGAGAGCACTCCCCCATCAGCATAGCATGTCTTCACCTGACTTGCTACAGAAGCATAGCTGCATTGGTGCAGCTGCACTGATGTTGCACAGTAGTGTAGATTAGCCCCTTAACTCTCACACTATTTCCTGACACAGGTGCCTTGCCCTGATCTTGTCTGAGTTTTTCCTCTCCTTGTTCTTCTGCCTCTATGCTACTGCTGCGAGAATCTACCCAGCCTGTTCTATTCCTTTCTCAGCCACCCTTACATCTTCCCTTTCTCCTCACAATCTGTTGCTGATTTTTTTTTTTTTTTTGAGCTAGGGATCCCATTGCCAATACTATTGTTTAAATCATCACTCCCTGTATGTCAGAACAGAAGTGTTTCTTTTCACAGTCCAGGGCAACTGCACCCATATTTCCCCTCTGTGGTTCAGCAATGGCTCCCACTCTCTGGCTACTGGCTCACCTGGCTGCCACCTCTTTTGGGTGGAGACACAGCCTCTCTCCTTTCTAACTGGGATGTCTCCAGGCTGACCAGTTCCTTGCCTGCACTGTGTTATTCCCAGCAGAGACAGACTGCTCCAGCAGGCCTGCTTGCTTTCTCTTCAGAGATAGAGAATAGTGTAACTGCCCAGTTAGAGTTATCACACAGCTCTTCGATATGCAAGCCTCTTTTATTCTTAAGGTAAGAGGACTACAGAGAAAACTTTTTAAAAACTATAAACGAACCTACATGCATGCTAATAAGCTTACTAGAGATCACCCCAACCTTAACATGGGCTCTGGCAGAAGAAGTTCTTCAACACCCTAGCCAAGGGGTTTCCTTGTGATTCCAGGTTCATCACAACTTCAGTTCAAAACGAGCACTGAGTTTTACAGGGTCTCAGTAGACCAGTCCTTCCAACTCTTCTGTAAGTATTGGGGCCATCCATGGACCAGGAGTCCTATGCATTTGCTAGATCAGGAAGAAAGCCCTGAGCCTGTTTAAAGCCAGGATATTTATCCAAAAACCCTTTCTTTCTTTGTTGGTCCCTGGAGAATCCAGTTTGAAGTAGTACATGTAAACCTCTCCAGGAAGTGGCTTCAAAGAGGCCAAAGGAATTACACTGGCACCCCCTCCACCTAGAGGAGTTACATAAAGTTCCATACACAACATGCATTTTTAATACAGTGGACCCCAAAGGTGTTAAGTTAAACCTTACTGAATTAGATTTAATTCAGTAAGGTTTAACTTATCTTAAATCCACAAGGTTTGTCCAGGATATTGTCCATCTGACACAGTTCTCTTTGCCATTATTACCAGTATAATGAGTTCATATTACACCCAGGCCAATACCATAGCAGTAGGGTTGTGCTAGGCACTGGATTTTAATAGAAAAGGGATTACTGGGCAAAAAGTCTAGAAGACTAGAAACAAGATTGTAGTAGTGATATTCTATATTGTTTTAATTTAGTAGCATTTACATTACAATTGTAGGGGAACATCCCTGTCTCCAAGTCTGTAAAGCAACATGTAAATTTACAGCAGTATCTAAAGGATTATCATTAATAATAATTATAATTATATGTTCTAATACCATTCACCATAATTTATTAAAGGCAAGAAGAAGAGAAATGCATTTACCTGTGTTTACGCCAATCAAAAACCTGCCAACCATCAATAACTCAAACAATCCTGTTGGAAAACTGATCCCCATTAAAATGGAGGCCAGTATCGCTATGAAATTGTTCACCAGAAGAGCTCCTTTTCTAAAAGTAAAAATAACAAAGGTCACGGAAACATACTGTTGTAAGAAAAATGCCTTACAATAGTACCGAGAAAAGGCTTTGCATTTCAACAATACAGTACTCACTGGAAATTGGGAGACCTGATGCCTGCCTACTTTATATTTAAAAACAGACATGCCTAATAATGTGTGTGTATGTGATCTCACTCATGCACATGGAGTATGTTTCTTTATTTGCATGCAAGATGCTTATGGAATACCTGTAAAGTATATGAATTCTTTGCAGCATGCAGGACTGGCTCAAAGGACAGGTGATCAGCGTGCCCGCCCTGGGCAGTGTTGTGATAACTGGGGCTATACATTTACTCTCTAATAGTGAGCTCAACTACAAAAATATGTAAAAGTTCATAAGATGTCAAAATACCCTATAATAACAAACGGTGGGAAAAGGTACAAAAAGCAGACAGAAAAACTCAATTAGTCTAAACAGAAAGGCCTACTGATATGGTTTAAGGACTATGTTGAAATCATGCTTGGCAAAAACTGAAGACATGGAACTGAAAATTAATTAACCAAAACTGGTATGTTGGATTTTAGGCCTAATTGGTGTAAAAAAGATAAGGGAAGGGGCTGTTGCACCCATCAGTCCTTTTTGGGTCCTTAAAGAAAAAGACTTTGTGGGGAAAATAAGGAAGAACAGATGGAGGCTACTGGATAGAGCTTCCCATCATAGCTGCCACCCCCACCATCTCCTGGCAGCAGACCTTCTTCATACTAATCTTGAGGGATGCCCTGACCATCTCGGGCCAGAGAGAGGGACCCAGTTCACATTGCCACTGCTACCAGCTCCAGCTGAATCCCAGCACCCACTGAGATGAGACAGAATCACACTTTAACAGCAGCTCCAGCCCATATCCACTAACCTCTTCTCTTTCCCCAAAGGACAGGTATCACTGTCTTTGATACCATCTAAGAGACTGTTAGACAAGGGTTTTTCCCTTCTAAAACTGTCTCCAGCTAAATGGAAAGGGAGAAGGGATGTTGTTAAAATGAAACCCTTACTTAATACTTTACATTTCAAATGTTTTAACTGTTTTTCCTTTTTTTCTGTATCTTTAATAAAAGGTTAAAGGGATTTTTAATGGTACATTTGCCATTGTACTAAGCAGACTGAGGTCTCTCTATACCACTCCTGGACCTTGTTTAACACTGTTTAGTGTTGGACAGTGACTGGGTTATGTTAGCACCTTTGGTTAATACAACGTTCAGGGAGCACCAACATTCAGGGAGCACCAAATCCCTGGGGATGGGAGAGAAGGGAGCAGATGATGCAGAACCTCCAGGCTGGGCCTGGTTCCAGCCCCTGCCTAGCCCTGGGAGAGAGGTATCTGAAAGTCAACTCCAGCTGCTCTCATTTAGTGGGTCTGGCTCCCACCAGCAGCCTCTCCTTTGAGTTGACCACACTGGGAAATCAGAGTTCCTGCATTCCCTTCCACACACTGTTCTGCCCCTATTCCCCAGCTCTCCCTGTGCAAAGTGAGCTCATCAGGAGTGTGGCGCAAAGTGCCCCTCTGGGTTGGGGTCTGGGCGGAAAGCACGGCTCTGGGACTGCAGTGGACTGGGAGGGAATGGAGTGGGGATGCTAGTGGGGTGGGGGTGGGCCATGTGCCCTGGGCCATGTGCTGTTGTGGGGCAGGAGGGATTGTGGCAGCCTGTGTTCCACTGTTATTTATTAAGAGGCTGGCAGAAGAATGTAAGAGCTGGACTCTAGGTCCTGGTCCCAGTCAGCCACCAGCCTTGGCCCAGTCATGTTCACAGAAGACTCCTTTCTCAGAACATGGGGCACTGTTCCTTGCTCTGGTGCCTGCTGCCTCAGCTGCTGCTTTGAAAAACCCAACACAAATAAAGCTTGCCAGCCATCCTGGGCACCACATACCTGTTGTCCTACTCCTTTTTTCCCTCCTCAGACAGGCAGGGATGTGGGGGGCTGGAGAAGGAGAGGGTGTTTTCCACCCTGGCCATCAGGACACCTAGGGCCAACCCTGGCAGCATGTGTATACTAGTGTGCAGGTTGTATATCTATACGGGGTGCGTATACGCACGCCTACAATGTCTATCTTCTCTATGACTGTATGTGTTTTATGCTGCATGGAGTGCACATATGCTTAAATATAAAGGGACCTGATTTGATATTGACAAAGAAGGGTTTGATCAGAAGAACTGGACTGGCGGGTTGTAATTCAGAGCTCTTCTTCCAAGTTCATGTGACTGGAGGCCAGCCTGGAGATCATGTCCCAGGGATACTGTAGAAGTTCCCATTCCTTATTAGCTAATACTGATTTCTCTTTCTAGTTAAATAACTGGAAGAGTCTTCTGGATAAAGCATGTTTCCTTCTGAGCTCTTTCTCTATTTGATTTTATCACTTTTCAGTCACAAAAAAGGAAAAGAAAACAGGATTTGCTGCCAAACCTTCCATTGATGTGCTTAACTCACCTGCCTAGTCTAATCGCCACGCTGCCTCCAATGTGAGCTCCACACAGACCTCCAAGGGAAAATATGGAAGCAATGACAGACCAGAGGAGAGTCAGCAAGCTTGGATTCAGTTCTGTCTGATAGCGACTGCTCCAAGTTTCATTTAGGAATTTGTGGATGTGCTGAAAATACAGAGTGGTGAATCAACTTGCATCTCAATAAACAATTGATCACTTAGCCCAAATGCTTGAGATCCCATCCTCAGAGCCAACATGTGTAAGGGGAAACATCTTACTGAATATCAGCCATTCCCGGAAGAGCTGTGTTACACAAAAATGCTACTAACTAGTTGCAAATTAGCAGAATCCTGACTCACTCATACAGCCAAAACATAGTTTCCCTACTTCAAAAAGACTGTTGTGTGCAGTGTTCCTGTCATGCTTTATCTCAGGGGCGACTGCCTTTAAGTAATGGATGAATGATCCTTCCATATAAAGTTAATAAAGAGCTTTCACATCCTTCTGAATGAAGGGGTGTGGCTGGGTGGGGTGGGTGTGACTCTCAATGGGATTCATGCTCCTAAATCACTTGTGCTCTTTTCAAAATCCCCCCCTTAATGTAGATCTCAGAGTAGGACAGGATTTCTGCGCTACTCAGGCAAGAGATGTGATATTAGTCTTGGAAAGTTACTCGTGGGTTTTTATTAACTGAGTCTGTCAAGAAGCTCCAGACTAGTTGGACTGATGGTAGCTAAGGTGGAAAAGACCTATTAGGTCACATACAGTTCATCTCCCAAGAAGCCAATGCAGGCTTGTTCCCTTTTTAGTCTTTTAGCCAGTTTAGTTTTGAAAGTCACTTCCCAGGGGTGACTCTTCCACAACTCAATAATCTCACTGTTAGGAAACTGATCCTGATAATCAGCCTAAATTTTCTTTTTCTTAATTTGATCCCAGGACTCATAGTAATGCTGTCTTAAGCCACCCTAAGTATTCTTCCTCCTTCCTTGGGACATACACCTTTCATTTATTTGTAAACTGTTAACCTACACACCCACTGAGTGAATCCAATGGAAATTTCATTCTAAGTCCCTGTTTTTAGTGGCTTATAGCGTTTTACCACTATCTATGTCTCAGTCCAAATAAAAATCCTAGATGCCCCAAATCATAGGCGTCGACTCTGTGGGTGCTGCAGGGCTGGAGCACACACAGAAAAAAATTAGCGGGTGCTTACCACCTCCCAGTAGCCAGCACGTCCCCCCTGCCGGCAGCCCTGCTGATCAAGTTTTCCCCCTCTCTTCCATCACCTCCCGCCTGCTGTAGATCAGCTGTTCTGCAGCGTGCAGGAGGCGCTGGGAAGGAGGGGGAAGAGTGGGGACAGGGTGTGCTCTGGGGGGAGGGGGCGGGAAGAGTGGGTGGGGGTGTGGCCTTGGGGGAAAGGGTGGAGTGGGGGCAGAGCAAGGGTGGGAAGAGGGGGGTGGGGTCAGGGTCTGGGATTGAGGGAGGAGGTCAAGCACCCCCCCAGGTAGAGGGGAAGTCAGCACCTAACACTGTGAAATGACTGCAGATTTAACTTTCAGAGTCTCTGGAATCAGCGTGCATCATACTTTCTGGTCAGCAAAAAATCCAGAGAGCAGACAAACAGCACTATTTTCTCACCCCCTGCTCTCTTTCCAGCATACAACTTATCTGTTCATGGTTAGTATATTTTAACCATACTTAGAGCATTAAATGTTGTAACAAAGGAAAGCTGCAAGTTTAATTGGCAAATCAGTCTGCTGTTAGCAGAAATGCACACCCATCTTTTTCACAGGGCCATTCTACCCCAATTCTCTCTGGGTCCTCTACTGTAAATATGCAGGACACTCAAGACCACTAAGAGCAGGCGCAGAAGCTAAAAGTTGGGTGACAGCTTTTGAGGGACATTTTCAGGTATAAAGAAACGCAAAATTTCTTGACCCTCCCCTAAAAATGTCTTTTTCTATCAGCTGCCATGATCCTGTCCGTAACACTTTGTGCTAAGCCAGACACAGAAGTTAAAGGGTGAAAAGATTTATTTTATCATCTAGGTCCTTCCCTTGAGTCCTCCAAGGAGGATTATGTCCCTCTGATAACTTGTCAGTTGGCACTCTCTGCTGAATTGATCAGACGTGGACCAAATCAATGTTATATGTAACTGAAACACAAACGCACTGGAAACTCGCTTGGAAACTCAGAGAGTCATCCAAAATCCTACAAATGAAAGGTCTCCTGCTCCCATTGAAGTCAATGTGAGTTTTGCCATTGACATCAGTGGAACAGGACGGGGCCCAAAATGCACAAGAATGGGAACAATAAAGATGGTGCCTTACCACAGTGGGTGCATTGATAATGGAAACATTATATCCATATTGAAATGTCCCTCCAATTCCGACAGCACAAACAGCCAGAAACAGTGTCCAGCTGGGCAGCTATAGAAAGAAACAAAGAGTAACCGGGGCATGAGACATGATGGAGCCTAGACTATTAGGAAACAGAAAAGGAGGACTTATGGCACCTTAGAGACTAAGCTTTCGTGAGCTGTAGCTGTAGCTCACGAAAGCTTATGCTCAAATAAATTGGTTAATCTCTAAGGTGCCACAAGTACTCCTTTTCTTTTTGCAAATACAGACTAACATGGCTGCTACTCTGATCTCCGTGTGATGTTAAGGACAATGCAGGAACAGCTTCAGTGAAACTGGAGCAGAGATGGTAACACACGCTGCCTTTCAGTAACACCAAACAGTTGCACACATCTCCTAAGTTGCAAGCTGGAGTCCAGGAAACAGAATAGCAGCTTTGCTTGGTACTTTGAGGGCATGTGACTGCCTAAGCTGATACAACGCCTAGGTTCTCACAAAGGCATGTCTAGCGACATAGGTTCTAACATATCTAATGGAGGTGAATGGCTTTTAACTATTAACGGATTAACATTAACTATATATACTAAAAACCAACAAGGGGGCATAGAGCCATGAAAGATCAACCCATGGTCCAGAGGATTTTCTCTTGCACTGAAATGCAGAGGCAGAAATAAGGCCCCTGTTCTGTCACTGTGAACCAGGAGGCAGTTCTGTGCAAACAGATTCTCACCAGGCATTGCAGGGTGTTTCTATACTCTTATTGTTAATGAGAAGCAGTGGTTTTAGAACTGTGCCTTCCTCTGACCATATGCAGAATTGTTCTGTTGCCTCTTGCTCTTCTCTTTTCACAGCTGGAAAAAAGGTCATTACTAAGAGCAAGTAAGAGTGCTGAAGACAGGGCGGTTGCCCACTATGGCCCATATCCAGACGTGCTATGTGGGGGTGGACACACAGGGCCACATGCCACCCCCCAGATTTCTGCCAGGGTTTATATTTTTATTTCTTTTTTTGCAGGGAGGGGATTAAAAACATGAGTGCACAGTAGTTTATTTCAAAGCAGAGATGCCAGCAATCGCAAGCTGCTCCCCCTTTGTCCTCCCCCTTTGCAGCCTCAGCTCATGCTGGCGCTGACCCACAAGTGACAATGGGGCCCATGCGTGTGGGGCAAATTCCGCACTTGCCCAAGGCTTGCAGGGTTGGGCCCACCATGGGATCACTGCCAACCCATGGGGCCAGGCACCTGCCCTGGTGTTTGTTCAGGACTCACAAAGGGGATATAAACAGGGCCATGGGGTGGCTAATGCACAGGAGCCCCAGCCAGGGGGACTTTGGAAGCCAGGCTGGAAACCACCCAGCCTCCAGGGGCTCCCGGGTTTCCTGTTGACTCAGAGCTGGTCACATGGTGCCACCGGGCCCACATGGCAGCTGGCGGAGCTGAGCCAATAAAGTGATCTCGGAGGCCGGGTGAGAGGCAGGAGCAACAGCTGGGTGCTGCAGGGAAGGACTACTGCTTTCAGGGAGGGAAGACTGAGGGGAAGGGGAAGGGCCTGCCCGTGGGGGCAGCGAGGTGAGCTTTTCGGGAGGGTGGCCAAACCTTTAAATTGTGCCCCTCCCCCCACTTTCAACAGTTACGTGTCACCTCCGTGTGATTCGCACAGTGCTGCAGGCAAATCAGACAACAACCACCAACTGTTGCTCTTGTCTCATGATTTCTTACTTGTAATCGTACAGAATTATTATTTTTATAATTAATCATTTGATGGAATTAACTCATTACTGGCTTCCACTCTTAGAAATGTCCCCACATTCTTCTTATGAGCACGACAAATCTTTACAATGCTAAGAACGCTGTATTCACTCTAAGGCAAAAAGGTTTCTGTTAGCACCTACCACAGCCATAGGGTCACTGTTCTGGACCTACAGCATATGGACACAAAGAAATTAAGTACTGAATAGTTGATGCTGAATAAACAACAAATAATAATAGTTATGCAGACCAAGCCATCCACAAATGCAGCATCATTGAGGAACAGTGCAGTTCAACAGGTCTGGTATGGAAATAGGAGACAGAACTCATAGGTTCTATTCCCAACTCTGGTACTGACTCCTTGTGTGACCTGAGTAAGCCATTTAAACCACCCCGTGCCTCAGTTTACCATCTGTAAAACAGGGATTTTAACCTTTTGTGTACTTTAAACTCTACAGACAAACTGATAAGAATTATTATTTTATTGTTATGGAAGCATATTCATTGCCTTATTTAATTTGAACTAAAACTGTTACATTTTGGGTTGAATCCTTCTTATAATCTGCACTGAGACTCCTATTTCAGTTCTGATTTTTCTTTCTGAAAAGATCCTTCAGGGAACATCTGGTATTGGAGGCAAGGTTAAACACGACATGAGTGCAGGGCTCCATTCTTTAAAAAAAAGTAACAAAATCATTACGATACACACACGTCATACTAAGTAACTGCGTGATCTGATTATTGTCCTTCCTTTCCCATTTCTGCCCATCTCTGTCTGTTTATCATTTTCACTTGCTATGTCATGTTGTTTAGAGCTATGTTCTTCAAAGTTGGAACCATATCTGTACTTGCTCAGTGAGCTGCCCAGCCATGACATTTTGTGACATTATTACATCCATTTAGAAACATGACACTAATCAAAAAGCTGTTCCATTTAACTTCATGGTGGGGCTAAGGAAAGGTTCCGGAAAAGTTCCATGACAACCTCCCTTTATGTGCGAGAAAAGTCTCAAATCCATTTCCTTATAAGCCTAATTATTTCCTTTGAGAGATTCTGATTTAAAGGTACAGCACAAAATAACTGGAGAAAGTTTCATTTGAAAATCATTGGTAAAGTTACAAAACTCCATACCCTGCAGGCATCTTTACTGGTAAGGATAATTCTGCTTACCTTGCTGGGGCTTCTAGGACCTTTCAGCAAAAGCTGGCACTCCATTCTTAGTATTAGGCTGGATTAGATTTCCCTTGCAAACTTTAACAAGCTACAGCACAAGAATGAGAGATGCCATATACATTGAAGTTATTATTAATTATTATTATTATTATTTGCTATTAGTGCTAATGTAAGAAAATTGAGATTCTTTATTCCAGCTCTGGCACTCCAGCTTCTTCCCTTTGGAACAGTTTTTTTTGTGACAGAAATATTCAACTCTCTCATAAAGTCACAGTTTGAAGAGCTCTCTCAATAAACCTTTTGACATTAAACTGTGAAAAATCCCTTCATTTCAGTCACTCAGGGAAACATGCACATTAGCTGTCTTTTAGTTATGGGCAATATTTTGGCCACTAAAGAAAGCAAAAGGACAGTTACCTTGTGATTTGCTGTCAAGTCTCCCACTGTCCATGATCCTGTAATAGTTTGCTTACTGCATTCCATTGATTATAGATTGAAGAGTGGAGTTAATAAAATTAAACAGTGTGTGAAACCAGAAGACCTTGTCCCTAAACACAACTCTTTAATCTGCTGGCCCTTCAGGCACAAGTAGGAAGCACTGAGCTTCTCATCTGACTAGGATTTAACACACTGCCCAGAACAACTGAGCCAGATCTGAACTAATGCATGGCACCAGCTCTGAGGGAGGAGAATTAATTACTATCAGCTTCTGTAAATACTGGAAGCTTACAAAGTATGGGATAAAAGCTCAAAATAATAAGGAATATATTTAGCTATTTATTTTATTGTCCCCAAGCAACTTTGCTGAGAGGTTTCTTAGCCATGCTGGAGGATGGTGAGATTCATCACTCAACAGACCAGTATTTCCTTTACCATTTTGTCATGTATATAGGAAGGTCACTGGAGACTGAACATTTTGAGTGAATGTACAAACTTCAGGGTACACAAAAAAACCTGTGACTGACATTTTTTATTCCCAAGTTTAGTGCTTTTAATTAGGTACCTCTGCATGTCCAGTCTTCACCTTCTGGCATGCAGTGGGGAGCATGCTCCATTTTCTTTAGAAAGAAATTGCAGATGAGTGTTTTTTTCAAATGTCATTTGCTTCATTTGGGTTCAGGGATTTGGCTGGAAGGGGGTGATCAGGGATGGGGAGGGAAGAGAGGAGGGAGACAGTGGGAAGAAGGCGGGGTCTGGGCAGAGTGGGGGCGGGGCCTGAGGCACAGCAGGGGTGGAGTAGGGGCGGGGCCACAGGCAGAAGAGGTGGGCTGGGGACTAGCCTCCCCAAGCGGCAGCGTCACCAACCGCCTATGACAGCAGGTAAGAGCGTTGGCTCCCGCACACCCAGCGCGCTGCAGTCTCCTTAGGCAGGGGCCGTATTCACAGAGCTGAATGCGCCGGCGCAGTGTATTCTGCGTGAGGGAGAGGGTACGGGGGTCTCTGCAGGGAACTGTGACTCTCCGCCACCGTGAGGTGGGCCGGGCGGCTCGGTATCCTTTGCTGCCTCATCCCTCCCCTTCCCCCAGGCTGTGGGCCCAGGCTGCCATTGGGCGTGGGGGCACCAGTTTAATAACACTGCGTAGCGCCCCATAAATCCAAAGGATGGCGCCCCCGACTCCCAGCATGCCCCAGTATGCACATGTGTGTGCATACACACCCTGGAGCTACAAGTCCCAGCATGCCCCAGCTTCTGCCTTACCCCTCCCACCAGAACTACAACTCCCAGCATGCCCCAGTATAGACAAGTGTGCGCATACAGACCCTGGAACTACAACTCCCAGCATTCCCCAGCTTCGGCCTTACCCCTCCCACCGGAACTACGACTCCCAGCATGCCCCAGTATAGACATGCGTGCGCATACAGACCCTGGAACTACAACTGCCAGCATGCCCCAGCTTCGGCCTTACCCCTCCCACCGGAACTACGACTCCCAGCATGCCCCAGTATGCACATGTGTGCGCATACAGACTCTGGAGCTACAACTCCCAGCATGCCCCAGCTTCTGCCTTACCCCTCCCACCAGAACTACTACTCCCAGCATGCTCCAGTATGCACATGCGTGCGCATACAGACCCTGGAACTACAACTCCCAGCATGCCCCAGCTTCGGCCTTACCCCTCCCACCGGAACTACGACTGCCAGCGTCCCGCGGCCGCTGCGCGTCGTCGCCGGGCGCGGAGAAAGGCCTGGAAGGGAGCGCGGCTGAGGGGCCCGGTCCGCCCCGGGGCCGGCCTGGAGGTTGGTGCGCGGCCCGGGGAGCGGCCTCCCTCAGGGGCTATTTTAGTCCCGCGGGTGCTTCTGAGGGGGCGCGGGACCCTGGCGAGGGGGCGCAGCGGCGGCCTGCCGCGCTCCGGGGCGCCTGGTCTGTCCCCGCGGCGCGGGCGTGTGTCTGGGTCCGTTACCGCGGGACCCCGCGGCTGGCTTTACGCCTCCTCCGCGGTCCCTCCGGTCCACTCCGTTATGCCGGCAGAAGATGCTCCCGCCGGCGTCGCTTCGGGCCGCGCCGCGTGGACGGTTACCTCGCGGGGCTGCGTCTCTCCGGGGCATGAAGAATCCCCGCGCCTGGGAGAATTCGGCCTTGTCCGCGCTGCCACGGGAGAGGGCTGAAAATTTCGCACTCGGGGGGGTGAGAGAGCTCCCGCCGAGCGCTGCGAGGGTCGGCGCTGTAAAGCGGGGTGTGGACGGTGCCCTGGCGCTGGCGGCTGCTCCCCGCGTGGGACGGCAGGGCGGGCTGAGGCGCTTCTCCCAGCGCCGGTGCCGCGACTGCACAGCCACCTTGGAGCGCTGGGGTGGCAGCGCTTTGGCGCTGAGTAGTGAAGACATACCCTTCGGCTGCGCTACACAGCTTTTAGCGACACAGCTGTGCCACTAAACGCCCCGCAGCCTAGCTGCTGTTGGTTGGCAGGAGAGAGTTTTCCTGCCGACAGAAAACTTCCACCCCCCGCGAGTGGCAGCAGCTCTGTTGGCAGGAGAGTGCTCCTGCTGACAAAGCACTGTCCACACACGCTTTTCGTTGGTAAAACTTTTGTCATTCAGGGAGGGTATTTTTTTAACACCCCTGAACTACAAAAGTTTTGCCGATGAGGTGCCGGTGTAGACATACCTTTAGGCTTTGCCTACGCTGGCAATTGAAAGACAAAACTTTTGTCCTTCAGAGGTGTTTAAAAAAACAAACACACACAACAGCCCCTGCCCAAAAGACAAAAGTTTTGTCTAGGACAAGCACTGGTGTGAACAGTGCTTTGTTGCTTCTGCTGACAATGCTAACACCGCTCATTGTGGGTGGAAGATTTTTGTCGGCAGGAGAGCTGTCTCCTGCTGGCAAACAGTGGCTACACTGTGCATCTTTTTGTGGCATGGCTGCAGCGGCACAGCTGCGTGGTGTAGACGTAACCATAGTTAAGCAGACTTAACCTCTGTTGTAGGCACCACTAGGTCAACAGAAGAATTCTTCCCTTGATCTAGCTTCCGTCTCTGAGGATGGATCACAGCAATTGGCGAACCCCTCCTATTTCTGTAGCAAGTATCTGCACTGAAGTGATAAAGTGGCACAACTGCAGCTGTGCAATTGTCGCATTTTAAGTGTAGACATAACCTTAGTTTGTTGGAGAAACTAGTAAATGATACCAGCAAAAGAACTATTTTGCCTGTATAACTGCATCCACACTAGGGTTCTTACTGACATAATTTTATTATTAAGACAAAAGCACACCCTAACCAACAAGACCATGCCAGCAAAACCTCTAATATAGACCTGGCCTTTTCCTTACTGATGCTTATGCGGCATGTTTGCTTATAGTCACTCTGTTCTGGGTTGGTCTGTCTTTTCCCCCAGGTACAGATGAAAATGACAACCCTGGGCAGATCCTTTCAAGGAGTTCATCCTGTTCCTTCTGTGGAGTTTCCTCAGGCTCCAGCAACTCTTCCTGACAGTACCTTCCAACCTGGAATCATACAGACTGAATCTCAGCCTGGAGCTGTTGGTCATGAATATCCCCAACAAACCATGGTGGTTACGGCAGGGAACAGAAATAATATAGTAGAAGGCTCTGACCTCAGCAGCTCATACTTGCAAAGTAACCTGGACCTTGCCTCCCTAGCTGCAACTGGAAGCTATAATGAGGGCTTGACTATTGCAACAGTTTCTTTCACAAACACTGAAAACCCACCAGTCTTACTGCAACGGCAGAGTTGCAGTCAGTAAGTACAAAAATAAACAAGGGGAAGGTGGGGGACAGCATCTCTTATCTATAGTGTATTTTTCTGAATGTCATAATTGGATGCTGAAATGTGGGCTTGATTTAAAAGCTATAATGTTTTTACTAAAAAGAAAAGTTATGTCCATCTGTTTGCATTTGGAAAGGAAGATGATGTCTGTCTGTATCTGTACGAGTTTTTTCATGAAGTTGATAGATTTCCACTCCATACGGCTAAATGCAGTGCCTTGCATAATGACAGGTTTCAGAGTAGCAGCTGTGTTAGTCTGTACACCCATTTTTTCATGTCCTGTGTGTATATAAATCTCCTCACTGTATTTTCCACTGAATGCATCTGATGAAGTGAGCTGTAGCTCACGAAAGCTTATGCTCAGATAAATTGGTTAGTCTCTAAGGTGCCACTAGTACACCTTTTCTTTTTGCGAATACAGACTAACACGGCTGCTACTCTGAAACCTGTCATTATGCAAGGCACTGCATTTAGCCTTATGGAGTGGAAATCTATCAACTTCATGAAAAAACTCGTACAGATACAGACAGACATCATCTTCCTTTCCAAATGCAAACAGATGGACATAACACCCATTTTTTCATGTCCTGTGTGCATATAAATCTCCTCACTGTATTTTCCACTGAATGCAGCTGATGAAGTGAGCTGTAGCTCACGACTGCTACTCTGAAACTTGTCAACGTTTTTACTGCTTTTTCTGTTTGATTGGTGGTCTTCGCTCTCCAGGTGTGTTTCTTGTAGCACAAGGACATTGGTGTTTTGGATCTGAAAGATCCTTGTGGTGTAATCGCACTTTGTGATGGATAAGCCCTCAATGTTGAGCTGCGTAATTTGCAGTGATGGGCCTATTTGAAGTAAGGTATGAGCCATTATTGCCATTGTTTTATGACCAGGAAGTCCTTAAAGTCCCAGGATTTTGCCTTCCCTGTAGGCAGTGGACTGCACTCAACCACATGTTGAGCTACAAACCCTGCGATGCATCACAGAACAATTCCCCATTCATGCTTACAGTGGTGGTACAGAGATATCCACCCAGATACTCTAAAAGCATTAGCATGGCTTTAGAATCTTAACATTGAATTATTATCCCAGCCCGTTGCTTCTCAAATGCCATACAAAAGAAGACGGCTGCATTCTTTTTAATGTGGATGAAAAGTGTGTGTATCCAGATCAGTATTACACTGCAGATTTTTGATTATTCTGTTTGTGTGATTAGTTTGCTTAATGTGCCATTAAACCATGTTAAGAGACTAAAGCTTCACAATTGGAAAAAGGCAAATACAGTGCCCATCTTTTAAAAAGGGAAGAAGGAGAGTCTGGGGAACTACAGACCGGTTAGCTTCACCTCAGTCCCTGGAAAAATCATGGAGCAGGTCATCAGTGAGTCCATTTTGAAGCACTTGGAGAGGAAGGTGATCAGGAACAGTCCACATGGATTCACCAAGGGCAAGTCATGCCTGACAAACCTGATTGCCTTCTATGATGAGATAACTGGCTCTGTGGATATGGGGAAAGCGGTGGACATGATATATCTTGACTTTAGCAAAGCTTTAGATACGGCCTCCCACAGTATTCTTGTCAGCAAGTTAAAGTAGTATGGATTGGATGAATGGACGATAAAATGGATAGAAAGCTGGCTAGGTTGTTGGGCTCAACGGGTAGTGATCAATGGCTTGATGTCTAGTTGGCAGCCGGTATCAAGCGGAGTGCCTGAGGGGTCAGTCCTGGGGCTATTTTTTTTCCCCAACATCTTCATTAATGATCTGGATGATGGGATGGATTGCACCCTCAGCAAGTTCTCGATCGCACTAAGCTGCGGGGGAGAGGTAGATGCGCTGGAGGGAGGGATAGGGTCTAGAGCGACCTAGACAAATTGGAGGATTGGGCCAAAAGAAATATGATGAGATGCAGCAAGGACAAGTGCAGAGTCCTGCACTTAGTACGGAAGAATCCCATGCACTGCTACAGGCTGGGGACTGGCTGGCTAAGCGGCAGTTCTGCAGAAAAGGACCTGGGGATTACAGGGGATGAGAAGCTGGATATGAATCAACAGTGTGCCCTTGTTGCCAAGAAGGCTAACGGCATATTGGGCTGTGTTATTAGGGGCATTGCCAGCAGATTGAGGGAAGTGATTATTCCCGTCTATTTGGCACTGGTGAGGCCATGTCTGGAGTATTGCGTCCAGTTTTGGGCCCCCCCCACTACAGAAAGGATGTGGACAAACTGGGGAGAGTCCAGCGGAGGGCAAGGAAAATGATCAGGGGGCTGGGGCACATGATTTTATGAGGAGAGTCTGAGGGAACTAGGCTTATTTAGTCTGCAGAAGAGAAGAGTGAGGGGGGATTTGATAGCAGCCTTCAACTACCTGAAGGGGCGTTCCAAAGAGGATGGAGCTTGGCTGTTCTCAGTGGTGGCAGATGACAGAACAAGGAGCAATGGTCTCAAGTTGCAGTGTGGGAGGTCTAGGTTGGATATTAAGAAACACTAGTTCACTAGGAGGGTGGTGAAGCATTGGAATGGGTTACCTAGGAGGTGGTGGAATCTCCATCCTTAGAGGTTTTTAAGGCCCTCCTTGACAAAGCCCTGGCTGGGATGTTTTAGTTGGCGTTGGTCCTGCTTTGAGCAGCAGGTTGGACTAGATGACCTCCTGAGGTCTCTTCCAACCCTAATCTATGATTCTATGATAATTAAGCACTCACTTCAAGAAACAGCAATGCTTCAGGAGAAATACATCTATTCCTTTCCCACCTTCCCCCACAAACACAGTATAGGAAAGAAACTGTCATGGAAATCAGCAAAAGGCAACTGAGCAAATCCTGTTTTAGAGCGTTCTGTCTTTATTTTTGGGAGCAAAAATACATGTGTAATGTTTAGAATGTCATGCTTCACACTTATCTGAACTTGCCTTCTACTTTGGCCATCATGGTTGAGACTGGTTACCAGATGATCCAAATGTTGCCCTATTTCAATTATATTCAGGTAACTAATTTCGAGGAGAGATGAGCGAAGGTAAACTGCTTCCCTTTATACTCCAACTGTTTTCTTTTTAGTTAACAGATATGTTTCTAGATTAATGCATCTTTGGCTCTCTCTTTTCCCCTCATCTGATTATATCAAGGTGACCTGCACGCTGAAAGCCATGGAACATCGCCCGCCAGAAACATGTGCTTTAATTTTCTTGATCGTGCTCAATTCTATCCAAAGGTGTAAAACACTGTTACTAGTCAAATAACTGTTCATTCTCCCTTTCCAGAGTTTCTCTTCGCTGTGGAAAGAAGCATAAACTAGAGGAAGAGGTGGATGGGTAAGTTTAACTTGTCTTCAGTGATCTGCTTTTAGCCTATTTCGCTCTCTGTCCTGTGTGGTGGAGGGAGGTGAATGATGCATGATCCAGGGTAGAGCTCAAAAGATTGCACTGTGCTTGGGTGAGGGAATCTTTCCCAATACTATTGCTGTTTGGAACCTTTCTCAATTTGTTCTTTCCTGAACATAAACAGAAACCTTGAATCCACTCCAGTGTGTATAATACAAATCTAACTGAATGTGTGATTCTGATTTTCTTGAAAAGGCATTTTTGTATTTATGAGGAGCTAAAATTTCTTCTTGTACATTGGAAGTGAAGTCTTTCTCAACAGACAAAGTATGCAGCTCTGTAGAAATAGGTTTGATAGACAAAGATCTTAATAGTTTTTTACAATGTCAGAGATTTCTCTGTTGCCAACTATAAATTTGCTTTGTTTCCTAGTTGCCCTGTGAAGAAGAAGAGACTGATTGAAACTGTGCACTACTCTCCGAATCCCAGCACTGAAGAGATTCTCTGTGCAGGTCAGCAGGCAGCTGGGGAGGTAGCAAGGCAGTGCATTGGTAGTCTTCATGAAGCTGGCTTGTTAGAAATTCCCTATGAAGATATGGATCAGACAATGGGGGAACATCAGTGCGAGGTTGCCCGCAGGAAGCTTCAGGAAATTGAGGACAGGTAAACGCAGGGATTGAGTAGAGTGGGTTTTTTCCTAGCTTTCCCTTTATTCATAGGCATCATCTAAGGGATAACTGAGTTTATTGTAGTGGGGTGACAGCACCACTGTAAGTAGGGTCGAGACTAGCTTACTGGTTAACAACTGATTTTTTTTTTTGAAGTGCTGTAAAATCCACATGGTGACTTGGATTGTCATAACCTCATGAGAATCTGAGATACAGTGATTGGTCCAAATTTGAGGTAATTGTGAGCAAGGCATTCTCAAGATAAAGTACTCCAAAAAACAAAAAATATCAACATTTTTCAGTTAACTTTATTTTGACACACGGGGAGCTCAAAGTATGCCTCTTAACCTCCCTGAATTGGTGTTATGGAGTCAGGATTGATTTCAGCTAGTGTCCGGCACCCACTGCCCATTTGGGGATACAGTATTACAGTTATTCAGGGTTAAAGATCAATTTACGATGTTGCACAAGCTAGAGAAAGTTGCAAGCTGGAATTTTTGCAGGCAGCCTGACATGGTCACTGGGAAACTCAGGGTGACGTCCTGTAGCCATTGCATCTGAGCAACACCTATGTACTACAAGTTAAAGTCCTGCCCTTGGCAGCTTGCTGAGAATGTGTTATGCATTCTTTCTGCCTGCATTACCTAGGGGCTCCTTCTGGAAGATTTGCCCTTAGAGCAAAGCTTCTGGTTTGAGATCTAGTATTTCAGTGTTCGAAAATCCATATGCATGCTCAGATTTTACTTAAGTATTGTCAAGGAAAATAGCATAAATTAAGAGAGGAAAGATTGAATGAATGATGCTAGTAAGAAGTAGCATAAAGGTAATGTAATTATGCCACATGTTCAGGAAATAGTCCCACTGTTTCTCACCATCTATCTTACATCCGTGGCCCCTGTTGTAGTATTTGAACATCTGTCTTTAATGTATTTATTCTCATGACACAGGGAGGGAGGTGATATTGTCTCCATTTTACAGATGTGGAACTGAGGCACAGAGAGATGTAAGTGATTTGCCCCAGAGCTGAGAGTTGAACCTGGGGTCTCCCAAGTCCTAGGCTAATATGCTAGCCAGTGGACCATCCATCCTTTCTGGCTGGGACTCTTGTGAAAGGAGCTGTTGAGCATCAGGAAACACATTCATAATAGAAGGCCTTATTTTAAGGACTGGTATAAGGTCAACTAATGCAGCACCAGGATACTGTTGTCAGTCAAGAGTTACAAACTTTATGATGATCTTGGAAAAATAAATACAGAAAACAAAATTGAAATTTCTGTAATTCATCCAGTCTACACAAACCAAGGATTCACACTTATCAGTTTCATCCTTCAAAGTGCTGTAGCTCTTGTGAAAAAGGGTCTAAAGAAAATGTAGTCATAGGTTTTTTTTTTTTTTTTAAATCAGTCACAGTAAACTTCAAAGTTGGTATCCCCCCATCTCATACAGAAAAATAAGCATTGCAGAAACTACAGTGAACACTTTAAAATGATACTTCAGCCCACAAGATAGTATTTTTTGGATTTCAGTAGCTTAAATATAGGTGCACTCAGTGTTCTGAAAGGGTACACAGTGCTGCAGGTCAACCTTAAATCAGTGTTAACAAAGTTTTGTAGCAGTGAGTTACACCTTTAGATCGATTAGTCTGTGATGTGAGATCTGACTTTTGTAACAGCTGTCTGGATCTGCACTGTGAGGTCCATAGTGGACTACATACAGGATTTTTCTGTTTGCCCTTTTCTAGGATTTCAGTTGCTCTGCTGGGGTACGTTTGTGGGTATTCTTAGAAATTTATATACAAGAGCTTTACCAAAAATGCAATTTTTGCAGTGCATCCTAAGTGGTAAAGCTTTGGGTCATTCTAATCAGTACTCTGAGCAGCTGTAGCATGGGGTCACCAAAATTCAGGACCTTTCAGAGAGGCTGAAAATAATTTTTGATGCTGAACTACAGGGAGCTGGGAAGATGAAATTGCGGCTTAACTCTATATTGTGTGGTTGAACTGCATACTCTCCCCTGAATGGGATTTCAATTAGCAGTAGGTATACATATTTGTCAGTGATATGGTCAATAATAAGATGTATTATTTCCCCCTTTCCTGCCTCCATTCTTAGGATAATTGATGAAGATGAAGATGTTCATGCCGATGGGAATACTAGCAATCTGCCCACCCTTGTCCTGTCTGATACTCTTCAAAAGGGACTGAAGAGGGATTTTGATCAAGTCCTGACAAAAAAAATAATAGAGTCCATGTAAGTTCTTGAGGAAATGTTGGAGCTACACAGATAACATACCCAAATGGGGAAAAGGGGTTTGCCTACAGAGTCCATCTCTCCTCTGTTGAGCAAGAGTTGATTTCACTGTAATTCTTTATAGCATTACTGTTGGAAGACTCTTTGATAATGTGTTTGTGATGTACAGTACTATATTGTATAGCAGGGCATTATATGTAATTGCTAAACATAGAGTACTTCCAATTTACAGAAGAATGCTGAATTCATATAGACTAAAAACTCTGTTTTATGGTCCCTATAATACATAATGTTATATACTCTCTCAATTTCACTAACCTTATAGCCTGCTGTTGTTCATATATGTAAATTTCTATATCAAGGGAAAGGTCTCATAGTGTCATGAACAATAGTGAGCTTCATGGCTGGTGCAGTGGGAGAGAAGAATTATTTCATGTTGTACATTGGGTTAGAATTGAGAGTAATGGAATGAACTTAAGAAAGGGGAAACTTATGATGAAAATAAGGAAAACTTTCTGTTAGCTGTGAAATAATCTCCCAAGGGGAGGAATTGAACTTTCTCCAGAAGTTCAGAGAAAACACTAGTGCATGTGCTTTGGGGGGACACTTCTGCACAGACAGTGACTTAAGTGGATGATGAAATTAGGTCGTTTTCATTTGTCACAGCTGTGATTGAGAGCTTTGATTAAACTAAGACTCCATCCCTTCTAGGAGCCGTCCCTCCATGGAGCTGGTGCTCTGGAAACCTCTCCCTGAATTCCTCACAGACAAACTGAAATCTGTTTCTGTTGCTAAAAACTACAAGCAGCAGGGGACAGAAGGGTGCCAGGCTAAGCAATCAACTCTTGGAGCCACCTTCCAGTCACAAACTGAAACATTCTCTGAAGCACAACAAACTGTGATGTCTCCAGGTCTATATAGTAGCTTGGGAACGTCTGGATGTGTAGAAGAGGAGATGGAATTATAGAAGCCAGATTTCAGGCTGAAATGGTGAATTTCTGAAGGTTTCTGTGGCTGATTTTTACTCCCTCTACCTTCCAGGTATGAGGTGTGGACCTGAAGTTGTTGGTTGTTTTTTTTTGTTTGTTTGTTTTCTGGTAACAACCAGAAGAATCTGGAGTTGGGCAGTCGCAACGTTAGGATATTGAAGAGAAGCTTTATAGGCTGTTAAAAGCAGCATCTTTTACAAGAAGTTCAGTGGCCTTTTGAGCAAGGTAGAGGTTCTCCAAATGGCTTATTGGGCCTGTCCTCTTAATTGCCTTTGTAAAGAGTAAAATGCAGAGATTGAATGTAACAGTGGTTCAAACCCCCCACTTATACTTGGTGAGCCATTAAGACTTTGGGGCATATGCTTGGCTCAGTCTGTTAGCTTCATGAGAGGCTACTCAAATGTGCTGAAAGGAGAAGATATCTCTGATTAGTCACAGGAAGAAAAACAATCCCTCGATCTACTTGGCTTGACCTTAAAATGTAAATATAGAAATTATCTGTGCTGCAGTGTGATGGGGGTGAGAAGTTATAACTCAACACTAGACTCATATGGTCTAGTTTTGGTAGAAAGTTAAATCAGTGACTCAGTTGGAAGCTGGTTACTAAATTTCGCCTAAGGGCCAGTTAAAAATGTTCAGTTTTCTCTGAGCTAGTAACGCAGAAGCCTAGAGGATGTTTTCAGCTGATTGGTTTGGCATTTTATCTTTTGTGGCAGTTCTCCCTTGGTATGCATCAGATTGGAAAGCCAGACATTGCCCTTGGTAATATTTGTGACATGGCTGGTGCTGAATTCACTGACACCTTTTGATTTTAATCTTGATAAGTGATAATTTGTGAATCAGATATAGAGGCGCTGCTTTAACTGAGCTTTGGGTAAATGTCTCAGTAAGGGCCAAATCCTACATGACTAATCTCAAACTTTGATGGGACTACTTGCATTAGTAAAGTGAGCAGAACTTGTGTCTAAGTAAACCTGGACTTAGTGGTTTATGTAAACCAGAAACACTTGTGTCATTAAAACTATTCTCTGTTTTTCTGGAGTTTCAGATTGCATCTGGATTATTAATTTATACTGCAGGAATTTATTCCAGCTAATGATACTGCAGGAAAGGAATCCAGTTAGCTACTTATTAGAAAATAGTACAAAAATTTATCAGTATTCAGTAAACCATGTAATCTTCTCAGTCAACAAAGAGTCAGTCTCAAGGTTTCCTTGAAGACATCTGAACTGAGGTTCCTCTTGTGAAAATACTCTTCTGGGTAAAGGTGGTATTAGGATGGTAATTCCCAATCTGTTTTCCTTAACTTCCCCCGTACTAGAAGGAAGCCCATGCAATGGCTCCTCAGCAAAGCAGCTTTAGATTTATTGGAAAAGCAACTATCTACACTTCTTTGCTTAGCACAATACCTTAATAATTTATGTGGTGAGACGTTCTTCTAGTTAAAAACCCATCATATGCATTTTAAAATCAAAACTTTAATTTGCAGTCAGCATTTCTGCTCCTTTGGCTCGCAGTGGCATTTTATAAGAGAGGAGACGAGACATTCTTTCTGACATGGGCCTTTGGGGGTAGGTAGAGAAGTTCCATTTCTGTCAGCTGTTAACTCAGTTTTCTATCCTGCTCTTCTTGCCCAAGATTCTGGAAGAGCTTTAATGTTTAATATTTAAACAAAATGTTTAAGAAGTACATGTTAAAAATTATTCTGAATTTTGAACCAGCATTGAAGTAGGCTGGAAACGGTTGTATAACTTGACATCTGAAACCTTGATTTCTCTATTGGGCAAATGTGTGCACCTTTCCTCTGCTCTTGTATCTAACTTTTTATGTGAGGTTGGTGAAAACCTCTTATATTAGTATGTAAAACATCTCATGTGAATGTCATTAACCTACTAAACAGACTTAAATTCTACAGCATCTAAGAGGCTGCAATGTTACTGTGTGTAAAATAATGAAAACAGTGGGATGCTGGAGGGAAGACGACGACGTCCACTTTGTGAGGTTAGAAGGTGTTGCAGTGCTTCCAAACAGATACCTGCTCCAAGCTTGTATGACTTTGGAAAAGGTTCAAAGTTCAGATTGCGCTTATTTGATGGCTCTGGTCCTAAATTAACTGAATGAGAAGAAGGAAACATTCATATGTTTAGTGGAACCATCTTGTCAATACTTAAAATTATGGTACAGAGGAACATGGAGGATGTTAGAAAGCTGATAAGTGTGAAATCCAAGTAGGGCTCTTTTTTTCCTCTTAAAAATATTACTTGATTTTTAAAAACTTGTTTTTTCATCTGAACTTCTAAAGGAAAAAATGTGTAGATACTGTGTCTATTTATAGTCTTAACTCCTTTGCATGTCACATGTGTGCCAAAGGTTGCTATTCAGATGTATATTTACTACTTACATTCTTTGCTGATGCAATTTCCACTGAGCCCTAATCCTACTCTACCACTTGAACTGAGATTTCTCAGTGGATTATTGGCCATGTGTTCATTGGCCTAAGCCAGAGGATGACTTTATCTCTAAAGCAGTTCAGCTTTTATTAGCAAACATCTAATTTGGTTTTCAGACATCTTTTCTGTTTTGTATTAAGGGGAAACAGTTCAAAGCTCTTTCTGTATTGATGAGGGAAAGGGAAAACTGCTTCCCATCCGGAAACTAAATGGAATGCTAATTGAACTGAAATTTGCTTTAAGAAAACGTGTGGCTGCAGGTGTGGGTGGCTGCAGTTGTTACAGTTCAGTCTATTGTTAGCTTTCTTAAAAGGTTTTTTGGTTAGTTCTGCATGTTAAGTGAGATGGCACAAATGGTGCAGTTCTGGGAAAATTCTTGCTGGATGTTTTTTATTTTGAAATATGAAAAATCTCATTCTGGTCTGTTTTCTGTTGGGACCAAATCACCATTTGTATGTCATCGTTTTTCAATAAAATTTTTAATGTTTTTTAGATTGCTGTGCGATGTTCTTGCTGTAAAACACACCAGAAATTAAGATGGAAAGCTAGACAGGTGGAGTTCAGTTGGTTTTGAAAGAGGCCTTTCTGTGCAGAAATTAGGGTAAAGTAGCCTCGTGCCTCTGTAGCTCATTGTGCAGCCTAAATAGGAGTTCCACTTGAGACACTGAAATCCTCCCTTCTGCCCCTTTGCTGTGTTCAAGGTATAGGGAAAAAGAGTTGGAAATGGGATTAATAACACAAGTTTCATAGTTAATCTATAATAACTTCTCACTGGGGATGTGAGAGGAAATAATACTTTACCCTTTTCTAGCATTGTCCATCTAAAGGCCTTCAATCACTTCAGCAAACATTAAGCAGGCATCCCCATGAGCATGGTCAATATTATTTCCATTTTACAGATGAGGAAACATGAAGTATAGTGATTAAGTGACTTGTCCATGTTTTGCATCGACTAGACCCATCTACATTAAACAATATTAATGTTCCTCCAAACTAGGTCAAATATGTGGATCACTTGCAATACGCTTCATGTCCATACACAAGTGCTTCTAATGTCTGGCAGCCGTTCCCAGTATCAGAACAATTGCACCAGATCCAGGTAAGTTTGAAGACCTTCCCCGTAGACTGGATCAGTTCAGACTGCTTCCATATTAACGTAGACTGAAGGTGCAGGTATTGTAGAGTTGCACCAGCTCTGTTGTTTGTCCCACTATAATTCTACAGGGTTTCTGCCTGCCATTTTGACAAGTCATAGTGTTGATTCTGTTTTCTGTCTGCCTTTTCATTTTCACCCATCATGTTTGTGAAAGCCTAGGGGCAGCCATCTTTGCCTGGTATCCTTCTGAGCAGGGCTTGCAGCAGCCAAGGTGGTTCTTTTGGTTTCAGTAGTAACCAGTCCCAGTCTTGATTTGCAATACTTTAATTTGAATTAGTAGTGCTGTCCATCTTAAACTTCATAAGCATGCACAGGTGGCTAGGTGTGACAATGACAAAATTAAAATATAGTACACACTATATTGCATTTAAATATTATATTAAAAAAGCAGTACTACAAAGCCAGTATCTCATCCTGTTCAGCTTCATGCATAGCTTGTAAGCCTCCCTTTGCTGAGTTGATGGTTCCAGTGTTCTAATGGAGCATAGCTGTCATAAGAGGTCATGGTTATGGAGGGAGAGGCGATCTCTCATGTACCTGGAGCCAATCCCATGGAGAGGGCAGATTGTTTCCTGAACTGGACTCTGTGGTCAGTAGGGAGCCAGCACAAAGAGCTGAGCACTGAGGTGATGTGTTACTAAGTATATGGACAACTGTTTTGTATCAGATGGAGCTTGTAGGCATGTGGCTTTACTCCTAGATGGGAATTGCACTAATAAAGCCTGGAGGTGTCACAGGTGGTTTGCTGTGTGGCTAGATTTGTGCCCAGTAGGATGGGGCATAGTCTTCTGGTCAGAGGCAGATGGAAGTGGACTTCCTGCTATGTGGTCTTGCAGTAGCACTGGGGAGTCCAAATGTCCTCCAAGGCTGCAGACTGATCTAACAGGCATAATAGTTGTTGCAATGGAGGATGTTACAGAGGAGGTATATTCTTCAGTTTCCTTCTTCCCACCAATGCTGCCTGGGTTCAGCTTTATCCAGCTGCTTTCATCCAGATGCAGATGTTAGGCACTCAGAATGCTGGGTGATGGTGCCATTTACATTTGATGTAAAGGAGATCTGGGGTTGGTTCTCATTTATGTATGGCTGGCTTATCCATGTCGCTTCACCAGCTCCCCTAATGGCTGAGGCCAAGAGAAGAAATACCAGCACAGAAGGTAAAGTTAAGTGGATCCCCAGGAGGATGTCATCCAATATCCAATGCTTTGGAAGAACCAAACACACTTTTCATGAATAAGGCCCCAGTAGGTGGTGGTAGCCTCCAGTTCAACCTTGTCTTAGATTCCAGGGCAACTCTAATAGAACCTGTGACATTTGAAAAAATATTGCATAAAATGTTCGTGGTAGCAAAACTGAGGGGTGCAACGACATGGGGAATGCTTCTCACTATGAACTTTTAGCCTGCTGTGCTAAATAAAATGAGGCCTTTCTTTTGAAAGCTCACAGCCCAAGGGCGCAACCCAATGGAAATCTCTCTCTAGAGGGAGAGACTATCCTTTTAGTCCCATAGATCTGTTTTTAAAATGTTCACTATTTTGTCAGTAAGAAATTAACATGAAACGGCCCTTTTGCTTGTCTCACAAACAAAGCACTGCTACTTGAACACACACTGCTGAAAGCTGGACACTGGATAGTGCTGTTGCTAGCACTTTTATTGGTTGGTAAATAATACCTTCAGGAGAGTTATTCAGCAGTTGAGATACTGAGGTAACCTGCTATGAAGGTAAAATATAACAGTGTAAACATAAATTTCTGATTAGAAGATGTGAAGGATGATGTGCTCCATTGGGTCTTGTATGACCTCTGTAAAGTCCATTCAATACCATGTTTGTACATGGTTCTCTGTAGGAGGATAGTAAAGATCTAACATCAGTCTCTTTCCTTGTTAATTCAGGATTGTTGCTATATGTATTAACATAGGGTCTACAAGCCCTAGTCATGGACCAGAACCCTACTGTGCTACGCTGTCCCTTCCCCAAAAAGTTTACATTCTAAGCAAAAGACAAGAGGCAGCAGATGGACACAGACAGATGGGAGCATACAAGGAAATGTCTGACAATATTGGTCAGCATGATAGGCAGTGGTGTCCACACATCAGCAGCCTAACTGTTGTCAAATTCTGCACAACATTCCTGAAGGCTCTCTAATGCAGGATTAAATTTGCCAGTGTCAGGGTTTCAGCTGCTTCCCTTGCAAAACTGTTTCCTAAAGCAGTGGGCATTATTGTTAAGGAACTCATTCCTGATGTCCAGCCCAAATGTTCACTTCCTTCCTTTACCCTTATTTAGTAGCCCAGATATAAAATTGCTGTATTTTTCTTGTGATTGGGCTGTTACAGTTGAAAACAGTCCACTTTCTGTTATTATTTCAGGTTTCAGAGTAACAGCCATGTTAGTCTGTATTTGCAAAAAGAAAAGGAGTACTTGTGGCACCTTAGAGACTAACCAATTTATTTGAGCATAAGCTTTCGTGAGCTACAGCTCACTTCATCGGATCCGATGATGTAAACATGTTGTTCACGAAGATTCAAGCCCTGCTCACTGCCATGGATGTGAGAGATAGCAGGTGCTTGCTTTGTGTTTTTTGTCTCAGCAAATGTAACTCTTTAATATAGTGGACAGAGACTATTTTCTGTGCATGGAAGTTGGACCAATTCTCATCAGGCCAACTGCATTTCTCGGTCTCCCCTCTGGAATCCAGTGGCAGAAACAGAGGCTCCCTGTTTTGTTTTTTCTTTCTCTTATTGAATCCTTGGATCTGCTGTAAATCTCTGCTCTGCTGGTGTAGTGCAGTGTTTCTTGGCTGCGTGTTATGGGTATGTGACACTGAACAGTAGCATCCTGATATCGCAGAAAGAGGAGAAGATAGAGTTAGGATGTTTGCTGATGACCGAAAGACTGAGGGAGTGGTGAATTAGACAGGGTGATAGCTATTTGGATTGCTTTGTAAGATGGGCGTAAACAATAAGCATTTTAATATGGCTAAATGTATGTATCTAGGAACAAAGTAGGTAGGCTATATTTTCAGGATCAGGGACCCATCCTGGGAAGCAGTAACTCTAAAAAGACTTTGAGGATCATGGTGGATAATCTGTTGAACATCACCTCCCAGTGTGGTGCCAGGCCCACTGATTATAAAATGGTTTTAAAAAGGTCAGCTGGTCCACGTCACTGGTCACTCGAACCGTTCCCCTCTATTCGACATTGGTGAGGCCTCATCTGGAGTACTGTGTCCAGTTTTGGGCCCCACACTACAAGAAGGATGTGGAAAAATTGGAAAGAGTCCAGCGGAGGGCAACAAAAATGATTAGGGGACTGGAACACATGGCTTATGAGGAGAGGCTGAGGGAACTGGGGATCTTTAGTCTGCAGAAGAAGAATGAGGGGGGATTTGATAGCTTCTTTCAACTACCTGAAAGGGGGCTCCAAAGAGGATGGCTCTAGACTGTTCTCAGTGGTAGCAGATGACCAGAACAAGGAGTAATGGTCTCAAGTTGCAGTGGGGGAGATTTAGGTTGGACATTAGGAAAAACTTTTTCACTTGGAGGGTGGTGAAACACTGGAATGTGTTACCTAGGGAGGTGGTGGAATCTCCTTCCCTAGAAGTTTTTAAGGTCAGGCTTGACAAATCCCTGGCTGGGATGATTTAGTTGGGGATCGGTCCTGCTTTGAGCAGGAGGTGGGACTAGATATTCTATGATTCTTGCTAGCACTGGTGAAGTTGTACCAGTGCTAGATAAACCATGGGAAAACTGCTTGAAATTCTCAAAGTAGACTGCCTCCGTGTGCGCTGTGAGAAAGTTACTGCGTTAACTGAACGGAGCTGAGTGGAAGCAGGTTTCCCTCTAATTTTTAGCTGCTTTGCAGAGAACCTGGCTAACCTTCCCTAACATGGCTAATTAGCGTAGATCCAGTCTCTGGAGAAGAAAGAACTTAGCCCTTTAGATGAGTGCATGTTGTTCAGACGTGTATGCTTAAGCTACTGCGTTCTATATGTGCTTTAAGACACACCTGTTTCATGCCTTCCTGTAACTGCCTCTTGCCATCTTATTACAGTAGCTGCTCAGATTTCATAGGGAAACACCAGGATTTCCATGTCCCCTACAGCAGCCCTGACATAAACACTTGTAAGAGACTGGAGAGAAGTAGTCTGGGGAAAGTTGGCCTAATAACTTAGAAAATAATACTGTACACTGCTGTAATGTCTTTCATCCTGTAGGCTTCCAGGTAGCATCACAAGTGATATGTAATGCAGCTAAATCTGGGTGCTGGAGCTAATCTGAACACAAGGAGAGGGTAGTAAGTAAACAGGAGCCAAGGCAGACCACCCTGGACTCTCCCTTATGAGAGGCTCTGTAGCAGAGGTTGGTAACTATACTAAATTGTGTCTGGGAGTAGGGTGAGCAGGTTTCTACAGGTCGGGGCATCAATTTTCTGAGGGAGGATGGACAGGCTTTCTTTGTAGGAGGCATGTTAGAGACTGTGGCAGCTGTTCAGATAGCTAAAGGGCTCAGCTTAAAACTTCTTTTTCTCATTTTTGGCAGTTCGCTGTGCTGTGGTGATTTGTTTAAAAAATAAATGCCTTGCTTTTTAGTAAGGTGTCTAAGACAATTAAGACTTTTCCATTGTGTCCTATGCTTTTATCTAGTGTCTCATCTGGTCATGAGCCACTGCAGATGCATAGGAAATGCAACTTCTCAGCTAAATCACGTGAGTGAAACTTAAGTATTTTAGCTCACTCAAGATGCTATTGTAAGTAAAGGAGTATTGTTTACCACAAAAAGCTCTACCTAAAATGAGAGCTGTCACTAGAGTGAAATGGTGAGAGCTCCAGATGGTAACAGCAACTAACAGCTCTAGTCCTTGCTGGAAATCCTTTGCTGCAACTGTGTAGGGGACGGGCATTTTCACTCAACTTTTCTATACCTCATGTTATAAGGATGTTCAGGATATAATGAGACTGTCACAATTGTATAATACTTTCCAAGAAGTGAATGCTACTCTCCCTATCAAATGTGCAAAGTGCCTGTGACTAATTCAGCAACTGAGCAGCAAGCAGCATAGTGACATCAGTTATATGGTCTAGTATTTCAGTTCAAACAGCCCTTCAAAGGCCAGGTGTTTTTCATATACACATCTGTGCAGGAAGGGGACCATGGCCACAAGAGCAGTGGGTTGGGCTGCATGGCCTCAGTGAGCTATTCTTGATCTTATTGTACTTTTCTGGACAACATACAGAATTCTGGGGACTTCACATGTGCAACTTTCAGGTAGTGGATACTTCTGCATATACATAATCTTTTGGCCTCAAACCTAGGATCTGTGGGCGTACATTTTGAAAGGACAGATCTGAAGGTCCATTTTGTTGGGGGGAATTCTGCCCTTCTGACATACTCACAATTGTCTGTTCTGTGGGGTGTCTTTTGTTTTTGTTTGGTTTTTTTTTAAACCTACAGATGTTAAAACTTACCTTGAATGTGAAAACCTGCCCATAGCAACCCTTCTATTTTATTGCTGAGGCCCCCATGTCCCTCATGTAATGATTATCTACAGTCACATTTTAAGATCTGATTTTTTTTTCTCTCCCCATCCCCTAGTCTGAAGGATTTGAGTGTTTAATGTGTTCTTTTTGACATATGTCAAATAATATTTAAAATAGCTGCAACTGTTAACCCTATGGTGTGACTGATGTTGTATATGCCACATCTACCAGTTTAGGGAACTCCTACAGCAGTGGGGATAAGGGGATATGTGATTTCTAATGGCTGTGGAGAGAAGGAGGTGCAAGCTCTCATCTTGATGACTACAGCATCCTTCTCTCTCGCCTTCACAAATGTAACCTTCCCCTGCTCATATCCATTCAGGATGCAGCACAGCTCAGTGTCTGAACTGTCACGCCTCTTTTTGCATCTCTCCTCTATCATATCAAACATAAGCTACTTGTCTTCGCTTTCAAGGCCTATCATTTATCTTTCAGTATCAAGATGTTGACTCCTGTCTCTGATTGGCCTGTGATAGCAACCTCTGCCTACTTGTTAAAATTTCAAACAAGCACACCTTTTCTGCTTTCTCCCTTGCTGCCCCTCATGGTTGGGAGGAGCTCCCTGTAAACATTTGCAAAACTAAAGCTTTATCCTCCTCCAAGCTCTTCTTTTCAGTGTTTACAGTTTTTTTTTGTAAGCACTCCTGCAGCTACTGCTCATCATGCTCATCAATATTCCTCTTTTTTTGTGTGTGTGTGGTTTCCCTATTATGTTGGGTGTTCCTGGTCTTCTCCTACACCTCATCTTCTTGCATGGATTCAACTATCAACTCTTACTCACAAATTTGACTTGTCTCCCTTTATCCAAGCTTGGAAAGCTTCCTGTCCCTCTAATGAATGTCAAGCCTACTCCTCCCTGCTTTTTTTCATGGCTGCGGATTATAGGGTTGCTCTCCCACCTATTCATGCTCACCATGTAACAGAAGTTACATGAGGGTTGATTAGCTCAATTTCCCACTCATCTCTTAAGACACGTCTTTGTATTAGAATAGGAGTTTATGTATAGTACTGCACCCACACTTATTCCTGCAGAAATAGCTCAGAACAAAAAAAATTGAACTTTGGTAAATATGTGCATATAAAATTAATAGGCATGGACTCATTCTTTACAGTGTTTAACACTGTATTGTCTACAGCTGATTTGAGTTTGAAACAGAAGTGCTTGGATATGGTATGAAGTTTTCTCCCTTAATAGGAGAAATTGTTTGAATGTATTTATTGGTTTATTAAAATATTAGTGACTTCCTCCTTGCTAGAGGAGGAGAGAAATCGGAGAAGACCAAATCTCTCTCAAATACAGGAGGCTCCTAGCAAGAGCACTCTAGTGCAAGGGTTCTCACAAATTTTTTGGTAGCCTCAGAGTATGGCCACCAACTCTTGCTAGTGGCCATTCTGACAATTTTTCCTAAAATACAGAATAAACTTTTAGGAAAAATAAATATACACATATATGCCTAAATCATTGTAATTTATGAAGGGTTTTTTGTAGACTCAACTATACATTATTTTTATTATCTCTATTCTTTACTGGACCTAAACAGAATAGGAACACAAATAAGATGCTTTACATGTTCTTGTCTTTTGTTTCTTTTGCTTTGTTGGTTGCCTTTTTCTAAGACTTGCCAGCTAGCAAGTCTGCTTCTGTGAAAAGTGATATTTGTATGTTTGTTAATATCACTTTTCACAGCAGCAAATTTGCTAGCTCAGTGGAAAGCAGTGAGAAGTGACATTAACAAACATACAAATTATCACTTTTTATAGCCCAGGAGGCTGTGGTCCCATTTGAGAAATGGTGCTGTGGTTGATGGATAATGAAGCTAGTGTCAGGAAGTTTTCTTCTTCTTCTATCAGGTTGTAAATCAATGGCTCTGCAAGAGACCCTCAGTGAGTTAAAGCTATTTCTACACTGCACATCTTCAGTGCTGTAGCTGCATCACTGTAGCACTTCAGTGTAGTAGTTCACTACAGCAACAGGAGTGGTTCTGCTGTCACAGTAGGTAATCCCCTGCCCCAAGGAGAAGTAGCTAGGTCAGCAGAATTATTCCATCAACCTAGCACTGTAAACAGTAGGTGTGGTTAGGATAGCATATCCTTGTCTATACAGGGTGTAGATTTTTCCACACTTGAGAGAAACAGCTATGTCTATATAAGTTTTCAGTGTGGAGTATCTCTGAATGAGAAGCATCTCTGCCTCTCAGCTCTTGGCCTTACAAAGTCACGGGACCTCCTCCTAGTGATGGCCAACATGGCTATCTGTAACAGCAGGGAGATGATGGTGGCTGAGGGGGTTCTCTGCAATGGTGGGGCCTATTTCCGTTCCTCTCTCCGCTCACGTATCTGGGCAGAGTTCCTCTGGGTGGCGTCTGCTGCCTCCCTTGACACCATTGAGGAGCAGGGGTTGCTGCCTGGGGTTTTCTGCTCAGTGTTGCCTTCAGGTTCCCTACTATTGATCCTCACACCTGTCTTTGTGTTTTTTTTCTGCTGTCCCCTGTAATTAGTTGAGTCCTGGACTCAGTGGATCCTCCCCATAGGCTGAGGGTGGGTCTGTTCATCATGGGCAGGTGCACCTTGCAGAACCCCAACAGGAGCTCTTGCACTCATTATGCAAAAACAGAAGTCACAAGAAACTCTTCCTCAGGTGGAATGGCAAGCTGAAGGCATTGTTTTGTAATGATTTGTTACTTAGGGCTGGTCTACACTGAAAACTTACATTAGCACAGCTGTGTTTCAGTGGTGTGAAAAATCCACACCCTTGGAGAGAGACGGCTATGCTGTAGACAGCACTAGTTTGACAGAAGCATTCTTCCATTGACCTACTTACTACTACTTAGGGAGGTGGACTACCTTCAGCCACCCCCTCCCATTTGCATACACTCCTGCAGCTGTGCCATTATTAGGTGTTAAGTGTAGACATAACCTAGAGGCTTTAGATCAGGTTAATCTAAACTGCTTCACTCTCCAGTAGTTTTTCTAGTATAAAGCAGCTTTGACTATTGTTAACCTTACCTACTCTACCCTATAGTAGTTTGCATGTGGAATTTACAATGACCTGGTCTCTACCCAAAGGCTAAGTTAGCCCAGCTACATGGCTCAGGGGTGTGAAAAATCCACAGCCCTGAGCAGCATAATTAAACCAACCTAATCTCTATGAATTCTTCCATCAACCTACCTACCATCTCTCAGGGAGGTGGATTACTTACACCACCAGGAGAATGGCTCCTGAGGGCAGCAGTAGTGTCTATACTGAAGCATTAACAAAAGACTAGCCATACTGGATCAGACCAAAGATCTATCTAGCCCAGTATCCTGTCTTCTGACAAAAAGAAAAGGAGTACTTGTGGCACCTTAGAGACTAACCAATTTATTTGAGCATAAGCTTTTGTGAGCTACAGCTCACTTCATTGGATGCATTCAGTGATTTGAGCTTATGCTTAAATTGGTTAGTCTCTAAGGTGCCACTAGTACTCCTTTTCTTTTTGTGAATACAGACTAACACAGCTGCTACTCTGAAACCTGTCTTCTGACAGTGGTCAATGCCAGGTCCTTCAGAGAGAATGAACAAAACAGGCAATTAGCAAGTGATCCATCCCCTGTCACCCATTCCCAGCTTCTGGGAAACAGAGGCTATGGACACTATCCCTGCTTATCCAGGCTAAGAGCTATTGATAGACCTATCCTCCATGAACTTATCTTTTTAGAACCCTGTTATAGTCTTGGCCTTCACAACATCCTCTGGTGAAGAGTTTCAGATGGTGAGTGCATTGTGTGAAGAAATACTTCCTTTGGTTTGTTTTAAACCTATTAATTTCATTTGGTGATCTCTAGTTCTTGTGTTATGAAAAGTAACTAACACTTATTTACCTTCTCCGCACCTATCATGATTTTATAGACCTCTATCATATCCCCTCCTTAGTTGTCTCTTTTCCAAGCTGAAAAGTCCCAGTCTACTTAATCTCTCCTCAGCTAGAAGCTGTTCCATATCCCTCATCATTTTTGATCTTTTCTGTACCTTTTTCCAAATCTCTCATCTTTTTTGAGATGGGGCAACTAGCTCTCCACAAGTGTTCAAGATGTAAGTGTACCATGGATTTATATAAAGGCACTGTGATCTGCTGTGTTCTTTTCCACTGATTGTGACTAGTGTTAGCTTTTTTGACTGCCACTGCACATTGAGTGGATGTTTTCAATTATCCATAATGCATAAGATTTCTTTGAGGGGTAATAGCTCATTTATACCCCTTCATTTTATATGTACACTTGTAGTGTTTTAAGTGTAGACAAACCCTTTGAAGTCTCTGCTCTCAACAGCAGCATGGCTACTCTCAATCACATGTAGCATGCTCCTACCACTGTAAGGCTTTGATAGCTGATCAGACCAAAGATGGTCCTGTAATCAGTTTTGTTCCACAGCTGTACTGAGCTGTTGCGAAGATAAGCACTGAAGCAAGCCATTTCATGTCTGTACAATACAGGAACCATTACAACACCCATCCTTTTACCATGTAAGCAGTATGAGGTTGACACAGAAGCAGAGACCTTCTCCCCCCAGCTGTTATTTTAAAATGGAAGTACAGAGAACATCTTCATTGCACTTTTTTAATTGCACAGGTACTTTTAAATATTAAATGGAGAAAGCAAATCACTGAAACTAAGTAGCAATAGAAAATTTTCATAAGCATTTACATAGTAAGTTATGTAAAATTTACAAGACATTTTTAATCTTATGTTGAGCCAACTGTCTGTACATGGAGGGAAACATAGCCCCACTGCCTAAGCAGGCTATTGCTGTGACAAGGACTTAAACCCCTCCCACCCACCCCCCGTCGCTACCCCAAAGTAAATTTCTCATAGGTACTGAGGGTTTGCCCAAATTGGGCAAGGTACAGTTTAGGTACAAGAGCACCTGTTTCTTTCTGAGGATATTACTTTTAGTCTCTGATAAGGGAGATTAACCATTTCCTTTCCAAGAGAAAGTAGTGGTATAAAGGGCACTATTATACCCAGTTGTATTCTGAGTCTGAGATGGGCACAAATTAGCAAAATACTGGCTTTGGTGAAAACACTTTAAAGAGTAATGTTCTTTTAGAAATAGCCATCTACTTTACTTCTGGCTTAAGAAAAAGGGGAGATGGTTCTTACTACCCTGCATAGATTGTAAAGTGTTGCTCCACAGAAGAGAGATGCAACACTAATGAATAAATCAGACACTGATCAACTGGGGAAAAAGTTCATTGGCAAAAGTATCTTCCCAAGAATGGTCTGTGCTCAGTGGAGAGGGCAGATCACTGAAGGGAGAAGGGGATCCTTCATATCCAGAGTCACTACGTGCATCCAACAGACAGCCAGAGGTCTCAAGGCTGTGATCAGATGAGAGCAGGTTTGAGATACCCAGCTCAGGCAAAAAGTTATCTATAGGTTCCTCTTTCACTGAGACTGGGGACTCAAGGAGGTCCTTGTCTTCTGAGGGAGAGAGAGATGCTTCCTCTATTTTCATTAACATATCAGCTTGGCTGCCCATTTTAGCAGGGATCTCAAAGATTAGGGGCTTGGTGTACACATGGTCAAACCGGATCAGTTCATTAATGGCCTCCAACTTGGCTGATGAGGACCCCACAGAGGGAGTGGGGGAGGCTGGTAAGGAATCTGATTCTTTTCCACAGATTTCTTCCTCCAGCTCTTCCAAGCACGATGACTCTGAATTACCATACCGGAGGAACATGTCTGGGTCCAGGCTGTCCAGAATGCCCAACAGGAGATCAGACTGCAGAATACAAAACCCACCATTTTAAAAGGAACATGCAAACTACTGTACACAAACCAAACCTACCCTTGAAACCAACCTCAAGTAGGTTAAGCTCAATAGGACCTGAAGACCTGATCAGTACTGAAAGGCAGCACAAGTGGGAATGGCATATGTACTTTGATATGCTCATTTACTTAACCCTGAGCTTTCTAGTCCATTAACCCTTCCAGGAGCTTGACTGGCACCATTAGACTGTTCTCTACATTACTGATTTGCATTACAGTACCCTAATGGGGCCCACTCAAGATCAAGTACCCTGCATAGTGGTGGGTACTGTTCGAACAAAAAACTCTTTGCCTACAATCTCTGTAGAGCCAGCAAACAAAGGCAAATCTGGAAATAAAGAGTCAGCACCAGGTACTAGCCTGAGCAGTAGTTTCCATGACCACAAGGTTATCAGTATCAACCTGTTTGTTCCTTGGCTTTTAGCTGTCTCGTGTCCTTGTATCTGACTCTGGGATACAGACAGCAGTTGAACAGTAACTAGTAGACTTCACAATATTAAGCTATTTAAAACCTGTCCAAAGCTACAGTAGAAATACAGCATTTGCTTTGAAGGATTGCATGTTTTCAGGGTTTTCACATGCACACAAAACTGAAAATGAGCCAACATGTGATGCAGCTATAAACAAGGCTCATATTTGGGGGTGTATTAACAGGAGTATACTATGCAAGATATGAAGCAAGTGTCCTGCTCTCAAGCACAGGTGAGACCTTGGCTGGAGTACTGAGTCCAGGTCTGGGTGCCACACTTTAGCTGCAATCTGGACAAACTGAAGAATGTTCAAAAGAGCAACAGAAGTGATAAAACCTCACCTATGAGGAAAGGTTAAAAAAACTGCACATATTTAGTCTCCAGAAAAGACTGAGGAGGGAGAAGGTAAGTAATTACGTTAAGGGTTATAGAGGACAAGATAATTGTTCTCCATATCCATTGAAGGTAGAACAAGTAGTAATAGTCTAATCTCCTGGGCTGCAGATTAGACTATGTCTACACTACAGACCTCACAGCAGCAGCGCTGCAAGGTCTCCTGTGTAGCTGCTCTATGCCAGTGGAAAAGAGCTTTCCCACTGGCATAATGAAGCCACCCTCAACGAGCTGCAATAGCTGTATCAGTGGAGATCATCTCTTGCCAACATAGTGCTGTCCACACCGGCACTTTTGTTGGTGAAACTTAGGTCAGTCAGAGATGTGTTTTTTCACATCCCTGACTTCCAAAATCGCTACTGTAGACAAACCCTTAGGTTAGCTATCTAACTAAAGATAAGTAAGCACTGGACTAGGCTTCCAAGGGAGGTCACAGAATCCCTGTTAAGAGATTTTTAAGAACAGATTAGACAAGCCTGTCAGGGATGTTCTAGATATCCTTAAATCCTGCCTCAGTGCAGGGGACTAGATAATTTCTCAAGGTCCTACATTTCTAGGGGTCTATTCTTCATGTTGCAAAAAGTTGAATGATAATGTTTATGGGAACACTAACTAAGGTACGCTATTTAACTGCCTTCAAAATAATCAACTTCCGCTTAATTTATAGTCCTGTTTTTGTCCTATGACCGCATGAGCATTAATAGGCCACTTCCTGTTGAATGGTCTCTTAGAATACCTAATATGCAGTGTTGGTCCCAGAATACTGAGAGACAAGGTGGGGGAGGTGATATCTTTTAATGGACCAACTTCTGTTGGCAAGAGACAAGCTTTCAAATTTACACAGACATCATCTTCAGAACTTGAAAGCTTGTCTCTCTCACCAACAGAAGTTGGTCCACTAAAAGATATTACCTCACCCGCCTGTCTTTGACTTATTGGACACAGCTTGTAGGTCAGTAGTTCTGCCCAAGATTCACAAGCACAAATGTATCAGAGCATCTGGGCCTTTGAAATATGCCAGCTTATCTGAACTACATTGTTGGTGTGTTACAGCTCAAATTCTAATGCCCCTAGTACCATAGCTGATGAATTGGAGACACTGGGCTGTAATTCTTTCAAAAACTCATGATCTGGAAACATAGAATGGCTGCTCACCTCAGAGTCTGAAGAGTCAATGCCATCAGCATCCATGTGGAGACTGTCAGGAGGGGTGACTGCTGGGCCTGCACCTGCTGCAGAGGAACACGTAGTCTGAGTGCTGCGGACTCAGCGGACCCGGTCACCATCCTGATTTCATCCACCTGTGATTCCATCACCACCTGTATAAGAAGAGAAGCCTAATTATCCAATATTATTTTGACTCCTAAACCACCTGTTTGAAAGTCTTCCCATTATTGCAAGGGTACAATACTGAGTGTCATCATGCAACCATCCTTTGGCAGTCTGTTGCCTGAATCTCAACCTTACTTGGCTAGCAGCCAAAACAAGGAACAGCGCTGCAGAGACTGGAAGTGAGATGACCATTGAAGACTCATGTTAAATACACCACTGTGGTTGAGCTTTAACTTCAGTCTGAGACATCCATTAATAGTACACTGGATGCACAACCATCTTCTGAAGGAGGCTGACCTTGCCAGCCCATTGTTTTCCCTTTGTGCCACATACTGGTTATTCACCACCAGCTCTTGTGGCTGGATTTAATGCTACTTTGCATGCAAGGATAAAAAGCAGGTTACACCGAGACCAGCATGAGATGTAGATTTGAGAGGATTCTGAATTAACTCTTTGAATGCTGCTGGGTTTTTTCCAAGGTGCCAGCCAGCAGCCACTTAAAGTCCTCAGTGGAGATAAGAGAAGCCCCCCCCCCCCATCCCTATGCAGCAATCAATATTAACGATTTTGGGAGGATATTAAGCCTCATATGCTTCAGGATGTGAAGCCCATCTGTTACCTCTTGATGAGACCTAGTACAAGGGCAGATCATCCCACCTCACCCACTGCGAGTTTCTTACACCTTCCACTGAAGTATCTGGTGCTGGCCGGTCTCAGGCACCAAGGAACTGCCAGCAGACTCATCTGCCCCAATCCCACACAGGGAACGGGCAGACACTCACCTCGGGCGCTCTCTCCTCCAGCGCATCCAGCCCCAGCCGATAGCGCAGCTCTTGGTTCTGCACGGCGAGCCCCTGGGTCTTCTCCCGCAGGAGCTGGTTTTCTAGCAGGAGATTCTGGTTCTGAAAGAAGCCCACAGGCGACCTCAGCGGAGCAGGCCGCAGCAGCCAGCTCCGTTCCCCCCCGCCTGCAATGTGCTTTGTACCCCTGCGGCGCAGGGCTCCCTGCCCTCTGCAGCCGGCCGGCCCGAGCCCCCGAGCCCTACCTCCTGCTCCAGCTCCAGCACCTGCTGCTCCAGCTCGCTCATCCGCGCCTTCTTCCTGTCCCGGGCGCTCTGCGCCGCTACGCGGTTCTTCAGCTTCCTGCGGGGAGACAGCGCAGCCCTGAGCCCCGGCCCCGGCCCCGGCGGAGAGGCCCCCGGCCCCACCCCACGGCGCCCCCCGGCCCCGCTCACCTGCGCAGCGCCTTCTCCTCCGGACTCAGGTGAGTGAGCCGCTGCCGCTTGCGGGCCGGCGGCTGGGGCTCCGGGCTGGGGGAGCGCGGGCCCCCCGCCGGGAGCGCCACGGAGAGGGGCCGGCTGGCTGCGGCGCCCAGGGGCTCAGCTGCTTGGCCGGGGATGAGGAGCAGCCGCGGGGCCGCGGAACCGGGCAGCGCCACCATGGCGGGCGCGGGCGGCTGAGAACCCTGGCGCCGCCGACGTTCCACTGGCCGAACGCTGGGCGCCCCGCGTTCCACCCGCCCCGCTCGCGTTCTGCCAGCGTGGCTCGGCCGCATTGGCCAGCGCTGTCCGACGCCAAGCACCGAGGAGCATGCGATTGGCCCGTGACAAGGGGCAGAGTGCAAATGCATTGCGTCAGACCGAGGGCGGGGGAGCGGAGCCGCCGAGTGCCGTGCCCAAGCGGCCGGCGAGAGTCGTCCCCGCGGCCCGGCTTCCCGCACGCGTCGTGCGGCTGCCTCCGCCTTGTTGCATCAGCTCCGCATACTGCCTGCGCTCGCTGTGCGCAAACCCTGCGCTGCGCGAGAGCCTCCCAAACGCGGCGCGCAGGCTGCTCGGTCCTGGCCCCGCACCCCGAGCTCCGCGCACATCAATACAGGGGCAGTCCCGTGTCTTTATGTTGCACAGCGTCCTTCTTAGCCACAAGCCCCAGCCAGAGCACATCGTACGTAAACAAGGCCATTGCAGACATGGGAAAGCGTGACTATTTGATACGGGAGGGAGAGAGCTGGGGTGACCGGTGCAGGGAGGCTGTCTAGATGATGAAAGGGCTGGGAGGGAGCGGTTGCAGGCTCCTGTGATTGCAGGTCCCAAAAGCAAGCTTTGCTGGAGCCAGCTGAACAGTGATAAGGTCAGAAGAAAGATCAGTCTGAGAGACAAGCAACATTATTAACAGCAAGTCTTGTCATTCTGGATGGTTGAGGCTTTGGCAATCCGGCTAGAAACTTTACTAAATAATTTTAATATAATTAATAGTTTTGTTGTGTCATAGAGCCACAGGGTATGGTCTGTTGCAATCACACTCCTGGGACTGACCCCTTTAGTGTGCCAGGCCCAAGAGACCCACACAGGGGCGGGTCCATGTCCTCCAGGACTCTGAGACTGGGCCTTCGGTATCTGCTATCCCCATCTCTCTTTGGCTGCTTGCAGAGAATCCCGCCAAGCCAGACTCCTGCAGGAAGCTTGTACTGTGCCCCGTCACGGTGCAACACTCTCAAGGAGTATTTACAGCGATACAGGCAGCCTTTTCAAAACAGGTAACTATTTATTAGTCAGGTTTCAGAGTAACAGCCGTGTTAGTCTGTATTCGCAAAAAGAAAAGGAGGACTTGTGGCACCTTAGAGACTAACCAATTTATTTGAGCATGAGCTTTCGTGAGCTACAGCTCACTTCATCGACTGCATACTGTGGAAATTGCAGAAGACATTATATACACAGAGACCATGAAACAATACCTCCTCCCACCCCACTCTCCTGCTGGTAATAGCTTATCTAAAGTGATCATCAAGTTGGGCCATTTCCAGCACAAATCCAGGTTTTCTCAACTTCCGCCCCCACCCCCCCACCCCACAGACAAACTCACTCTCTTCCTGGTAGTAGCCCATCCAAAGTGACCACTCTCTTCACAATGTGTATGATAATCAAGGTGGGCCATTTCCTGCAGAAATCCAGGTTCTCTCACCCCTCTCCAAAAACCACACACACAAACTCACTCTCCTGCTGGTAATAGCCTATCCAAAGTGACCACTCTCCTTACAACGTGCATGAAAATCAGGTGGGCCATTTCCAGCACAAATCCAGGTTTTTTAACCCCCCCCCCCCACACACACACACACAAACTCACTCTCCTGCTGGCAATAGCTCATCCAAACTGACCACTCTCCCCACAATGTGCATGACAATCAAGGTGGGCCACTTCCAGCATAAATCCAAGTTTAACCAGAAGGCCGGGGGGAGGGGGTAGGAAAAAACAAGGGGAAATTGGCTACCTTGCATAATGACTTAGCCACTCCCAGTCTCTATTTAAGCCTAAATTAATAGTATCCAATTTGCAAATGAATTCCAATTCAGCAGTTTCTCGCTGGAGTCTGGATTTGAAGTTTTTTTGTTGTAAGATAGCGACCTTCATGTCTCTGATTGCGTGACCAGAGAGATTGAAGTGTTCTCCGACTGGTTTATGAATGTTATAATTCTTGATATCTGATTTGTGTCCATTTATTCTTTTACGTAGAGACTGTCCAGTTTGACCAATGTACATGGCAGAGGGGCATTGCTGGCACATGATGGCATATATCACATTGGTGGATGTGCAGGTGAACGAGCCTCTGATAGTGTGGCTGATGTTATTAGGCCCTGTGATGGTGTCCCCTGAATAGATATGTGGGCACAGTTGGCAACGGGCTTTGTTGCAAGGATAGGTTCCTGGGTTAGTGGTTCTGTTGTGTGGTATGTGGTTGTTGGTGAGTATTCGCTTCAGGTTGGGGGGTTGGTTGTCTGTAGGCAAGGACTGGCCTGTCTCCCAAGATCTGTGAGAGTGTTGGGTCATCCTTCAGGATAGGTTGTAGATCCTTAATAATGCGTTGGAGGGGTTTTAGTTGGGGGCTGAAGGTGACGGCTAGTGGCGTTCTGTTATTTTCTTTGTTAGGCCTGTCCTGTAGTAGGTGACTTCTGGGAACTCTTCTGGCTCTATCAATCTGTTTCTTCACTTCCACAGGTGGGTACTGTAGTTGTAAGAATGCTTGATAGAGATCTTGTAGGTGTTTGTCTCTGTCTGAGGGGTTGGAGCAAATGCGGTTGTATCGCAGAGCTTGGCTGTAGACGATGGATCGTGTGGTGTGGTCAGGGTGAAAGCTGGAGGCATGTAGGTAGGAATAGCGGTCAGTAGGTTTCCGGTATAGGGTGGTGTTTATGTGACCATTGTTCATTAGCACTGTAGTGTCCAGGAAGTGGATCTCTTGTGTGGACTGGTCCAGGCTGAGGTTGATGGTGGGATGGAAATTGTTGAAATCATGGTGGAATTCCTCAAGGGCTTCTTTTCCATGGGTCCAGATGATGATGTCATCAATATAGCACAAGTAGAGTAGGGGCGTTAGGGGACGAGAGCTGAGGAAGCGTTGTTCTAAATCAGCCATAAAAATGTTGGCATACTGTGGGGCCATGCGGGTACCCATAGCAGTGCCGCTGATCTGAAGGTATACATTGTCCCCAAATGTAAAATAGTTATGGGTAAGGACAAAGTTACAAAGTTCAGCCACCAGGTTAGCCGTGACATTATCGGGGATAGTGTTCTTGACGGCTTGTAGTCCATCTTTGTGTGGAATGTTGGTGTAGAGGGCTTCTACATCCATAGTGGCCAGGATGGTGTTATCAGGAAGATCACTGATGGATTGTAGTTTCCTCAGGAAGTCAGTGGTATCTCGAAGGTAGCTGGGAGTGCTGGTAGCGTAGGGCCTGAGGAGGGAGTCTACATAGCCAGACAATCCTGCTGTCAGGGTGCCAATGCCTGAGATGATGGGGTGCCCAGGATTTCCAGGTTTATGGATCTTGGGTAGTAGATAGAATATCCCAGGTCGGGATTCCAGGGGTGTGTCTGTGCGGATTTGATCTTGTGCTTTTTCAGGAAGTTTCTTGAGCAAATGCTGTAGTTGCTTTTGGTAACTCTCAGTGGGATCATAGGGTAATGGCTTGTAGAAAGTGGTGTTGGAGAGCTGCCGAGCAGCCTCTTGTTCATATTCCGACCTATTCATGATGACGACAGCACCTCCTTTGTCAGCCTTTTTGATTATGATGTCAGAGTTGTTTCTGAGGCTGTGGATGGCATTGTGTCCCGCACGGCTGAGGTTATAGGGCAAGTGATGCTGCTTTTCCACAATTTCAGCCCGTGCACGTCGGCGGAAGCACTCTATGTAGAAGTCCAGTCTGCTGTTTTGACCTTCAGGAGGAGTCCACCTAGAATCCTTCTTTTTGTAATGTTGGTCGGGAGGCCTCTGTGGATTAGTATGTTGTTCAGAGGTATTTTGGAAATATTCCTTGAGTCGGAGACGTCGAAAATAGGATTCTAGGTCACCACAGAACTGTATCATGTTCGTGGGGGTGGAGGGGCAGAAGGAGAGGCCCCGAGATAGGACAGCTGCTTGTGCTGGGCTGAGAGTACAGTTGGATAGGTTAACAATATTGCTGGGTGGGTTGAGGGAACCATTGCTGTGGCCCCTTGTAGCATGTAGTAGTTTAGAAAGTTTAGTGTCCTTTTTTTTTGTAGAGAAGCAAAGTGTGTGTTGTAAATGGCTTGTCTAGTTTTAGTAAAATCCAGCCACGAGGAAGTTTGTGTGGAAGGTTGGTTTTTTATGAGAGTATCCAGTTTTGAGAGCTCATTCTTAATCTTTCCCTGTTTGCTGTAGAGGATGTTGATCAGGTGATTCCGCAGTTTCTTTGAGAGCGTGTGGCACAAGCTGTCAGCATAGTCTGTGTTTATTAGTCACCTGACATACGGAATCTGAAAGTCCTTGGGTTAGTCCATCCTGGTCAAACCAGTGTCATGATGAGCCAGCCAAGCTGTGTTGAGCTCTGGCTCTCTCTTGTCCCCCACTTGTTTCCCTAGTCCTGGCTCCTGAGTCTCCCCAAGACTTCCAGCTTTATTCCAGTCATCTGCCACCTTGTTCCCCAACTCAGTTCACAAGTCTTGCTTGCTGGGGTTTCCTGCTATTAGATGTTGATTGCTCAGTCATTGGGACATCTCTTTGTCTTGCTGGACCTCTGCTGATTTAGGCCTGTTTCAGGCACTTTTTTTAATGACTGTTAATTCAACCAGACAGCGAGGGTGGATACACACACACACACACATACACACTGTGCTGTTCCAGGAGTAGTGTTACCCTTTTGCACCCATTGGGTAGCAGTGCAACATACAGAGGGAAACTGAGGCATGCCTAAGATTCCTAAAATACATTCCAAAAAAATCCTGTTTCATCACACCATGCTATTTTCAAATAAAAGTCCAGACTAATATTAGTGGCTGTCTTGTAGGTGACTTCAGCTGTTAATTAAGTCAAATCCTGAAGTCATGACTTAATCAAAACTCCTATAGAGTCAACTGGCCAGATCCTGACCTATTCCCTACCAGTGCTCTGGCTGCTTTGTGATGTGGCTGGAAAACTAGGATACCCATCTATGACAGGAGAATTCCCAGGCAAAGGGAATCCCAAGGAGATGTACAGCAAGCAGTTAATCCTCTCAGCCCTGTCACCATACAGGGTATGACCAGGAAAAATGGAGCATAGCCAGAGCACATTTGCATTCCAGTTATAGCTAGCAGCCAGAATAGTTCTTTGGTGCCTCAGGCAGCTGGGCGTAAACTAGAGCAGCCTTGAGGCTGTACTGATTTTCTCTGGCCTCGGAATCCAGGGGCCACAGATGTGTGTAGTACAACCAGCCACCTTTGCCACACTCACCTGATGAGCTGCATTACATACAAATTGGATGCAGTTCAGAATCTGAGCCAATGGGCTTTTTGCCTGCATACAACCAGAGTAATTAACTCAGGTTTTGGACCACGAGCTTGTTTAATCTTCCTGAGTGGCTTTTATTTTCAAAGATTTTCTGTTCTCCTACATTTGTAGCTAGTGAGGGCGAGAATAGAAATGCAAAACTTTTGAAGTGGTATACAAACTAAAGCAAACCAAGTTGTATGGGGCTTTTCTGACTCTGGCATTTATTTTTCATTGACTTTGACACCCGTTAGTGAATAATGATGTAAAATATGCCACCTGTCACAACTGCAGTTGAGTACCCTCTCCTGACATCTCACCAGACTGTTGTGAGGCAACGTAGCTGCTGGATCTCCTGTATTTTAAGCCTCTACACTCTGAACAGAGTCCCTACACTGTCCCTATCTTAGGGCCTCTGAGTATACTCTGTCACCTGCTTTTGAGTGTTTCAACCACATAGCCCACAACCCAGTCCAGGGAACTAGTGCTAGGCCCTCAGATTCCCTCCCTGTAGCATAAAACACACCCTGTCCCAGAACTTTACCCACAAGTGAGCCTTCTGGTTTACTTCTTCAAGAGGGCACGTGGTAGGTGTAAATGCTGAACACAAACAGACAGACTGGCACCAGATTCTGAATCACCATTCTTTAATAGCACAAAAAATACACAGATCAATCCAACAATAAACAACCCTACATGCAGTTCCCTGTATCAGTTTTTTCACCACTCCAGAGCATTCTTTGGGTTGGGGTCAGAGTAATCTGGGGCTATCCAGGATCCTTCCTTTGCAGTGCCTAGCAAAGGTTCTGGCACAGAGCCTTCTCCCCAAGCACGCTTCCTCTGACCATGGCTAGTTCATTCCCTTCCCCTTCGCTGCCCAAACTTCCAGTGTGTTTCTCTGAGTCTTCCCCCGTGAGCACTTTTATAACCTTCTGCTTTTGTCATTTCTTCACTTTACTTTGTCCTTCTTGGTAACTTCCTACTCTCTCAATCCCCAGGAAAAGTGGAGGGAACAGGTTTCCCCAGCATGCTCTTTTGTTCTCCTCAGGTAAGACCTGTTCAGGTGCTGATAGTCTTTAACAATGGGTGATACACACTTAAAGCTTGTCAGAAGAGGAGGATACACAGAAAGGCCTTTCATCATACAGAAGTTTCATAACAACTTTATAATATCAACCAGAATTCATAAGTTTGTACAGACTCCCCCGAATGCTTACACCCTGTGACCCTGAATAAACCCCTTACACAGTAAATTATATATTTGGTTCTTGTTGATTGCTTGTAATCTTACCACTGAGACCAGCCAGGATGTGGAGAAGCCTGACCTAGGAAATATGCACTCAATTTTTTTAAATACTCTAGTAGCTCCCACTGCGTGTACAGTCTCTAATAATTATATGGTTATGTTGCAGGACCAGAGTGAAAGAGTGAGAAACAAAAGTTCACCAGAAGCTCAGTCTTGAACTGATGCATCACAGCATCTCCAGGTAGGTTTTATTGCAGGAGTTCAGGTTTAAATCAGATTTGCACCACCCCTTGTCTTTTTCCTCTCTGGCTGTCTCTTCACTGGTTTTTTATTTGGCAAAATTTTCTCACCGTTGCAAACACCAGTACGGCACTCCTCCCCGTAGCACTTGCAGGGTTGCTAGTGCAGACAAGGTTCCAGGTGGCAAATGCTGTTTATTCCACTGCCCTGCTTAGAGCAGGTTTTACACAACATGACGTTTAGAAAGTTGGCAGCTGCCAGCGCCTTATCTACAGTAGTTTTCTCCCACCATTGCTCTTGCCTGTTATCACTATTTCAGCTCCACAACATAGGCTATCTTAGCAAAAATTTCCTAGCCTCAACAAGGCGATAGAATCTTTGCCATGGATTAAGCCATTTTTTCCTAATGATATGTCCCTTATTTGCTGTGTTCCAGGTGGCCACTGTATCAAAAGGAAACAACGGTTTGTTTAAGGAAGGTGGGGAGAGTGAAGGTTTGTTTACTATAAGGGGTGGCCGTGGGAGGAAATAGACAAGTAGAATGTGGCATGAGAAGAGGAGAGAGCAGTGGAAGGGGAAGAGAGAAGAGAAAAGCGGGCAGTGAGAAAGAAGTGGAAGAGAGGGGGTGGAAGATGCATAACTTTTAATAATCCATCTGAATTTAAGGGCATTGTCTGAGAAAAGAGCCTGTTTGCTCAACCTGTATCCAGGATGATATGGACAGTGGCTTCGGGCCTCAGTCCAGCTGAACAGCTTGTGCATTCCCACGTCTGTTTGAGCTGGTCAGAGGGATAGTAAGAATGTCTCTGATTATTCCGAGACTTGGTTGGGTTTCAGGCCTAAACACTTAGTTATTTTGTTTTTTATTTTAATTGCATTTTTTTATCTCCCATAATTTTAAAATTGTAGTATCATGGCCCAAACATTCCATATCAGAGCTGGGAGGTCAATAAGATGACTGTAATTGTGTTCTTATCAGAGTTAGGGACTGATAGCACTGGCAAGAGAACAGCATGGTATTGGAAGACAGTAGGTAAGCTTCAGCCATTCTTGATTTACAGCACTTCTTGGTGTTCTTGACCTGAGGCCCACCCACTGCTCTGCCAAAATGCATCTAACTCTTGATTTGCAGAATTCCATGTGTGTCTAGTTTTGAGGTACTCGCACAGCTCTGTCAATTCATCTCAAGACACAGTGAATTCATCTTGGACAGCAAAGACCCACCACTAGGAGACACAGTTCTCCAAGCACCTCTCTTCAAACACACATTGAAAGAGGAAACAGAAACATGCATTGCCAGATCAGACCAATTGGTCCATCCCGTCCAGCATCTTGTCTCTGACAATGGCCAGTACCTGAGGGCTCACGGGAAGATTCAAGAAACCTCCCAGTGGACAATTGTGGAATAACCTGCCCATAGAGAAGTTTCTTCCTTACCCCTGTCTGTTAACGATTATTTTATGCCTGAAATGAGAGGGCATATTCCATCTACATTTTGTAAAATTCTGTTGTGATGAAAGCAGGGCCGCCCGGGCAGGGGGGGCGGCAAGTGGGGCAATTTGCCCCCACGAGAGTTTTCGGCCGCACTTCAGCAGCGGGTCCTTCAGTGCCGCCGAACATGTCTGGAGCAGAAGGACCCCCGCCGCCAAAGACCCCAGACCCCCTGAATCCTCTGGGCGGCTCTGGATGAAAGGGGAGCTGCCCTGTAATAATGTATGAAAACTGTATGTTGACCTGTTTATTGGGATGTTTACTGAATGAATATATTGGTTTAGTTTAATAGGGGGGACTGTAAAGAAAACAGGCAGGAAGGGGAGAAGAATAGCTCAAGATAAGCCATTTTTCAGCAAACACTTGAGAGAATGCCAGGACTAGAAAAGGCCTGGGAACCAGAAGATCAAAAGGACTCTAGCCATGTAAAAGGGGATTCTCTTTCAAAAGCGGGGGAGGGGGGAGGGGGGGCGGTGTACTCTTGGAGGGAGGTTTTTGCGGGGACCAGACTGACACAGGTTGCTGCTGGGCGGGTGGTGGTGTCTGAAGAAATTAGACTTGCCTAGTCACCCTCACAGGATGGTAACTGATTATCCTCTTTCAAAACCCTCCTCAAAACTTCCCTTTTCCATGATGCCTACAAAAAACTTGATTATGGTTAAGTTGCTGTTATGCTGAGGCCATTGCCTATCATGCTGACCAATACTGTCTCATTGTTTCTTTGTACTCCCTTATCTGTCTATATCCACCTATTCTCTGTTGTCTTAGATAGTAAGCTCTTTGGACAGACACTGCCTTTCTGGACAGTGTTGGTATCACGTCTAAGACAATGGGGTCCTGATCCAGGACTAGGGATTCTATGCACTACTGTAATACAAATAATTATTACAGATCTTTAGGTAAGAAAAACATGCATCTGGTCACCATAGACACCACTGGTCACATGCTCCTGAAGGAAAAAAAAACGCACATTCTGAACCCAGTCAGACCAGCTGGGTCAGCAGAGTTGATATGCAGGCTACTCAAGTCCAGGGCCCGAAGAGAAGGAGAATTTTTTAATTCCTCCCCAGTAGAGGTAAAGCCTTAAGGCCTGACACTGAGGGGTGCACTCAGAGCCCAGAAAGGGGACAAAGATGCAGCTAGCCCTGAACCATGGCAGCTGTCTAATGGAACTGTGGATGTTCACTTTAAGTTCTTGGCCTCAGTGTCACCCACTGACAGTAAGTTCCAAAGGTGAAGTATATTTTATGTAAAAAATCATTTCCTTTGATCAGTTTTAAATTTGTTGCATTTCAGTTTCTTTTAATGTCCCCTTTTTTCCTGTGTTATGAGCAGGGATCCTATTTTTTTGTGATAAAAATCCCAAAATTCTCTGATTAAAAAACCATAAAAATCCACGTTTTTCCATGATTAAAATGAAATCTGACAGCGGGAGCCCCACCATCTGGGGCTGTCAGCTGGACCCCTGCCACCCGGGGCTGAAGCATCCATATCCCATATTCTGCGTATATGTTGGTGGCAAGGGGTTCTACTTTATATGTTTTTATTTTTTCCACAAAATGTAAAAACTACAGATTCTCTGTAAAAAAACAAATTTTGCTTTTTTCTATGGCAAACAGATTTCTAGGATCCCTGGTTATGAGATGGGTAAATAGGAGTACCTTATTTATCTTCTCTATACCAGTCATTGTTTTATATATTTGTCATGTCTCCTCGTATTCATCTTTCACTAAACCAAACTGTCCCAATCTTGTCACACTATCTCCAGGTATAATTGTTTCCAGGTCCCTTATAATTTTCATCCTCCATCTCTGAACCTTTGCTAAGATTTCTCTGGTTCTCCTCTATCTGATTCAAAACAGTGTGGCCCAAAGCAAACACAGTATTCCAGGCACTGTACTCTTCAAGGTGCTGAGTGCTCTGGCTCCAATCTGGCAAAGTACTCAATTTATGCTTAGCTTTAACCACTGACTTCAGTGGGACTCCTCACACATTTACAGGTAAGCAGGTGTTTGAGTGCTTTGCTGCATTGTGGCCAGGATGCTCAACGCATTACTGGCCTGAGCTCCAGGTGAGGATGTCCTATTGATTTATATAATGGTGTAATATTTCACTATTTCCAGTCCCATTCATTAAAGCACTCTAACATTTTGTTTGTTTGCTTTTTTGACAGCTACTGCATATTGAACAGCAGACTTCCTTGCACTGTCCACAGTCATGCCTGTCTCCTTTTGTGATTGTAATTGTGTGGCAATTTAGAACCAAGTAATGTACATTAAGAGTTCAAAATATTCCTCCCAATGTACATTACCTTGCATTTTTCTCCTTTGATTTTTATTTGCCTTTGTGTGGCCCATTCACCTTGCTTTGTTAGGTCCCTCTGAAGTTTTTCAGTCTTCTTAGCCCTGGTCTACTGTGAGGGGGGGGGATCGATCTAAGTTACGCAACTTCAGCTACGTGAATAACATAGCTGAAGTCGACGTACTTAGATCGACTTACTGTGGTGTCTTCACCACAATGAGTCGACTGCTGCCGCTCCCCTGTCGACTCCGCCTGCGCCTCTCGCGGTGCTGGAGTACAGGAGTCAACGGGAGAGGGCTCGGGGGTCGATTTATTGTGTCTAGACTAGATACGATAAATGGATCCCTGCTGGATCGATTGCTGCCTGCCGATCCGGTGGGTAGTGAAGACATACCCTAAGTCTTGACTAACCTTAGTAATTTTGTGTCATCTTCAAAATTTGCCACCTCACGGCTTACCTATTTTCCCAGATAACATGAATATAGTAAACAACCACCAGTCCAAGTATGGAACTTTGTGGCACCCTGCTGAAAATAAACCCCTCTATCCATGGAGTGCATATTATAAAGGCAAAGCCTATCCCTTTTATGCTGAAATTCAAGTATTTCATTGTAAAGAAACTGACAAATATTCTCTTGCTCTGGTAGTCTCTTCCCAGAAGAGGCCTTGTGTTCTTTTAGGTGGGAGGCTGAACTCCCACACACAGAGTAAAATGCTCTATTCACTCTCTATAGCCACAGCACATCAAGGGACATGGCTCCCACCATCCCCATTTCACAAGTTCGGAAAGATAGCTGTATGAACGAATTAATAGGTGTGGTCCAGCTGTTGTGCTGCTTCAGTATGATCCAAGAGCTTACTGGAAAGTTCTGCAAACATTTTTCATGTAAACAGATTTGTATGCAAAATGGTTGTGCTTCCCTGGCAGGATTTCCATTACACCACAATGCAGAGCAAAGGTGGCTCAGGCAAAAGTGCTGCATACACAAGATTTAGGGCTCACCTGGGCTAGCTTTTGGACTGTCCAAAGCTTTAGCATTACTCAGGAACATGGTAAAAGTCCCATCTAAACTACAAAATGGAGTTGTGTTATAATCAGGTTTCCAGATGTGCTATTATATGTGGTATAGAGCAACCTCTGGAGAGAGCAGAAAGATCTGCTTAGACGTAGTTTATCCACCTCCATACAAACAATGGAGACTAGCGACATCTGAATGTGAACAGGCAAAAATGACAGTGTAGAGGTGCCACTTGGAGCTAGTTTACAGCAACTGGTAAAGATCACACAGTGTTGGGTGCCAAATAGGGCTGGCAAAGCTCCCCTTTCCTACCTGAAGGGCCCCCCACTGCATATGGAACACAGTGAGGTGACACTGGACAGGCCAAACCTGATGCTTTCGGTCACAGGGAGTTGTCAGTGTGTAGGCTGGCTTCTGTCCAAATATTCAGCAGGTTGAACCAGCTCTCTTGGGAAAACAGCCAGTTGTTGAAATCCCAGGGGCCCAGCAGTCTCATTCCAGTAAGTTTCCTTGTTTGCATATCCTGGTTGAGAACAGGAACCTCTCTTCTTTATATGGGAGGTAAATGTATGTACTTACGAAGGCTTGGTGATCCACCTCCTGTTGGTAACAGCCAGCTTTTTCCCGGAACAATGCCAGGTTGTGAGCATAAATTCCTCCTCTCACTTCCAAACCACTTTCCACATTTGGAAAATCTCTTTCACTGGTTGGAAGCCCATGGGAGTCCTGGTTTCACTGTTTGAAACAGCTCAATTATATTCCCCCATTTGGATGCTCTCTCCTGCATCTCTTAGCCAGAATCCTGCTCTGTTGAGAGATTAACAGTGAAAGCAAAGGGGAAAAAAAGGCAAAGTATTAGGAAAAAGCAAAGGAGATTTTGCCTCAAACTAGCACATGCAACTTGCAAAACAATGGTTCAGAGATGAGAGATCTTTAAAACTCAGTTAGTGTCAGTTATGTCTTCCTCGCCCCCTCCCCCCGACTGGATTTTGTTGTGCTGAAAACTCACTATGAGGGTTACGGACAACAGATATAGTGGTCTGTGTGCTCAGGAAGGTACAAAACTACTCTGCATATTTTGTGATGGCTTCATTCCAGTCACTTTGTTAGCTTTTAGCTGCACCAGGTCTTCGTGACATTGCTTGTGTGAATAGTCAGGCAGAACTGGAGCTCTGCCTATACTAATTAAACAAACTGTGCGTCCTGCCAGTGCTTAGGAAGAGAGAGGAAACATGCAAGTTATTCAGACTGGAGCCCCTGCTGAGTGAGGAGTGCCTGCTATAGATGGGCACTTCACAAAAAGTTTCTGTTTTTATTGGAGTTCTGGGAAGAGGAAATCCAGAAACTCTGGTTTTAAAGATGATAAGCCCTGCCCTGTGTTGGACAATTTTATCCCCTCTTGCCATTGCTTTGGCAGGTGGCTTGGTGTTTAACTGGCATTTGCCTCTTTTATTCCAAGAATTAAATAGTTCAGACTCTACTGACATAATTTAGTTACTAACTTTTTATTACAAATTAACAGACTTATAGTCAGTAAAATAATTTTCTGTTGTAAGTATTAAAAGAGGGGATGTCAAATACAATGAATAAAGGAAGACAGCAGCGTTGAGACAGTACAGATTATAAATCACAGTAAATGTACTAGGTATATTTTTTTTAGAAAAGTTACATCATTTTTTTTTAATCCATTAATTCCATTTGGCCAATCTTGCTTGAACACTTCAGTAGTTAATTGAAGGCAGGCAGTAAGTCATTCCATCTCTTTTAATTATTTTATTTTGGTCAGCCACATTTCTATAGATATTTGTTTAAAATACCTCAGGCAGAAGGTAAGGGGCAAGGGGTTAGCCTCCCCCAACAGCTGGTTCACCAGCCACCCATACATCTAGCCCAGTATCCTGTCTTCCGACAGTGGCCAATGCCAGGTACTCCAGAGGGAATGAACAGAACAGATAATCATAGAATATCAGAGTTGGAAGAGACCTCAGGAGGTCATCTAGTCCAACCCCCTGCTCAAAGCAGGACCAATCCCCAACTAAATCATCTCAGCCAGGGCTTTGTCAAGCCTGACCTTAAAAACCTCTAAGGAAAGAGATTCTACCACCTCCCTAGGTAACGCATTCCAGTGCTTCACTACCCTCCTAGTGAAAAAGTTTTTCCTAATATCCAACCTAAACCTCCCCCACTGCAACTTGAGACCATTACTCCTCGTTCTGTCATCTGCTACTAGATCCATCCTCTTTGGAACCCCCTTTCAGGTAGCTATCAAATCCCCCCTCATTCTTCCCTTCTGCAGACTAAACAATCCCAGTTCCCTCAGCCTCTCCTCATAAATCATGTGCTGCAGCCCCTAATCATTTTTGGTGCCCTCTGCTGGACGCTTTCCAATTTTTCCACATCCTTCTTGTCGTGTGGGGCCCAAAACTGGACACAGTACTCCAGATGAGGCCTCACCAATGCCGAATAGAGGGCAACGATCATGTCCCTCGATCTTCTGGCAACACTCCTGCTTATACAGCCTAAAATGCCATTTGCCTTCTTGGCAACAAGGGCACACTGTTGACTCATATCCAGCTTCTCGTCCACTGTAACCCCAGGTCCTTTTCTACAGAACTGCTGCCTAGCCATTCGGTCCCTAGTCTGTAGCGGTGCATGGAATTCTTCCGTCCTAAGTGCAGGACTCTGCACTTGTCCTTGTTGAACCTCATCAGATTTCTTTTGGCCCAATCGTCTAATTTGTCTAGGTCCCTCTGTATCCTATCCCTACCCTCCAGCGTATCTACCTCTCCTCCCAGTTTAGTGTCATCTGCAAATTTGCTGAGGGTGCAATCCATACCATCCTCCAGATCATTAATGTATTGAACAAAACTGGCCCCAGGACCGACCCTTGGGGCACTCCGCTTGATACTGGCTGCCAACTAGACATGGAGCCATTGATCACTATCCGTTGAGCCCGATGATCTAGCCAGCTTTCTATCCACCTTATAGTCCATTCATCCAGCCCATACTTCTTTAACTTGCTGGCAAGAATACTGTGGGAGACCATATCAAAAGCTTTCCTAAAGTGAAGGAATAACATGTCCACAGCTTTCCCCTCATCCACAGAGCCAGTTATCTCGTCATACAAGGCAATTAGGTTAGTCAGGCATGACTTGCCCTTGGTGAATCTATGCTGACTGTTCCTGATCACTTTCCTCTCCTCTACGTGCTTCAGAATTGATTTCTTGAGGACCTGCTCCATGATTTTTCCAGGGACCGAGGTGAGGCTGACTGGCCTGTAGTTCCCTGGATCCTCCTCCTTCCCTTTTTTAAAGATGGATCAAGTGATCCATCTCCTATCGCTCATTCCTAGCACAAACAGAGGCTAGGGACACCATCCCTGCCCATCCTGGCTAATAGCCATTGATGAAGCTATCCTCCATGAACGTATCTCGTTCTTTTTTGAACCCTGTTATTGTCTTGGGCTTCACAACATCCTCTGGCAAAGCGTTCCACAGACTGACTGCGGTGTGTGAAAAAATATTTCACTTTTGTTTATTTTAAACCTGGTGCCTATTAACTTCATTTGGTGACCCCTAGTTCTTGTGTTATGAGAAGGAGTAAATAACACTTCCTTATTTACTTTCTCTACGCCAGTCATGATTTTATAGACCTCTTTGCTATCCCCCCTTAGTCATCTCTTTTCCAAGATGAAAAGTCCCAATTTTATTAATCTCTCCTCATACGGAAGCCATTCCATACCCCTAATAATTTTTGTTGCCCTTTTCCAATTCCAGTATATCTTTTGAGATGGGGTGACCACATCTGCACGGAGTATTCAAGATGTGGGAGTACCATGGATTTATATAGTGGTAATATGATATTTTCTGTCTTATCATCTATCCCTTTCTTAATAGTTCCCAACATTCTGTTCGCTTTTTTTTGACAGCTGCTGCACATCGAGTGGATGTTTTCAGAGAACTGTCCACAATGACTCCAAGATCCCTTTCTTGAGTGGTACCAGCTAATTTAGACCCCACCATTCTATATGTATAGTTGGGATTATGTTTTCCAATGTGCGTTACTTTGCAGAAAAGAGAAGTAAAGAAGCAAAGGTTAACAATGGACGAAGCATGAATTCATAAGCGGCCTTGTAAATAATATGTAGCTAGTAGATAAAAAAACAGTAAGACGCTACTAGCACATTGTCATCAGATGTTTGGCTGTGTGTGTGTTCTCCTTGTGTGCGCAGACAGCTGGCGTAGGAGATCTAGTGCGAACTGCCAAATGACCACAAAATCTGTGAAGACGCGAAGGCACTTGGTCAGGTTTATTGTCAGCAAAGCATGGTCCTCGCTCCCCAGATCAATGTCTACAGTTACACTAGCACATGTATGCCCGTGACAATGGACGCAGCTCAGTCAGTGGCAGGACTTTCCACTGTCCCCTCGGCTGGGCACAGACACTCCCTCTCAGGTACATTTTTATACACAATACAAACAAATTACGTATCGCCCCTGACGTATAAGGGTGCCACCCTCTGATGTATTAGGGTGCCATCCATTGCCTTGTACCTGTAGGTTCGATCAACACATCTTTATTCATCATGCTGTCATCCTGACCTTATCCTTAAGATGGGGCAGCATGTTCCTGTTATCTTTGGGGAATGTGTTTGGTATCGGGGTGTTCTGGTACCACCTTTCTGGAATGTGTTTGCATTTATATTCTTATGCCTGGCACTACTTAGGAATGTGGGTTTCTGCAGTATCAGTCCTGTTCTTGCCAGATTCTGTGAGCAGGGCCTGCCTGTTGCTCACAACTTAACTTTGCTTTATATCACAAAGTTTTGACTACTTTAGCCCAGGTCTCAGGCCTCATACCAGGCCTCTGATACATGGGCTTATGTTTCAGGCCCACTTCCTACTACACACATTACTCTTCTTACTATTTTTTTTATTTACTAGCTACATATTATTTACAAGGCCACTTGTGAATTCATGCTTTGTCTATTGTTAATCTCTGCTTCCTTACTTCCCTTTTCTTCTATCGTTCATGCAAGGCCTACAAAATGTAGTTACTTCAAGGTCTCCGAGTTTCCTATATAAACACCTCCTTTCATTGGTACAGTTTTTACAGTCTCAAAGGATATGATCTGTTATTTCCTGGACCTTATATGTTATGGATAATCCATCTTTATGTTTGCTAATTAGAAATAAATTTTCTGTTAATTCACAATGCTGTTAGAATTCTAAATAGAGCCACTTGGCTCTCCCTGTCAGGGCCTTATATTATATCAACATTATCAGCTGTTGGGCATACTTCTTGGAATTTTTTCCCCTTGCTTTAATTTGCCCACAGTTCTGGTCATTCCTTTTTTAGTTCATTTTTTATTAGTTGATTAAATTTCTGTTTGCTTAAGAGGATCCCTAAGTCAATTTGTTCATGATTAATAGCACTTTTTGCCTGTTTGTCTGGCAATGTGTTCCCTGCTATCCCTACGTGCACCTGGATCCATGCTCTTACTATCATTTGTCTACACAGCAGCTAGACACCCATGGCTGGCCCATGCCAGCCGACTTGGGCTCACAGGGCTATGGCTGCGGGGCTGTTTTATTGCCATGTAGACTTATGGGCTCAGGCAGGCTGGACCCTGGGCTCTAGGACCCTGGGCTCTAGGGCCCTGCGAGGTTGGAGGGTCCCAGAGCTTGGGCTACAGCCCGAGCGTCTACACAGCAATGAAACAGCCTCGCAGCCCAAGCCCTGCAAGTCCGACTTGGCTGGCACAGGCCAGCTGCAGGTTTTTCTTTGTGTGTAGATGGAATTTAACAAGACTCAGACCAGAGCTGGACATTTATATTGATAACAAATATATTCAGAATTATAGTTATTGTTATATCCAATTGAGCCAGTTTGGTTGTTAGCAGTAATATTTCATTAAGAAAATCATTTCTGCTGTCAGACTTTCCAGGACTGTAAATTGCCTGCAGTCCTGATAAGGAGTCAGACAGGATGGCCACTGCAACTGACTGCACATCTAAAACCCAGTTTATTGCTAGTATAATCCCTGTTAGCTCAACTGTAAAGACGGATACAAAGTTAGTAGCCTTCTGGCTTTCTTGAGTCCAAGTGAGGGCCCGCAGAAAGCTGTTCCCACTCTTCCTGTTCCTTCCTCTTTGGGGCTGTTTGTAGATAATTGGCAATAGTGTCTCCACTTATCACAAATATATTTATTTGCTACATCTTGTAGATTTATCATTCTTCTCTTATTTATTTCACTATATAATTCCATGTCTATCACAGGGGGATGGTTTTCCAGTAACAGGGTATTTTCCCATAGCTATAGATTTGGGTCTTTTTCAGTCCTTTCTTTGCATTAAGAGCCTTTATCCACTTCTGTACTCTACTTATATAGGGAATTTTGAGTTTTTGTTCTACCCCGTCTCCACTTAATTTCTAGCAGTCATTATATATTAGCTTTGTGTTGTCATATTTGCTGTTACCTAGTACTTTGGCCCAAAAGGTTAAGTCTGAGAGCTTTCTTATAAGAGCGATAGGCATTTCACTGGCTGCTATGTATAATACACACAGAGGTGTAGTAATGCAGGCACCACATGTGGTATACAATGCTTATGCTTGGACATAGTCTAGTTTCCTCAGATCTGTGTTCCTTGCTGGCCGACATGCCTAGCATCCATACACAATAATAGGCCTAATTAGCACTCGGGGAGCATTACCACTGTTTTCTTATCCACTGCCCAAGATGTTCAAGAGATACTTTAACGTAAGTTAATTCTACCTTTGCACTCATCTTTAATATTTTCAATATGGTGCCTCCAAGTGAGCTTATTATCAAATATCACACCTAAAAATTCAAAAATGTTCATTGTATTTATCTGCTGGTCATATCGATATAACTTCACAGCATTTTGGATTTTCCTTGTTGTGAAGATCATTCCCTTAGAATCTGAAGACTGTGGAGAATTTGAAATCCCACCTGTTTCCCCATTCTGCATTTCTCTTAAGTGCATCATCGATTCTTTTGGCAGCACTTTCAAAATTTTTGCTTTGGGCCCATTTGGCAAGTTGTCAGCAAAAAATGTGATCCATATTCCTGTACTCCTCTCCTTAGAGAGGTCATTTATCATGATATTAAAGAGGGTTGGGCTAATTACACTTCCCTGTGGCGTTCCATTTGCAATTGAATATATGTTCGAAAAAGCTTTTTCTATTTGGACTTGTATAGTTATTTTGCTTTAGAAGGCCCTTACCGTCCGAACATTCTTCCTACATTACCCATTGAGGCCACTTTATGAAGTAGTCCCTCTCTCCATACCACTCCATAGGCTTTTTCTATGTCCAGGAAGGTTACTATCATGAATCCTTTGGTTCTCATGCTTTTTTGTAGTTCTGTCTCTATCCTAACAATGTGGTCAATCATACTCCTACCCCTTCTGAATTCGCTTTGCGTTCCATCTATGAACATATGTCTTTCTAGGTGTGCTACTCATCTCTCTGCTACCATGCTTTCATTTTTTTTCATCCGATTTTTTTTTCATTTTTTTGCATCCGATGAAGTGAGCTGTAGCTCACGAAAGCTCATGCTCAAATAAATTGGTTAGTCTCTAAGGTGCCACAAGTACTCCTATTCTTTCCATGGTTTTACATAACGTGCTGTGAGGGCAATTGGTATGTATGTCTCAGGGCTTAGGTTCAACTTACTCGGTTTCTTCACTGGGAAACTAATGGCATGTGTCCAGTCCTTAGGTATTTCACCTTTTCTCCATACACTATTATATAATTTTAGTATCACCCTCAAGCTTCCTTCACTTAGGTGTTTAAGCATTTCAGAGCTTTTTTCATAGAATCATAGGCCTAGAAGAGACCTCGAGAGGTCATCTAGTCCAGTCCCCTGCACTCATGGCAGGACTAACTATTTTCTAGATCATCCCTGACAGGGGTTTGTCTAACCTGCTCTTAAAAATCTCCAATGATGGAGATTCCACAACCTCCCTAGGCAATTTATTCCAGTGCTTAACCACCCTGACAGTTAGGAAGTTTTTTCTAATGTCTAACCTAAACCTCTCTTGCTGCAATTTAAGCCCACTGCTTCTTGTCCTATCCTCAGAGGTTAAGAAGAACAATTTTTCTCCCTCCTCCTTGTAACAACCTTTTATGTACTTGAAAACGGTTATCATATCCCCTCTCAGTCTTCTCTTCTCCAGACTAAACAAACCCAATTTTTTTCAATCTTCCTTCATAGACCATGTTTTCTAGACCTTTAATCATTTTTGTTGCTTTTCTCTGGACTTTCTCTAATTTGTCCACATCTTTCCTGAAATGTGGCGCCCAGAACTAGACACAATACTCCAGTTGAGGCCTAATCAGAGCGGAATAGAGCAGAAGAATTACTTCTCGTGTCTTGCTTACAGCACTCCTATTAATACATCCCAGAATGATGTTCACTTTTTTTGCAGAAGTGTTACAATGTTGACTCATATTTAGTTTGTGGTCCACTATGACCCCGAGATCCCTTTCTGTAGTCCTCCTTCCTAGGCAGTCATTTCCCATTTTGTATGCATGCAACTGATTGTTCCTTCCTAAATGGAGTGCTTTGCATTTGTCCTTATTTAATTTAATCCTCTTTACTTCAGACCATTTCTCCAGTTTGTCCAATTCATTTTGAATTTTAATCTTATCCTCCAAAGCACTTGCAACCCCTCCCAGCTTGGTGTCGTCTGCAAACTTAATAAGTGTACTGTCTATACCATTATCTAAATCATTGATGAAGATATTGAACAGAACCGATCCCTGCGTGGCCCCACTCATTATGCCCTTCAAGCATGACTGTGAACTACTGAAAACTACTCTCTGCGATCGGTTTTCCAACTAGTTTTGCACCCACCTTATAGTAGCTCCATCTAGGTTGCATTTCCCTAGTTTGTTTATGAGAAGGTCATGTGAAACAGTATGAAAAGCTTTACGAAAGTCAAGATATACCATGTCTACCATTTCCCCCCCTATCAACAAGGCTTCCTCCTGAGAAGGAACACTTCTCACAATGTTGTTTCATTCGGGCAACCAGGCCTTGCATTTATTTGTAGCACTGTCTGCATTTTGCACGCATGCCTGTCTTACAGATAGAGGAACTTCATTAAAATATTCCCAAACTGGGTCTCTTTTACGGCATGCTGCCATTCTAGGTTTTCCCTTCTAGTGAGAGAATGGTATGGCAGATCTCAAATCAATGAAGGCTACACTCAGAAAGACCTCAAGACTACTGGAGTATGCTGCTCAAACAGTTTCACTTTTGTTTCTACTGCCTGTCCCTCCCTTCTCACATTTATCTCCAGACTTCTCCTTGTCCAGATCGATTCCGCCCCGAACAATCTTCTATTCATTGAACTTTTTGAAACTTTGCACTTTTAGAGAGAGGTAAGGGATGGACTCTGTGTACACAAATTTGCAGAGGGACAATAAAGTTGAGGTCTGTTATTTCTCACCTCTATATATTATTTATTCATTTATTTTAAAACATACTCTCATACTAAAGTTTTCATTTAAAATCTTATTTATATCCTCTTCCCATCTCTTCATCATCTCATAATTCTCCATAATTGATGTTCTTTTCCTATCCCAGATTTCTGTCCTCTATCCTCATCATTACAGATTTTCTAAAACATGGTGGCCAGAATTTCTACTTTTTCTTTGCTGGTGCTTATTATATCATGACTTGTAAATGCATGGCTTGGTATCATGTAGGTCTATATTCCATTTATTTTCCTAAGTTGTTTATATACCTGTACAGCAAATGCAGCTGGGAAAATTACAGATTTTGGGGTCGGCAACCTTTCAGAAGTGGTGTGCCGAGTCTTCATTTATTCATTCTAATTTAAGGTTTCACGCGCCAGTAATACATTTTAACGTTTTTAGAAGGTCTCTTTCTATAAGTCTTTAATATATAACTAAACTATTGTTGTATGTGAAGTAAATAAGGTTTTTAAAATGTTTAAGAAGCTTCATTTAAAATTATTATCATACACATTGTGAAGAGAGTGGTCACTTTGGATGGGCTACTACCAGCAAGAGAGTGAGTTTGTCTGTGGGGGAGGGGGGGGCGGAGGGTGAGAAAACCTGGATTTGTGCTGGAAATGGCCCAACTTGATGATCACTTTAGATAAGCTATTACCAGCAGGAGAGTGGGGTGGGAGGAGGTATTGTTTCATGGTGTCTGTGTATATAATAATGTATTCTGCAATTTCCACAGTATGCATCCGATGAAGTGAGCTGTAGCTCACGAAAGCTCATGCTCAAATAAATTGGTTAATCTCTAAGGTGCCACAAGCACTCCTTTTATTTAAAATTAAATTAAAATGCAGAGCCCCCTGGATGGTTGGCCACGACCCAGGCAGTGTGAGTGCCACTGAAAATCAGCTCATGTTGCCTACCCCTGCTCTACAGTATTGGCATCTTTATTGACTTTCCTGCAATATGTTCTCCAGATTTCTCTTTTTGCCCTTTTTATAGTCCTTTGTGCAACTGTCTTTTTTTCATTTTTTAAAAATATTTCATTAAATCCTTGCTAGGTAAGGAATTTTTTGCTGTCTTATATGCCTTATTCCTTTCCCTGATTACCACCTCACATTCCTTATTCCACCATGGTACCCTTTGCCTATCTCTAAGTGATGTTGGTATCCTAGGAATAGCTAGGCTGGCTGCATTTATGATTCCCTTAGTAGCATTATGACAGAATTCCTCAATATCGTCATTTACACGTTGCTCATTCACATATTCCACATTTTCATTTCTAACGAGCTTCCAATTGCTTTTCTTAGATTCCAAGTAGAGATATTATCCTCATCTTTGATATTTCCTTTTCCTTGATATGTAATTAACGTCAGGATGTGGTCACTACCCATTCCCTCCTCTCTGTAATTTTCCCAGCTGCATTTACTTGCTATGGTACTAGAAGCTATTCCCAGAGCCAAGCATGTGACACTTCTGTCAGCTATATTGAACCTGGCCGGGGTTCTATGATTTAATATTACTAAATTATTCTCTTCAAAGAATTGCTCTAAACCAGTGGTAGTCAATGGGCCGAATCCGAACCACCAGACGTTTTGAATGGACCCCAAAATCTTTTTATTTACTTATTATGATGATGATTGTTATGTTTGTATTTATTTTCTCTGGAGTCTGGACCTTGACTAGACCTTGACCAAGAAATTTGGACCTTGACGAAAAATAATTGACTACCCCTACTCTAAACATTTTCCATTTTTATCATTTTTCTTACTTTCCCACAATCTGTTGTAACTATTCAGATCAGCACAGATAATGAATGGGCATGTGACATCTGTAATTAATTCTTTCAGGTCCATCCCCTCTGGTTTCTTGCATGGGTTATAAACATTATAAAGTCTTAAAGATGCAAGAATTGTTTTGCATCAGTATCTCAGTAACATTATATTTGATATTTAGCTTTTTAATCTCTACTTCAAGATAGTTCAGGGTTCTCCTTCATGAAGATGCAGACACCTCATCCTTTCCTGTTTCTTTACACCACATGGTGGGATTTTATAATCTAGTTTTTCTGTTAGCCAAGTCTCTTGTACACATATTATCTCATGCTTTGTTTTCATATCAATAATATTTTTCATTTAATAATTTCATTTAATAATTCCTGTCCATACGCTATTAGGCTACGGGCATTCCAACTGAAAATAGTCACCACCATTCTTTAACCTTCAACAGAGCCAGTTATCTCATCATAGAAGGCAATCCATTTGGTCAGGTGTGACTTGCCCTTGGTGAATCCATGTTGACTGTTCCCCATCACCTTGTGTAGTCAAATAAATCTGTGCAAAGTGGCTGTGAAATGCTCCCAAAACACAATTGTAGCACTTGGGCACAGATTTAAATGACTGCACATGGTACAGTGCAGGGAGGCCCTGAAACTATAGATCCAAAATCATTCACATACTGTTTTTCTTACACAAATAGCTTGTGAACAATTCATCCTGAATATTCAGTATTCAGTGTTTGTTAGTCAGCCTAGTTTTGGCTTTAAGAAGGGCTAGGTGAGAGGGACAGGGCATAGTTTGGGATATTGTGGGGTAATTACTGTTTGTATTTGAAGATAGGTAAGAATGAGACCATGTCTACACTACCACTTATGTTGGCAAAACTTATGTCGCTCAGAGGTGTGAAAAAACCTCCCCCCCGAGCGACATAAGTTTTGCTGGCTTAAGCAATTGAGGGAGGGTTGTGGGTCTGTCACTAGGGGTACACAGCACTATATTGGTGGGAGGTGATTTAATCATGTCAATGGGAGAGCTCTCTACCACCAGCATAGAGCAGCTATCCAAGAGATCTTATAGCAGTGCATCTGCATCGGTACAGCCATGCCATTGTAAGCTCTCTAGTGTATACATAGCCTAATGTATTTATTTCTGATTCGTGATTTTATGTAATGGCAAGGCACATTAAGCCATCTTGGAGGATGCTTAGTGTTATATCTAAATCTAAATTAATTGTTTTTAACAGTGACTGATCAATGCAGTATGAATTTCAAATTTAGAACATTACAATTGACTATAGAACTGAAAAATTGCTTTTAGCAAACACTGAAGGATACTTGTCATAACATTTGGTTTGCAGTGAGTATTTGCACTACTAAAGCTTGAATGCTTTAAAATGAAAGGCTCATGGGAAGAGATAATTGTTTTAATCCAAATGAATATTTGTGGAAGTTTTTTCCACTATTTGGTCAGTTCTAGTTTTTATTGTGAAATGTGGAACATTAATGCACAGAAATACTGCAGAGTTTTTGAAGAGGTATGAGGACATCTAGTGGTTGATGTCCCTAAGTACATGCTGAGATCTCCCTGTGGGATGTATCTCTCCAGAAAGTGGAAATATGCAGAAATGATGACACTATTTGAGTTTTTAAAGCAAATATATCTGAAGATGCCAAAAGCTAAAATTGTTCATGCTATTTCAAAATCTGAAACTCATTAAGCACTCATTGATTCTCAGAATGGGCTTCTTGATCAGTACTCAGTGACATGGCCCAGTCCCACTGTGAAACATGTCTGAAAAGATGAAGGCTATCAGTTTTACACCTAGCACATTGGTGATCAAAAAATGGGTGTGTGCATGGGCCTGACTCTATTCAGAAAAGTATCTTTTCTACCAATATGGGTTGTTAGGAGGAGGAATAACATTTTCTTTTACCTTTGGAATAGCTAGGCCTTGAGCACTTGTGCCCCAGAATGCGCTCTTCCTACAGACTATGTGAGATTTGAATTTGTAGATACCAGGGCCCATCTGAAAGTGAACCAGGGCTGTTGGTTCCCTTCTAATGTCATCTTAAAGGTAGAGGGGGAAGGTTCTTCTCTCTCTGCTCAACTTTGAGGTGGTATCAGAGGAGACCACTGCGCAAGTTTGGCAGATTTTCTGTGCAGCTCCTTGGTATTTCCAGATGTTCTGTGATCTGGATGGAGCACAAATTTGATTTGAATATATGCTACAAAGATAAACTCACAGGCACCCACCCCTGGTGACAGACCCACCACCCTCCCTCAACTATCAAATCCTTACAGTCATCTGTCGATGTCTGCTCAGGAACTCCTACAACCCTAACCAGCACAGCATCTAGTAACTGTAGGGAGTGGATACTTTTGGATACACTACCTGATTTTTCAAATTGGAAAATAACAGCAGTATGAAGTCTCAGAATGACCTCCAATCATCATGAATAACAGGGCAGAGGGATGGCAATGTTATGTACAATGCTCGTACACTCTCCTTTCTTCTGCACCTCAGCTTAAGTCTTTGCTGAAGCTCAGTGTTTTCCCTTTTCAGATTTTTCAGAAAGTATGACACAGAATTACCCTCTGGGCTATGTACATAAAATGCTGATTCGTAGGTGTTAGTACTTCCCAGTCAACTCCAAAGAGAGACTAAAATACAGTTTCTTAGTAAAACAAATATGTAACGCACAGAAAACAGATAGTTGAAATACTGACAGGTTTCAGAGTAACAGCCGTGTTAGTCTGTATTCGCAAAAAGAAAAGGAGGACTTGTGGCACCTTAGAGACTAACCAATTTATTTGAGCATGAGCTTTCGTGAGCTACAGCTCACTTCATCGGATGCATACTGTGGAAATTGCAGAATACATTATTATATACACAGACACCATGAAACAATACCTCCTCCCACCCCACTCTCCTGCTGGTAATAGCTTATCTAAAGTGATCATCAGGATGGGCCATTTCCAGCACAAATCCAGGTTTTCTCACCCTCCGCCCCCCTCCAGACAAACTCACTCTCTTGCTGGTAATAGCTCATCCAAAGTGAGCACTCTCTTCACAATGTGTATGATAATCAAGGTGGGCCATTTCCTGCAGGAATCCAGGTTCTCTCACCCCCTCACCCCCCTCCAAAAACCACACACACGAACTCTCCTTACAATGTGCATGAAAATCAAGGTGGGCCATTTCCAGCACAAATACAGGTTTTCTCACCCCCCCACCCCCATACACACACAAACTCACTCTCCTGCTGGTAATAGCCTATCCAAAGTGACCACTCTCCTTACAACGTGCATGAAAATCAGGTGGGCCATTTCCAGCACAAATCCAGGTTTTTTAACCCCCCCCACACACACACACAAACTCACTCTCCTGCTGGCAATAGCTCATCCAAACTGACCACTCTCCCCACAATGTGCATGACAATCAAGGTGGGCCACTTCCAGCATAAATCCAAGTTTAACCAGAAGGCCGGGGGGTGCGGGGGGGGGGTTAGGAAAAAACAAGGGGAAATTGGCTACCTTGCATAATGACTTAGCCACTCCCAGTCTCTATTTAAGCCTAAATTAATAGTATCCAATTTGCAAATGAATTCCAATTCAGCAGTTTCTCGCTGGACTCTGGATTTGAAGTTTTTTTGTTGTAAGATAGCGACCTTCATGTCTCTGATTGCGTGACCAGAGAGATTGAAGTGTTCTCCGACTGGCTTATGAATGTTATAATTCTTGACATCTGATTTGTGTCCATTTATTCTTTTACGTAGAGACTGTCCAGTTTGACCAATGTACATGGCAGAGGGGCATTGCTGGCACATGATGGCATATATCACATTGGTGGATGTGCAGGTGAACGAGCCTCTGATAGTGTGGATGATGTTATTAGGCCCTGTGATGGTGTCCCCTGAATAGATAGTTGAAATACTGCGAATAACTTTTAAACAAAAGCTTCTAAGCAATACATCTCCTGGTATTCCTTATGCAGACTTTGCCCACGTTGTTTCTGTTACATATATTTAACTATAAGGCTCCAATCTAACACTTACAGCCCTACATTGCTATGATTCTCTGTGGATTACAAGTACAAGCTTCATTGTGTGGCATGGGAGCACTCCATCCCAATATCAGACACGGAAGTCACTGAATTCTCTCTGTGGTAATGAAGAAGCAAAGGTAAGATCCTGAACACCACTCCCCCCAGCACCCTCCAATCACAAGCTCCTTTATGCTGGGTAAAAGTGCTGGGGTGGTGTACATGGGCACGAAAAGCCCTGTAACTGTCTGGGGGAAGATTCCTCCAGCTCAGTCCTGGTAGACGACATTGTAAAGTTGTCTTCTGGGAATCCCTCACAAGCCCTAGGAGATGGGGTGCGGCTATGCGCAAAATAGGCTTGTCAGGAATGGGGCCAAAGCACACAGTGCTCCAGAGATCCAGGCAGTGCTATGGCCCACAGTGGAATCTGATGCCCCTGTTGAAACTTAGGACATCCTCAGCTTCCCCTTGGGGTGGTATAAACAGAACATGTGACAGTGTGTATTTTATTCCACCACTCAGTACTATGGTGGTCCTAACACATGAGGGTGTGTGCGGTGCAGCCCACTGCACATATTCCTATGCCTTGTCCATAATATGAATCTCATCTCTGTAGGCACTGCTGCTACTTGACTCATTTGGACTCAAATCAATGTCCATAAAAGCTTTGGGGCAGGGAACCATCTTTTCTTTCACGTTCGTACAGTGGCCAACACAACCATAGCACAGATCTTGATCAGTATGTCCGTGTGCCACTGCAGTGCTGATAATAATCAGGAATAATAATAATAACAAACAAGCATAAAACATAACACAGGCAAGTCGCCCAATTTCCTCTTGGACTAAGGCACTTCCACTTCCATAACGTGTAGCAGTAACGCTATTAGAAAGACTATAGACAGAACAATAACAGGAGTGTGGCAGTACAAAAAGGCTTTAGCTCATGTAGGTGAATGGTGACCCCTGCTGTTCCTCACCAGGAAGGAGATGCAAAGAGACACCAGAACTGAATGGAAACCTGCGGTTTAATGTGGGATGCAGTATTTTAATGGCATATTCCATCCTTGCAAAATTAGAGTTGCTCACTCACTTAGGAAAGTATTTCCTTTTTCAACATGAGCTCAGTAACGCCCCCAGCCATGGAATGGCTTTCCCCCTTCTCTGTATATTTTTTCTGGCGTTTGCATGACCATTTCTGAATGTGTTGAGGCACCCTGTTCAGCTGGGTGTGCAGTCCTGTGGCATGCCTTCTCCCCCCTAGAAATGTCATTTGATGGGGTGGGTGTATAAACACCACGCTGGTTAATCAGGGTTAACAGGAGCCTGAGCCCAGTTAGGCCACACTGTGGCACCTGGAGGGGTGTTAGGCATTACTGGTGATCAAACCCAAGCGGGTCTTCATGAAAGAAGAAGCACAAGGCAGTGGAAAAAGGGGTAGGGAAGAAACCTGCGTGAGAGAGGCTTGATATCAGAGCTAGTGGGTCCTGAGCTTGAAAGAAGTTTGGGAGGCTAGGGGCTGCAACGTCTAGGATGACAGGCATGTTTTCTTGAGTTGTGAGGACCTAGAGGCAAGGAAGCACAAAAGGCAGTAATAGTAAAGCTTAAGGGGTGCTTGGATTGAAGTTTGGGGAACTGTGGAGAGGCGCGGTAGGAAGGGTAGGCTCCTGTGGCAGCCCCTGAGGAGAGAGTTTCCAGGGAGGAAGCTCTGTGAGGCAGATCTCTGAAATAAAAGCAAGAAGGAATTTTGCAGGCATCAGGCTGAGTCCCAGTAGGAAACCCTGCAGAAGGAGGCTGTGGGCCCTTGAGAGTTCTTTGAATGGTCTACACTGAAGATCCTGGCTGAGGATCTATGGGTCCTAATAACCCCTAGCCAGAGAAGCGGAAGACACTGGAACTTCAGGCATTGTTTTATGTAAACTTGGGAGTGGAGTACCCTGAAAGGTGTGTGGAACTAAAACATGACCTGGCTGGACTCTGGAGGGCTGAGTCATGAGAAGAAGTGGCTCATCACAGAACTAGCACAACTGTTGGCAAGGGGTGCTGGAGACGAAGGTGCTGCTACACCCTACCCAAGCACGACGGCATGCATCTGCAGTAAGCCCAGTCTTCTACACATCACGAATCAAACACTGGTGGTAACTAGAGAACATCTGAAATTCGGGGGTTAAAATGCAGTTGCTGACACACTGAGCTCCAACACTGTTAGTGGCTGCAGCTATAATCTCTGAATGTGGATTTCATTTGTCAAGTGATAAGGCGATTCAGCCATCCCAATGATAAACCACCAAAATAATCACAGTCGCATCAGCAGTATTTCTGTTTTAAATTAGAGAAGCTAGTCTACAAGTCTTGCCAAGAAAACAAAGAGCTTCTGGGGGTAGGTGCTGACCATTGACCTTGCTATGCTTAACCTGTTGACATTTGGCTTCCCCATTGAAGAGATTTCTAGGATGCTGTATGTAGGGATTACACTACAGGTCCCGCTTCATTTAAAGTGAAGACTGGAGACCTTAGTGTGGAGGACTGGGTTGCTCAGAAAAGTTAGTGGAACACAGAGACTTTAATCTCTCACCTGTTGGTCTGAGGCCAGGCCAGGCTGGTGGTGGTGAAAAGCCATCCCACATGATGGCCATTTGCTGCCCCTTACTGTATGTGACCTGAATTTCCAGGCTGGAAGGATTACTTCTTAGTGGACAGATGTCTGCACCATAGTTGGTACAAATTGGTCCTCCTTGCTGTCATCCTGAGATTAAAGGACAAGGGCTGTGGGATACAGAGACTGAAACCTCCTTTTAGACACTATTACTGCACTGAATTACCTATTTGGGGGGCAAGAGTGGTTGTCTCACTTTTTCTTGTACCCTGGCATCTTCAGCTGCTGTCTTTCCAGCTGAGAATAGAGCTAGGAAGTAGAATTCCCAGAACTGGTGGGCTAATGACATAGAAGTAAGTAACACTGATCATTCTCTTTCACACATGTAATTATCTTTTTCCTGGGAAACTACAGCAGTTTGGCTTGATTTTACTAGAGGAATCGGATTAAACCTAGACTGTAAACTTTCTCTCTAATAGAGAATTGAAAGTAGTTGAGTTCTCACTCTCCATGTCTCCCATTGTTCATTGTTGTTCAGACCCACTCTTGACTATTACAGAGTAGGTGATTAATTGCATTCATTTCTGCTTCACAGAAGCCCAAGTTCGTCACTACTCCTGAATTTCACAGAAAGCTCAGTGGAAACAGCAGCACTGAAACCTTTGTCTGTCTAGCAGCAAGAGGGTTAACTCAATGATTCAGCAATCTGAGGTTCGCATGGCAACAGTAATTAGGGAGGCTATTAAACAGTAACTACTAAAGTTAGCTTTGAATCTCCAGGACCAGATAACTGCATCTCACAGTTCTTTGGCCAGTTCTTTAAAAACATTTAGCTATTGAGGGTGAAATTTAACACATCTCGAATACTGAGGAGGTTCCAGAAGACTGGAAAAAAGCTAATGTATCAATATTTAAAAAGAAGAATAACTGGAAAGACTCAAGTATTTATAACCAGTTGGCTTGACATTGATTCTGGGGAAAATCACTGAATGGCTGATATGGGAATGCCACCAATAAAGAATGTAAGGATTGTAACATAATTATTGCCAGTCAGTAGGATTTTATGGAGAATAGGTCTTATCAGACAATCTTTATTATTTTTGGAGGATATTGCTGGTGTGGCTGACTTAACATTAGATTTCTCTAAGGCATTTGTCTCCCTAGTTCCTCACCTAGAATGGGGCACCACTGCTCACAAGTGCCCTGGAGACTTGTCTTCAGTCTGTTTAATCAGTTCCTCTGGCTCAGCTCCCTGAATTGCTGCAGAAAGAAGATGGCTAGGCTAGATTCATAGCCTTCAGAAGGTACATCATCCTGCAGCCAGGGTGTGATTAACAGGTCACAGAGACGTACTCTCAATGGCTGTGGTCCGTCTAGCTCACTAAAAACAGAAGTGAGGACATGGCAGCATGGGCTGCATGAGTGTAACCCTTCTGCCAGGTGGCGCCAGCAGCAACCAGGGCTGGGTTCAATATCTAGGGGTTCCTTTCCATCCATACAACATAGAACCGACTCGAGCCCCCACCCAGTAACCTGGGAAAATTACACACCACCCTGGGCACCTCTGAGAGGCAATACTTCCCCACTCGTAAGCACAGTCTGAGTGTAGAAAAGAAACTTTTAATAAAAGGAGGGAAGTAATTAAAAGTGTTAATTTGGGAAAACACAGCAAACAGGATTCATAAACATAAACCATGAACAAAAGACCTACCCCCACGTAAGTTGGGCAGTGTCCTTTGCCCCTCAGATTCTTAAGTCCAGCAACGTAAAAGTCCCTTTAATGTGCCCATCCCTTCACTGCAACCCATTCTCAGTTGCTGTCCTTGGTCAGTGCAGATTCAGAGTTCACCTCCCACCCTGGGTGAAAGTAATGAGGCACCTTACTCGCTCCATGGCCTCTCTCTGCCAGCCACCCTACTGGCCTTTCGCTGCGCCTCTCTGCCAGCCGCTCGCTGAGCCACCTGGCCACCCCACCAGTTGCTCACTGTGCCACCTGGCCGCCCTGCCAGCCACTTACTCTGCTTGCTGCCTCACCATCTGCTCATTCACCAGCCAACTGTCAGTCACCTGCCTCGACCTCTGCACATCAGTCTCTTAGTGATTTTCAGCTCTTTCCAGGCTGGGCAGAAACACTGCCCCATCACAACTGACTTTTAGCTCTGAACATTTAAAAGAACAAAAAGGCTCCTAATGAAGCCCATTTAGTTCTTTCTTTAAAGAGTGGGAAGGAACAGGTTAAACCAGTCCAGGAAGAACCCTTGGTGAAGCTGTGCTACCTCCTAGCTGTGCTACACCTGTCCCCTCTCCTTCCAATCTTAATGCTTCATAGAGGGTCTGGGTTTTTGGAAATCTTTCCTTGGTATCTGAAGCTACTTTGAGCTCAGATACTATGGTGATGAGTGCATAATAAATACATAGATTAAGATTTAAAGCTGTCCAGAGTGCATAGCTGATTGCCCAACATCTTACAGTGAGCTGACCACATTCCAACTGCTCTGTACCCTGACCCCAGCCACAAATTGTCACTTTTCACAATCTGCACCAACTGGGAAGCAACTCTGCCTGTTCTATGTGACAAAGTTGTGTTTAATTTAAAGGTTCATCTCTACTGCATGCTTCTTTCAGCAGTAGGTCTAGGTAGCAGTGTAGCTGGTGAGGCTTGGCTTAGAGAAGTAAAGTATGTGTTGGGGGGCGTATATGAGCATATACCCTAGATGCTCTCTATTTGCCCAAGCTGTGCCTCACCAACTTCTCCGCTAATTTTAACAGTGTAGTGTCTTGCTGACTATCCACCTGCTGGAGCCTTTCCCTGCAAAGGGGGAAGGCAGCTGGGAAAGGCTGAGCAGTGAAAAGCAGGCTGTGCCCATACTGATTCGTAGCTGTACCTGTCAGTGACTGGCTCTGGCAGAGAGGGGGCAGTGGGAAAGGTTCGGCTCCCTTGCTGCTCCCTTGTGCAGCATGTCAGTGAAAGGCTCTGGCAGTGTGGAAGCAGCCTGCTTTTCATCGTGACATGTAGCTACATGGACGCTACGCACTACCGCCAATGGTGTATAGTGCAGATGTAGCCTAATATCTAACATGATTCTAGTACTATCCATTGCAAAGGCTCTTTCGGTACTGTAGAAACTACAGGGATTTCTTTACTAATACTTTAATGTAGCTGAGTGGCTGCTGCAAGCCATCCCAGATTCCGTGTAAGTAATCCCACACACCAGGGGAATGAAGGGAAAATGAAGAATTCTGCCCGGTGTCTTCGGCCCTCCTGGGTTGGGTACAACTCTTTTTAGGAGGCCAACAGGTGTTGCAATGGTAGTGTGCAAAAGTGTGGTCCTATGTTGCAGGTCTGGCATGAGAGAGAGACAGGTGAGTATTTCTATCTGAATCTCTGTGAATGGCTTCAGGCTCAAGGTCTCCACAGTATAGTAAGAAATACTACTTTTTTTTCTTAAAGATGGAGAGACTGGGAGCATGCACAGGATGCACAAGCAGAGTTGACCTTAAGATTTATCGCACCCCCAAACAGGATCTTGGACTTGGTATATGGAGTCTGCAGTTCCAGGCATATGGTAGATGTTTAATGCCAGTTTGACACTATAAATGCTTGTGCTAAAATTTATATTTGTCTATTGACCACCTTCACTTGTTTATTGAAGACCACTTCAATTTAATTTGTCCAAATGACTAAGTTCTTGACTGCTGAGCCTCAAGCTGTTCCTTTTTGTGCTTCTTAGGACTCTTCCTATGCACCAGAACATGAGGGGATGCTATTAGATACATGTAAGTGTAGATTCACTCAATGATCCACTTCTAGGATTTCATTTTCTATGGGTTTCCAATGTGATTATTCCCTGTGGGGCAGAAAATGCACTTACTAGAGAGGAACCACTGCCTGCTTGTCTAACTGGGGGTGCTGGAATAAAGGTTGCTGTAGCATAAAATCACTCAAGGATGTTGCAGAACTTCTCCAAAGCGTACTGTAATTCTGGTCAACACCTTAAAATGGATCCCAAGGGCCCAGATAATGGTGTCTTTTGATAGTGTGATGAATGTTCAAACATCTTCTAAAATTGAGAGCCTGGCCAATAGATCTTATGGTATTTTTCACAGGAAACTGGGTCTTAGCCTAATTAACCTGCTGAAATTCCAGTTTGAGGAATTGCATTTTGCCAACCTAAATTCCCTCTTCCAGATTAAACTGTGCTATGCAGTGCTGATATGTGGCAGTTAAACTGCCATGTTGTTCCCCAAGGGTGGCTACATTTCACTCGTGGGGATAAGGATTCCTATGTACGCACACTGTGCAGAATGAGTAAAGTCTGTACTGTTCTTTTGGCTCCACATCTGTGGAATAACTTTTATAAAAAAATGGCTATTAAAGGGAGATGTGATAGTGTATAAAATCATGAATGGTGTAGAGAAAGTGCATAAGGAAGTGTTGTTTACTCCTTTACGCAAGAACTAGAAGTCACCCAATGAAACGTTAGGCAGCAGGCTTAAAACTAAAGGAAGTGCTTCATCATACAACACACAATCAACATGTGGAACTTGTTGCCAAGGGATGTTGTGAAGGCCAAAAGTATAACTGGGTTCAAAATAGCTATTGGCCAAGATGGTCAGGGACACAACAACATGCTCTGAGTGTCCCTAACCTCTGACGGCCAGGGACTCGATGGATCACTCAGTAATTGTCTTGTTCTGTTTATTCCCTCTGAAGCACCTGGCACTGGCCGCTGCTGGAAGACAGGGTGCTGGGCGAGATGGACCATTAGTCTGACCCAGTACAGCTATTCTTATGTTCTTATCAAGGCTGGTAACTAACCCTCTGTCCTTGCAATACCACCAGGAAGAGCTTATTTCTAAAATCATAGACTGTCTACATGTCTAAACAAAGAGACAGAGACATTCTCCCCTTTGGAAGGTTTACTTCAGAACTGTAGAGGCCAGAAATGTAGCTTAATACTAAAAAATGAAGGTTCTTTAGAAGCTGATAGAATCAGCCACTAGACCGGGGTGGGCAAACTATGGCCCGGGCGGGCAAACTATGGCCCGGGCGGGCAAACTACGGCCCGGGGGCCACATCCGGCCCTCGAGCTTCCACCAGGGAGTGGGGTCGGGGGCTTGCCATGCTTCACACGGCTCCCAGAAGCAGTGGCATGTCCCCGCTCTGGCTCCTACACGTAGGGACAGCCAAGGGGCTACGCATGCTGCCTCCCCACAGCTCCCATTGGCCGGGAACTGTGGCCCATGGGAGCTGCAGGGGTGGCACCTGTGGACAGGGCGGTGCACAGAACCACCTGGCCGCGCCTCCCTATAGGAGCTGGAGGGGGGACATGCTGGTGCTTCTGGGAGACGCTTGAGGTAAGCACTGCCCGGAGCCTGCACCCTGATCCCCTCCTGCACCTCAACCCCCTACCCCAGCCCTGATCCCCATCCCTCCCTCCAAACCCCTCAATCCCAGCCCAGAGCACGCTCCTGTACCCCCAACCCCTAGCCCCAGCCCTCACACCATCCTGCATCCCAACCCCCAATTTTGTGAGCATTCATGGCCCACCATACAATTTCCATACCCAGATGTGGCCCTCAGGACAAAAAGTTTGCCCACCCCTACTCTAGACTCACCAGGGGAAGTTCACCTCACCAGTGGCAAGTGGGACTTTTCAAGGCCTGCTTGAATAGCTGATTAAGTTCTCAATCTTGTCACTTCCAATGCCCTTGATCACTTTGTTTCTGAATTCCTCTGCTGCTTCAGGACTAAGATAGCAACATAGTGGGGAGCTCACGTCTTAATGCCAGGTGATAGAAGGAGAAACAATCTCAACACCACTTATGCCATACAACCTATGAGTGCACTTGAGCCTTTGTGAGCAGCATATACAAATGTACTGCTGACCAGCAGGGGGAGCTGGCTGCCATATTCTGAAGTACCAAACCTCCTTGCAATCAGTAGCGCTGGTCTAACTGATGCTCACTGGGCAAGCTAATGGTTTGGCAACATGTCATGTTATAGACCAGAATAATAACTGCTTTTCCTTGTTATCTGAGCAGCCTCTAGTACCAGATTTTCTTCTTTCTGCAAAGAGATGAACTAGCCCTGCAAGGTTTGACTGAGTCGATAGTTAAGCACGAGCAAATGGAAATTCCAGATTCCCTTGAATCTAGAAGAATTTTTAACCTGGTTCATAGTCAAGTTTGGCAACAACTTTCCTTATTTCCTTTATCATGGTCAATTTTAGGGTGATGTGCTGCAAAAGTCTATTACATTTAAATTAAAACTGCAATCAGAGTGAAAGTCTTACTCCTTCTCTGGAGTCTTGATAAAATATAATGTTCTAATTATTGTAAAATTGAGAATTTAAAATAACATCATGTCAGTATAAGAATAGTAGATTGTCAGGAAGCACAGTAAGGCTTGTGTGTTCTTTTAACAAGTTTTTTTGGTTAGAAATCATTTGAGAAAAAATGTGCTACACCTTTAGAAATAAGTTTGTTTGCCACAATATCAGCTACTAGACTTCATCTTTATGTAGTATACATTTTCATATTTCCATGTACTGGAGAAATATAGGGTAATGAATATAGTCTGTCAATATAAAGGCAACTTTCTGGAAAGGCTAAAGAAATACGAACTACATTTGCATTATGTAGATAGGGGAAACAAAAGAAGTCTTGAGTTTTTGTGCTTGGAATAACAAAGTGACCTGAAGAAGAGCTCTGTGTAAGCTAGAAAGTTTGTCTTTTTCACCAACAGAATTTGGTCCAACAAAAGATATTACTTCACCCACCTTGTGTCTCTCATATCCTGGTACCAATATGGTTATACTACATTGCAAGCAAATTATTTTGTTTTTAAAAATGCTAACTAGACATTTCCATAGTCCTCCATGTGGAATGTGATTTGCTAATTTTGAACCGTGGAACTCTTTGCCAGAGGATGTTGTGGAGGCCAAGACTATAACAGGGTTCAAAAAAGAACTAGATAAGTTCATGGAGGATAGGTCCATCTATGGCTATTAGCTAGGATGGGCAGGGATGTTGTCCCTAGCCTCTGTTTGCCAAAAGCTAGGAATGGGCAACAGGGAATGGGAGCTAGGGGGAGAAGTGGGATGCGGTGCACTCAGGGGAGGAGGAGTGGAGGTGAGCTGGGGCGGGGAGACGGAGCGGAGAGCTGCCGGTGGGTGCAGAGCACCCACCAATTTTTCCCCATGGGTACTCCAGCCCTGGAGCACCCATGGAGTCAGCACCTATGGCTATGTCAGGACCCAGTGTCCAATTTGCTGACCAGACACTAAGAACACCTCAGATATATCCTTACAGAGATTGCCCTTTTCCTGGTACTGGGACCATTGCAGTCAGTTGGAGGGAGTTCATTCCTGGCCAGAAGTACTCTCTGGCCTTCCCAGAAAGCCAGGAAAGGAGATCCCCTTCACTAGGGCACTACAGTCCTTGAAGAGACGTAAGTGCTTAGAGCTGCTTGGGCCTGTGAAGCCAAAGAAAGGGAAAGCTTCCACATCATCACAGTCCTCCATGCAAGCCTCTTCATCTGCAGAGGCTAGCCCCTCTGGTACTGAAGGTAAAGCATGCCTTTCAGCTCCTTGATACCACTTCTGAAGCCAGGGAAAACAACAGTGGTATTTGGACTTCTGCTAGCTATCAGTCAAGGAATCTCTTCCTCCGCCTCCGGACAAGGACCTGAGATTGCAAGATCACAGATGGGTGTTGCATCTGAACCTCATAGCCTGGTTCCTTGGTCACTAGATCCTGAGGAAATACATCATTCAGAAGCAGCCCTCCACAAGGGCTACTTAACTTAATAAGTAAAAATGGCTCTCTTTCTGGGGAACTAGCCATGGTGTCACCTATGCAGGTCGTAAATCAAAAGATCTTGGACTTGTTACATCTAAAAAATCAGGTCTGGTGATCGGCTCCATCACAGTACACTTGGGCACAATCTCAGCAATCCACTCTCCGATCACAGGGAGCTCGTTTTCCCTAATCCAATGACTTCCAGATTCCACTTATTAGGGACCTTGCCCCACAATGGGATTTGCATTTCGTGTTATCAGCTGCTTTGGATCCAACTCCTACTCATGGTCACATCTTTCAGCAAAAGTGGTATCTGTAGTAGCCATCCCATCCATGAAGGGCACAGAAGAACTGCATGCCCTAGTAATGGACTCTCTATACATTGTTTTCTTCTGAAAGGTAGAGCTTGGCAGCATTCTGAGTTCCTCTCCAAGCAGTATCTGATTTTGCATCTCAGCCAGTCTGTACATTCACCAGTTCTGACTAAGCCACACGCTCATAAAGACAAACAAAAACGTATTACTCTGGTTATTAGCTGAACCCTACCTCTTTATCTAGACAGAACAAACCCTGGTTGGGGCTCTTCCTAACTATTTGTCTCATAGGCAGATTGAATGAGGGGGCATTCCGTACCAGCACAACAGCTGCCCAAATGGATCATCAGCTGCATCGTGCGTTGCAATGACAAGAGTGTTACCCTCCCTCTGGAAAAGTTGTGGTCTGCACATTCAACCAGAGCTCACTCAGCATCCATGGTGTTTGTTGCAAAGCAGCAACATGTTCCAAGGGTCACATCTTTGCTAGATGTTATATGGTTACTAACAATGGGGAAGATGCTAATATGAGGAAAGAATTCTGCAGTCTCTCTTCAGACGAGATTCCTAGCCCCTCCTCCACTGGAAACGGCTTGGGTTGGGTGTCACCTAGTGTAACAGGTGTCCCTAGCCTCTGTTTGCCAGAAACTGGGAATGGGCAAGAGAGGATGGATCACCTGATGATTACCTGTTCATTCCCTCTGGGGCACATGGCATTGGCCACTGTCGGATGACAGGATACTGGGCTAGATGGACCTTTGGTCTGACCCAGCATGGCCGTTCTTATGTATGTAATCACTTAAAGCCGAGAGAATGGTTACTCACCTTTTGTAACTGTTCATTGCGATGTCCATATCCATTACATGTGCCAAGGGTCCAGGCGCAGGAACTGAAGGGGTTTGGGGCAGCCCCACCCTAGGTAACCTTGGTGAGGAGCACCAGGGCACACTGCCCCTGTGGTATTGCTAAGGAAAACTCTCCAGCACAGGTGCATGAGACATGTGCCCAGGGTAATGGACACATGCAACACATCTCAAAGAACAGTTATGAAAGGTGAGTAACTGTTTTCTCTCTGTCTAGCGCTACTTACTAAGGGTTGGTCTACATTAACGCTGTAAGTCGACCTAAGTTACATAACTGAAGTAGAGGTAACTTAGATCAACTTGCAGCAGTGTCTACACAGTGCTGTGTCAACGGAAACACTCTCCTGCTGACTTAACTTCCACCTTGCCGGGAGCTGGAGTACAGACATCAATGGGAGAGCGCTCTACCATCAACTTTGCAGGTCTTCACCAGACCTGTTAAATCAGCACTGCTGCATCAATCGGAGCAGTGCCAGTCTAAGTATAGACAAGCTCCAAGTGTTCTTACATGTTGCCCCCTCTTCTCTTAACAAGGCGGCCTTCTTCTTCTTTTTAGCATATGCGCAACATGCCTCAGGTGGCATCTGACCAGAATTCATCACTGAATTTGTTCCACTGGTTGGATCATTAGCTTCCTGGGCAAGGGCTAGGTCCTGACAGGGAGTGTAATATGAATGTTGATCCATGCCCCCACAAGAAGGCATTTGTATTTATTTTATCTAAGGTGGGGTGGCCAACCTGTGGCTCTGGAGCTGCATGCAGCTCTTCAGAGGTTAACATGCGGCTCCTTACCTAGGCACTAATTCTGGGGCTGGAGCTACGGATGCTAACTTTCCAATGTGCTGGGGGGCGTTCACTGCTCAACCCCCTGCTCTGCCCCAAGCCCTGCCCCCACTCCACCCCTTCCCTCAAGGCCCCTGCCCCTTAGCCTGCCATGCCCTTGCTCCTCCTCCCTCTCCCCCAGCCTCCTGCACATGTGAAACAGCTGATTGCGGTGGGCAGGGGGAGTAGGTGCTGATTGTTGGGGGCTGCCGGCAGAAGGGAGGCACTAGGGGCTGGGGAGTGGATGGGGGGCTGCTGACATATTACTGTGGCTCTTTGGCAATGTACATTGGTAAATTCTGGCTCCTTCTCAGGCTCAGGTTGGCCACCCCTGATTTAAGGTTTACTGCAGCTTTCCACAGAACTTAAACTTATTCACATTATCAGTATTGATATGAAATGATACTAATCATCTCAGTTTCCTGTTTAATTTTGAGCTGAGACTCCAACTCTTCTAGCATTATTGTTGGATATTGCAGCACAAATATGCTAGGATGTACATAAACTCCTGGACACCATGTCACAGACAGTGTTTATTCTTAACTATAAACGTTGCTGCCTGTGTGTCTACTTGGAACATTATGGGTAAATTTCTAAAGTGGGGTGTGGGATCTTAACCCATTAAAATCAATGGTAGCTGGTACTGGTTGGCTCTTAAGTGATGCAAACTGAAGTGCTTCTTAACTGTGCAACTTGCATTAGATAGGACTGTTCCCTGCCCTGACGATCTTACAGTTAAAGTAGGCAACATAGACTAAAGGGGTGAGGGGTGGCAGAAGGATGCAATACAATCTAAAAAACTCATCTAATTACACACATGCAAATTAAGGTTACACTATCAAGTACTCAAAAGTTAGGAAATATCAGAATCAAGGTTGCCCATACAACCTTAATTTGGCTCCCTTGTGAATGTGGATTATTACATTGCTCTCCCAGCAGATGTCAGGGTGATTGAAGTCCCCCTTAGAACCAGGGCATGAGTTCTGGAAACTTCAGTTAATTGTCCGAAGAAAGCCTTGTCTACCTCTTCCTTTTGGTCTGGTGGTCTATAGCTCATGCCCACTGTGACATCACCCTTGTTGCTCTCGCTTCTAAACTTAACCCAAAGACTCTCAACAGGCTTTTCTCCAGTTTCATACTGGAGCTCTGCGCAATCATGCTGCTCTCTTACACACAGTGCAACTCCCCCAACTTTCCTCCCTTTACCCATCCATGACAGTGCTCCAGTCATGTGAGCTACCCCACCAAGTCTCTGTTATTCCAATCACATCATATGTCTTTGACTGTGCCAGGACTTCCAATTCTTCCTGCTTGTTTCCCAGGCTTCTGGCGTTCATGTACATGCACCTAAGATAACTAGCTGATTGCCCTGCTTTCTCAGTATGAATCAGGTGGCCCCCCCCCACCCTTGCACCCTCCTCCTCGTGTTTCCTCCTGGTATCCCACTTCCCCACTTACCTCAGGGCTTAGATCACCGTCTTGGCAATTGCTTCCTTGGTTAAGAGCTTCTAAGTAGGTAGTGGCATAATTGGTTCTAAATGTGGCTTGTGTTCCACATTCAACATGTTTGATATAGTTAATAACCATAGCAGGTCATGATGTACCATGAGTGTCAGTGGCCTAGGCTGTCACATGGTGATCTTGTAATCAGCTAACATTCATTATTTTGCTGTATAGAAAAGACTTCCCAATTGGGTTGGCTGTTACCTAACTCTTTTCTCAGGGTGGTGTCCCAGAAAGTATCCCCACATTTGCTGCTGTCTGGGCCTTCTCTCCCCTGCTAAGGCAGAGTGCAGATAGCTCATCTTTTTGGAGAATGCACTGATTTTAAATGAGGCTAGGTTGCAAGGTTAGCACTCTTCCTGTCCCCAAAAAACATAGCTGCTTTTTCACAACACAGACACATGGACTTAACTGGGTCACATGAATGTCATGAACTGGTTACATGCAGTAGTGTAGACTGGATCTTCGAACGTGACAAAGTGTGGATTTAATAAAGTAAGCTGCTCACAATCACTTTAATTAGAAATCATATTGCAACTAAAAAGGGCTTTCACATCACTGCCTTTCACATGCAAATTAGTAAACATTCCATGCATTAACAACTTATTCCTGGGAGGCTCTCTAGGGTGGGAGTCTCTACTGGGAAGGGATATCCCTAGAGTTCTCAAACCCTCTGTAGTTTGGGGTGCATTCTGCACTGCTACTGATTCAGGCTTGGTCCCCCAATTAAGGCTGTCTTCTGCAGACAAGAATTAGTTGCTTGGTGGGGGTGAGGAAGGGAGGAGGAGAGACTCTTCCCTTACTCCTCTCTTCCTCTTCCCTCCTTAAAAGTAGGAGAAAGAGACTTTGGAGGAAGGAAGCTGAGCTGCTCAGAAGCAGATGCCTCTTGGGGATGGGAGAGTAGCTAAGACCATCACATTTGTCACAGGGCAGAGGAAGGAGGAGAGCAGGCCTTGAGTAGCCTCACTCCTCATAGCCTGGCACACTTTGCATCCTTCAAACAATGGCTTATTGGAGGGAAAGAGAAGAGAAGCTGCTGCTGCTCCTACTGAAAGCCTTTTAGGTTCCAGAAGAGCAGGTAAGGCAGCGGAGTCCTGTTAGAGTTGGCCTAAACTAGTTAAACCTGGGGAAGAGGGAAGCAGCAGCAGGATTAATTGAATTTGGCAGATTGCATGAGTATGGACTATTTCCCACCTCCCCACACCATGCCCCAGGGGAAGCTAGTTACAGATGGCAAAACCGGTTTAGTTGACCCAGGGAGAAACATCCTTTTAGAAGTAGGTTTTACAGTTAGAAACCATTATGCTCTGTCAATTAGAGTGCAACAGAACTCAGGTGTTCCACCTGCTGGTGATTTGTCATGTATTGGTAAATTTGAAGATTGAGAGGCAGGGATGTCCCTTTCCATTATTTATTGGAAGGAAGTGAAGGGATCCTATATGTGTCTGAGTTGGTCATATAATCAGAATATATCAACCTAGAGATCAAATATCTAATCACCCTTCAGGTAACAACTGCACACACCAAGACATCTCTAGATGCCAAGTTTCAGAGTAACAGCCATGTTAGTCTGTATTCGCAAAAAGAAAAGGAGTACTTGTGGCACCTTAGAGACTAACCAATTTATTTGAGCATAAGCTTTCGTGAGCTACAGCTCACTTCATCGGATGCATACCGATGGCATCTCTAGATGCCAAGCGCACTTTTTGGCATTGTATAAATAAAAATAGTGCAGTACATGTACCAAGAAGGGGTAAAATGCCATCAAAAGAAATCAGTCTTTCATTTGAATTTCTAAGTGTGAAAATTACATATAAGTCAATCGTTCAAGGTGTATCAAATTAGAATGGTATTTACTTAACTTGTGGCTATAGTCTGAAAAGTGACCATAAATGTAGCTTCATGGGATTCCATGATTCTGTCATGCCTACCTAGCTAGCCTCTTATAAGGCACATACTATCTGAGCATATATCTATAAACAGTGAGCCTGAAAAATGAAATCCAGCTTGTAAACTAAGCAGATGCTAACACTATAGACTGCAGTGGGATGTGGAAGTCAGCTGAATTCTTGTTAGGGTGACCAGATGTCCTGATTTTATAGGGACAGTCCCGATTTTTGGGTCTTTTTCTTATGTAGGCTCCGATTACCCCCCCGCCCCCCCGTCCCGATTTTTCACATTTGCTGTCTGGTCATCCTAGTTCTTGTCGGCTTGTGCATCATCAACCATAATCAAGTTCCAGTTGCAGTATTTTTAACTATTGTGTTGACGACTCTTCACCTCAACTAGAATTCAGCTCACTCAAGAGTCAGATATCTATGACAATGTTTTTAGAGGCATCTTATAAATGCCTAATCACCATATAAAGCTTGGATACTATGGTGATGGCACAGTACAAGAATCTAGATGGATGGGCACTGAACAGTGACTTACCAGTGCTAACATGAGTAAATCCCATTAAAATCTTTGTTTAGTTAAGCAACCTTGTGCCACTCTGAATACAACAAAGGGGTTCTTTGAGTGATTGCACATGTCCATTCACTGTACGTGACTGCGCCTCATGCAGTTATCGGAGAACTTTTTCCCTCAATTGTACCTGTTGGGGCAGCTCTAGTGCCTACAACATCTGTGCACCACCATGTGCCAGTATAAGAGGGTGGAGCCGCCCCGACCCCCCTCAGTTCCTTCTTATCGCCAGTGATGGTTGTTGGAATGCTTCCATCCAGTATTGCGATGGCAAGTTTATCTTCCTCTCTCTTTGTATATAGCTTGTTTTCTCATTTAGTACTTAGTAGTTAATTAGATATAGCGTAGCATTAATCTTAGGTTTTAGTTGTTTGGGTCCCTTTTGGACCAAGTTTGATTACTTGATACTGGGACTGGAGCCATTTCTCGCTCGCTGGGGTTCAAGTCCTGCTGGTCGTGTGCCAGAACGATGCTGGTCCATGACCCACATCCCAGCTGCCTAAGACGTCTGGGGGAGTCCCACATCAAGTGACAAAGGTCACATTTGCAGATGATTTAAGCCTTGCTCAAAAAGAGACAGAACAGTGAGATCTGTCTCCTTATGGAGATGGCACTCTGAACCCAACGGCTCCCAGGGAGGGCAGAGTGCCCTCCAAGTGCAGCACTACTGATGCAGCATGTGCTCCTGAGATGTCTTTAGCACCACATTCTCTGTCTCCGATACTGAAGAGGAGACAGATCTGCCAAGGACACGGTACCTTGTCCAGCAAGATCTTCATAACCGAGGCAGGATAAAAGCAAGATGTCTGGGAGGGATTCCGAGGGGGAGCGTTCCCCACAGTATGCCTCTGCCACAATAGGGGGTGCATCTACTGCAGAACCTGTGCCGTGTCTGCCAAAGCTAGCCCCTGAAGTTTCTCACCCAAGACCCAATCCTGATACCAGCAATGCCAGAAGCATATGCTGTCGCCAGAGAATTACTTAACCTCTCAACACCAATGTCCCTGGTGATGCAGGAAGGGTTCCAGCCAGTGCAGTGTCTGTAGTGCCTACGCCAGCTCCGCAAGAGCATGCGTTACCGACGCTGCTCCTGGTGCCTAGGAGGCCAGTCCACGCCAGGGGCAAGCTGCTGTTAATATCCCTGGCACTGCTGCCTCTGGGTTCACTTATCTGTCTCCTGTCCACCTGGGTTCTGCTCCTCCGTTACCATAGGATTCAGTCATCTTTGTCGGATTTGGAAGTGGAGTCTTTTGTGTCTCATACCAGAAAAGAACCTTACACCTTCCATCAGAGCCCCGGATGTCCCAGCAGTGGACATGTCACAAGGGAAAGGGCATGCACAACCCTGGGACCACAGTCACCAGGTCTGTCCACCGAGGGGTGTCCCTGCCCCTGCTAGGACTTTTCCTCACCTGTCTGAGTCTATTTCCCCAAGGATGCATCAAGATCACTGGCATCACAGGCAACGTTCTCTGATGCCTGGTACTGAGCAACTGGAAATTGCTCAGACAGTTCCTACACTGCAAGTGGCAAACCAGCCACTGCCTCAGCATCCTGGTGCGTAGTTTTCCTTATCACCAGATGAGGCTGTAGAGATGGCGAGCGATTCTCCATCACCAGAGGATAACAGTGCTCACCAAGAAATGCTTAAAAAGGTGGCCTCAGTTTTAGACGTTCACGTAGAATCGGTCCATAAGAAATCTCCCATGCTAGTGGATACTTTAGCTTCTGTGAGACCCACCAGAGTGGTACTTCCGAGGTAATGAAGCAATTCTAGAACCGGTTAAAACACTTTGACGGACCCCTTCTTCCCTCCCGCCTACAGCAAAACAGGCACAGAGGAGCTACTGTGTCCCTTCTAAGGGCTTCAAACCCCTCTACTCTCACGCACCCCCAGGCCCTTTGGTGGTGGCATCAGCTCATGAGCAGGAGAATGAGGGTCACCAAGCATTGACGCTGGAGAGTAAGGAATCAGAGAGGCTGGACCTGTTTGGTCATAAACTTATTCAACAGACACTCTGCAGCCAAGAATTTTTAATTGGCAAGCCCTCCTAAATTGCTATGATTTTACCCTATGAGAAAACATCCTGAAGTTTAAAGACACGCTACCAGAGGATTCCAGGCAGGTGCTCGCTCAGGACAGAGGAGGGTAAGCGGGGGTGCAAGGATAGCTCTTCAAGACAGTTAGGATGTGGCAGACTCAGTAGCTTGTTCCATGACATCTGCTATTTCTATGAGGAGAAGTTCATGGCTGCAATCTTCTGGTCTCCCTCCTGAAGTACAGCAGACCATCTAGGATTTGCCATTTGAGGGTCCATCCCTCTTTTCAGAAAAGATGGACAATAGATGGCATAGCTTACAAGAATCCAGGGCAACACTGAAGTCCCTTGGAATTTACACACTGGCAATGAAGAGGAAGCAATTCTGGCCCCCAGAAGGCTCACAGATATCAGAGCTTTATACCTCAGGCCCAAGACCTGCCAAAAAAAGAGGGACAAGAATTATAGAAAGTGTCCACCACCTCTCTGTCTGCAACAGCAGGTTCCTCTCAATCAGTGGTCCAGTCTAAACATGCATTTCTGACAGGCTTGTCAATACTTTGGACGAATCTGTTCCTACCCTTACCTTTGCCTATTGTCTTTCCTGCTTCCTCTGTGCTTCGACTCATGTCACATCAGTTCGGTGGGTCCTAAGCATGGTGGATGTGGGATATTGACTTCAGTTTGTTTCTATCCCCCTCCTTCTCCATCCTTCTTCAAGGACCACTCTCACAACACCGTTTTACAGCAGGTTTAATCTCTCCTTCCAGTGGGTGCAATAGAGGAAGTTCCTCAATTTCTCAGTGGGAACTGTTTTTAATCCTGCTATTTCCTTATTCCCAAAACAAAAGGGGGTCTCAGAGCTATTTTAGATCTAAGGGAGTTAAAAAAGTACCTGAAGAAAATGAAGATCCCCAGGGTTATCCTAGCTGCCATCATTCCTTCCCTGAACAGGGCTACTGGTATGCTGCCCTCGACTTAAAGGATGGTTACTTCCATATAGTGATCCCTCTAGACCACTGCAAGTTCATCATGTTCCTAGCAAATGAAACACATTACCAATTTACACTACTTCCATTTGGTCTGTCAGCAGCAGCCCCTTGCGTTTTCACAATGTGCAAGGTAAGGCAGTTGTGTATCTAAGAGGATTGGGAATCCATGCATTCCCCTTCTGGACGATTGGTTGGTGACAGGCTGGATGCACTCTCAAGTGCTGTCCAGTGTGGGTATAATTCAGTCCACCCTCAATGCACTGAGTCTCTTACTCAGTCAAGTCAGATCAATTCTAAAAACCTGTGCAAGAATAGTTTATCAGAGCACTCCTGGATGCTATACAAACCAGAGCATTTCTGCCCCAGTCAAAGTTCCAAATGCTCTGAGACCTGGTACTGGATCTAAAAGCACATCCCATTACTACAGTGCATGCTTGCCTCAGACTTCTGGGGCACATGGCAGCAGGTACCTACATGACGTAACTCACCTGATTATGCCTCAGGAAACTTCAAGGATGCCCCCTTTTGTCATTGTCCAGACAGAGAAATTTGTGTTCCAGAGGTAATTTTGTCCTCTCTGGACCAGTGGACAGACCCTCAAACCGTTTATGCAGGAGTTCCCTTAGTTTCTCTGCAACCAACATTTACGTGGGTCATGGATGCCTCGTCCCTGGGTTGGGGGGCACATATCGGAACCCTGCAAACTCAAGGGTAGTAGTCCTTGCAGGAGCTGAGGACTCATATTAATGTCAGGGAACTACGTGCTATCCGTCTAGTTTGCTCTGCCTTCCAGCCACATATTCTGGGGAAAAAATCTATCAGTGTTAAAGCACAATATAGCAACTATTCTTTATGTAAACAGACAGGGAGGGGCACGTTCCTCCCAGCTGTGCCAGAAGGATACCTCCCAGGAGAGCAGAACACACCAGTAGATCACCTGAGCAGGTCTTTGTCCCCTCGCCACGAATGTTCACTAGGTCCAGATGTTGCTAGGCTCATCTTCCAGCTCTGGGGAAACTTCCCACATGGACCTGTTTGCAACAAATGCCTACTGTTCTGCTGCTGAGGGAGTTCCAGCCCTGGGTCTTTGACAGATGCTTTCCAGCTATCACGGATGAACTCCCTGCTGAATGCCTTTCCTCCGATTCCATTACTACCTAGAGTCCTATTCAAAATCAAGCACAAACATGCTTGCCTCATTCTAAGAGCAGCAGCATGGCCTCGACAACGCTGGTTCTTGAACCTATTAGTGAGGCCTTCTACCTCCCCCATTAGATTCAAATGTAATTTTTCAGATCATTGCAGTCTACTCAACCCCAACCTACAGGCCCTCCATTTAATAGTGTGGAAACTTCCCAGCTAACACCACTAGAAAGGAGTTGCTCAAAAGACGTTCAGAAGGTGCTTCAGAACAGGAGAAAGCCTTCAACAAGGTGTACGTACCTGGCCAAATGGAAACATTTTTCTACCTGGTCTCAGCAGAGAAGTGTCTCTTCAGTGCAGGCTTCCATTAACCAGACTGGATTATCTGTTGCACCTAAAACAGCAAGGCCTGACTGTTAGTTCTACTGAAGTATACGATTTCAGCGCCACTACCCACTGGAGGGTAGTAGATCACTTTTTCTCCCAACCCCACAACTATCAGATTTCTAAAAGGGTTGGACAGATGATACCCTCTAGTACAAGAGCCTGTTCCCCATGGGATTTAAATCATGTGCTAACAAAATTAATGGGGACTTCCTTTGAACCTCTTGCGCCGTGCTCCCTCCTCCACCTCTCTATGGCATTCTGGTTGGTTGCAGTAACCTCAGTAAGGAGAGTGGGTGAACTGAGACCCTTGGTTTCAGAATCTCCTTTTACAGTTTTCCATAAGGATAAAGTCTACCTTTGCCCTCACCCAAAATTCTCGACAAAGGTAGTTTCCAATTTCCATGTTAATCTGGGAATTTATTTATCAACATTTTTCCTGAAACATGCATCCGACGAAGTGGGCATTCACCCACGAAAGCTCTTGCTCCAATTCGTCTGTTAGTCTATAAGGTGCCACAGGACTCTCTGCCGTTTTCCCTGAAGCCTCACATGCATATGGATGAACAGAAGCTTCATTTGGTAGATGTGAGGAGAGCATTGGTTTTCTACATGGATTGCACCAGCCCTTTTTAGATCCTCAAAAAGTTATCTGTTGTGATGCTGGACAAGGTGACAGGCAAACTGGTTTCCACTCAGAGGATTTCCTCTTGCATTTATTTGTGCTACCAGTTAGCAAATAGCATGTCACCCCCAGACTATTGGCTCATTTGACGAGAGCACAGGCAGCTTTTCTAGCACAAGTACCTGCTGAAAACCTTTCCAAAGCACCAACCAGGTCACCGATACACACTTCTGCTGCTCAGTATACCACTTCCCATCAGTCCAGGAACTATGCCCGTTTTGGGTGGGTTGTTCTACAATCACTGTTCAGATAGACTCTGAGCCTGCCTCCATGTTAATCTGCTTGTGAGTCACCTACAGTGGAACGGACATGTGCAATCACTTGAATGGAAAACAGTTACCTGTTAGGACGGAAAAATCCAATGCACCAGTACAGACTAGGGACCGAATGGCTAGGCAGCAGTTCTGCAGAGAAGGACCTAGGGGTGACAGTGGACGAGAAGCTGGATATGAGTCAACAGTGTGCCCTTGTTGCCAAGAAGGCCAATGGCATTTTGGGGTGTATAAATAGGGGCATTGCCAGCAGATCGAGGGACGTGATCGTTCCCCTCTATTCGACATTGGTGAGGCCTCATCTGGAGTACTGTGTCCAGTTTTGGGCCTCACACTACAAGAAGGATGTGGAGAAATTGGAGAGAGTCCAGTGAAGGGCAACAAAAATGATTAGGGGTCTGGAACACATGACTTATGAGGAGAGGCTGAGGGAACTGGGATTGTTTAGTCTGCGGAAGAGAAGAATGAGGGGGGATTTGATAGCTGCTTTTAACTACCTGAAAGGGGGTTCCAAAGAGGATGGATCTAGACTATTCTCAGTGGTAGCGGATGACAGGACAAGGAGTAATGGTCTCAAGTTGCAGAGGGGGAGATTTAGGTTGGATATTAGGAAAAACTTTTTCACTAGGAGGGTGGTGAACCACTGGAATGCGTTATCTAGGGAGGTGGTGGAATCCCCTTCCTTAGAAGTTTTTAAGGTCAGGCTTGACAAAGCCCTGGCTGGGATGATTTAGTTGGGATTGGTCCTGCTCTGGGCAGGAGGTTGGACTAGTTGGCCTCCAGAGGTCCCTTCCAACTCTGTTATTCTATGACCTACCTTTCCAAAGTGTTGTTCTTTGAAATGTCCATTCCACAAGCTACCTTCCTTCCCCTCTCTAGTGGAGTCTTAGACTGCTGGCAGTGGCAGGTGGTGCCCCTCCGGCCGGACAGGTACGGCTTGGGGAAAGGTTCTCTCTGGACTGCCCGAAACAGGCACATGCCTACAGTGTGGACATGTGCAACCCCTTCCAAAGAACAGCTGCTAGGGGAAGGTAGGTAACAGTCTTTTTGGTAAGAAGCAGCCCCTTTGAGCAGTCAGTTTTCAGACTAAAACCTACAAGAACTATTACTTTGCTTTCCCTTATGGGCTCTCTCCTGCTCCCTGAGTGCCCTGTGAGTAGCTCTCTGCCGCACTGCACTACTTCACACTTCTCAAAGAAACTCGGGCTCTGACCGGGAATCCGGGCAAGGCCAAGCGGCCAGGCCTGACCCTGCACGTGGTCGAGACAGTCAGGAGCCTCCCGTGCCTGGAGCGGAGCCGGGCCGGGGGGACCGGGAGGGCCCCTCTCCGCGCCCCTCCCCAGAGAGCCCGGCTCGGCAGCAGCGGTGACCTTTTAACGAGTCCGGGCTCCCGCCGCAGGCCCCGGCTGAGGCACCGTAAAGTGATGGGCTTTCCCCCCGCTGCGGGGTCCGCGAGCCCGGCCCAGCCCGCCCGGGTGCTGCCCGGCCCGGCCCAGCCCGCCCGGGTGCTGCCCGGCCCGGCCCGGCCCAGCCCAGCCCAGCCCGCCCGGGTGCTGCCCGGCCCGTGGCCGCCCGGGTGCTGCCCGGCCCGGCCCGAGACCGCCTGGGTGCTGCCCGGCCCGCCCGGGTGCTGCTCGGCCCGGCCCGGCCCGGCCCAGCCCAGCCCAGCCCAGCCCGCCCGGGTGCTGCCCGGCCCGGCCCGTGGCCGCCCGGGTGCTGCCCGGCCCGGCCCGGCCCGAGACCGCCTGGGTGCTGCCCGGCCCGCCCGGGTGCTGCTCGGCCCGGCCCGGCCCGGCCCAGCCCAGCCCAGCCCGCCCGGGTGCTGCCCGGCCCGGCCCGTGACCGCCCGGGTGCTGCCCGGCCCGGCCCGGCCCGAGACCGCCTGGGTGCTGCCCGGCCCGGCCGGGTGCTGCCCGGCCCGGCCCGGCCCAGCCCAGCCCAGCCCGCCCGGGTGCTGCCCGGCCCGCCCGTGACCGCCCGGGTGCTGCGCTGCCCGGCCCGGCCCGGCCCGGCCCGAGACCGCCCGGGTGCTGCCCGGCCCGTGACCGGCCGGCGGCGCGGAGGGCGGGCGCGGGTCAGCGCGCGGGGCGGGGATAACCCCGCGGTAGCTGTCACGTGGAGCAGATGAAAGGGACGCGGCTTGGCAGGCAGGCCGGGAGCCGGAGCGAGGGAAGGGGAGCGAGGGGCAGGCGGAGGCGCGGGGCTGGGCGCCGCGGGGCAGAGGAGCCGCCGCCGCCACCGCCGCCATGGGGCGCTGACCCGCCCGGATCCCGCCGGGCCCCCGGAGCTGGAGCCGCTGGCGAGCGATGCGCGGCGGCTGGGCGCTGCCCCGTCCCGCCGCGCGATGAGGGGCTGCGGGGCCGGCGCCGGGCCGGCCGTGCCGCCGCCGCTGCTGCTCGGGCTGCTGCTGGCCGCGGCCCCGGGCGCCGCGCTGGCCAAGGAGACGGCGTTCGTGGAGGTGGTGCTCTTCGAGTCCAGCCCCAGCGGCGACTACACCACCTACACCACGGGGCTGCAGGGGCGCTTCTCGCGGGCCGGGGCCACGCTCAGCGCCGAGGGCGAGATCGTGCAGGTGAGCGGCGGGGCTGCGCCGGGCCGGGCGGCCGGCGGCTCCCTGCGCCCAAGATGGCTCCGCTGGGCCGGGAGCGGCGGCTGCCCCGTGCGCGCTGCGGGCTGGGGGCGGGCAGGGCCCGCGGAGCCCGGGCTGGGGGCTGCTCTCGGCTCGTCGGGGCGGCTGCCCGGGGCGGGGGGGGGCTTGAAGGGCACCGGGGCGGAGCGGGAGGCGCTGCCCCGTGCGGACCGGGGTGGAGCGACTCCCCGCTGCCCCGGCTGCATCCCGGCCGGGGGGGTCAGCGCCTCTCACCTGGTGTCCCCGGGGCTGCGGGGAGGCGGGTCCGACCGCTGGAGAGGGCTGCGCCGCGCAGCTCCCGCGGCGGCTCGGCCTGCTCGCTGCGCCGAGGCTGCGGGGGACACGGCGGCGACAGGGGCGCCCAAAGCGCCGGCCGTGTGCGGTGCAGAACGTGCCCTGCATGGGGCTCCAGCCCCCGCCCTGCTCTCTGCGCGGGGCCTGGCCCTGCAAGCCCCCGGCTCCGGGGCACCGAGCACTGGCGTCCCACGTGGGCAGGGCACTGGCCCGAGCAGCGAGCTGCGGGAGTTGCCCGTTTAGAAAGTCCGTAGGATCCCCCTGGGTGCTGGGCTGCCCCTGTCTCATTGAGTGCCCCTCGGGGGAGGGAGGTGACTGGTCATGCCACAAAGGACCAAGTTTGTTGTCGTGTAATGTTGATTTAAAGAGCCCCCGACTGGTCTCGCTGCTTCTGCAGTTTGACTCCTGACTGGGAACCGGGGGATAGTTTCCCTCTCACTTGTTTTAAGTACTTAAATAGGAATGGGAGAACCAGGAACCCTGAAGCTGCAGTAACCTGGAGATTTCACCCTCTCTGACAGGGCCTCCACCTTGTTACTAAATGAAAGAAGTCTGCATTCCAGAGGAAGCTGGATATGGAGGGATTAAAAAAATACTCTATTTGCAGGGCTTACTTTGTCTAAGATGCGAAGGAAGGCAGTGGTGCTGACCTACCGCTTCTGATTGTTGTAACTGGATGCTGTTTCTTTTTTGTCTCTCTTTGCAAAGGCTTTGGAGAAACTCTAGTAGGTCTGTGGGCATAAATTACATTGCCAAGGCTGCTGCTTGTGGGAAGAGTTTTAAAAGGGTTTGGTATCTCTTTGAACCTATTAAAGCATTGTACACATCCGGGTATTGCTAGCCTAATGATTTTTAGGGCCTCTCACTCACTCGCCCTTCCCCTAAGAATAACAGTGATTTGAGTTGGTTTGGAGTTTTGATTTTATATACTAGAGAATGTTTCTGCAAAGAAAATGCATTGAAATTTCCTTTCTTCAGGTTCTGAGTGAACCTTGCTTGCTATTATTAATTACTGCATCGAGTCAACAGTTGAAACTTCCCTGCATTCTTGAAACATGCTGTGGAGTTTCTACTCTAGCAGATTTTGGGAAATGGCCTTTGCACTTCCACCAGCGACAGCCGTGATGAGAGTGCACAGGGCACAAGCGACTTTACTGCCGTGCTGTGTCTAGCTGTGCTGAGGCAAGTAAGATATGGAGGTAAAAGTGCCCGTGCCCAGCTTACATTAACGCTGCTCCTGGGGAACTGCATTGATGGTAGTGCAATGGTGAGAGTCTTTTTTCAAAACATGTCACAGTAGGCAAAGCTTGCATGGAACGGATTTATAAGTGATCTTTGTACCACGCTGTAAAGTACTGCGACTTTGTCTGGCTAGGTGGTTTTTGCATGGGGAGAAATGGTTGACCACTCCAGGCTGCAAAACAGAGCACTAAAACTTCAGTATGCTGTGTGATAGCCGCTGTCGGGGTTCTCAACGTTTTTCTTTCTGAGACCTCCGCTCAACATGCTATAAAAATTCCAGGGCCAGGCGGCGGGGCGGAGGGGACGGGACTCGGTTCTCTGGGCCAAGGGTGGGACCTTTGGGCCTAGGTGTAGTTTGACTTCTATTTTGGCGGGGGGAGGGGGAATGTCCGGCAGGGCTCGGGCCAGCTCTGCACGGCAGGGCTCGGGCCAGCTCTGCACGGCAGGGCTCGGGCCAGCTCTGCACGGCAGGGCCCAGGGAGGAACTGCTACCTCCACCCCTGACTCACTCAGCAGGCCACCCACCTGTGTGGGGCTGTGTGCCGGTGGCTGCTCCCTGAGGGCTCTGCTGGGCGCGGAGATGGATCCGCACCTGGGCAGCTCTGATGGGTTGCGTGAGCAGTTAAAGGGAGCTGGTTGCTGAGGAGCACCTGCAACCCCAGGCACCAGCAGCAGATGGGGGAATGCCATGGCTGCCCACTCCCTGGCACCACTAGCCAGAGGAGCAGCAGCCCCACACTGCCTGGCTCTGGCTTCCTGCCTAGGATCTGGCCAGAGGGTGGGGCTTGAGGGGGGGCTGAGGGAGAGGAGGAGGTGGGGTGCGTGTGGAGCTTCCTGCAGGACTGCCCCACTCTGGGTAAGGCACTGCAGTTTTGGGGGGGAAGCACCATTGTGCCCCCTGAACTCTGCCCATGGGCTCAGGGCTTCAGCAGGGGGGTGTGTGTGTCGGGGGGAGAGCTCGGGGTTTCAGCCTTGCACCACCCCTGGCTTCAGCCCTGCAGAGGGGGTGTGTGTGTGTATGCACGCGTAAGGGATGGGGTGTCAGCCCTGTGTTGCCCCTGGTGTCTGACCTGTGGGTGGGTGCCGGGTCTTGGGGTTTCAGTGGTGGCCCCCTGAAAGGCCTGGTTGAGAACCGCTGTCCCATGTGATTCATGTACACAACTCTTGTAGAAAGTGAAGGAGGAAATATTAAAGTGTAACATGTTCAGTTTGTTGGAGAAAACAATCAAGAAGCTATGGTTTTGGATTTTGCCTCTTTATCAGTTCTTGTGGTGATTACCCATACTTGTAGTAAAGGTTCTTTGCAAAATTACTTAGCTTTCTCTAAAGCTTGAATTTTTGCTGAGTGTTCCTGCTCACCCTGGTTGAAATATTTGCAATTTTTGATTTGAGGCTCATCGCAGAGAATGGTGTAACTTGCTGTTTTGATACTTAGAAAACATAGTATTAAAATATCTCTAGCAATTTATGCAGTTTCTGATGCTAAAATGTTTGTTTTTAGCTACCTTGTTCTTTCTATGTATTTGGCTTTCTGTGGGTCACTTTGTTCAGTGTATTCACTAGTCCTTCACTCGGAGCTAATCTCCAGTTAGCTATTTAATACAAAATTAAGTTTAAACACATCACTTAAAACTATCTTTATTCTTCTAAGCAGGTAGATAATGTCCGAGTTTAGCAGAACCAGGCTATTCCCTATTCTGTCTAGAACTTTTGAAGTGCTTATCCAATTCCTTTGTAGTCATTAGCAATTGTTGACTTAATTTTTTTTTTTTTTGGCTAGGCTAAGTAAAGAAAATTGACTTAAATGGTATTTTAATAAGTTTACTTGTTAAGTAGTCACTAATAGCTGTCCTTATTTCACTTACAAAGTCTGCAGAATTGGTTTGTCTGAGCATGAGCTCTGTATAAAAATACTGAATAGTAAGTTTTCTTTTGTAGTTCAGAGACATAGAATCATAGAATATCAGGGATGGAAGGGACCTCAGAAGGTCATCTAGTCCAACCCCCTGCTCAAAGCAGGACCAATCCCCAACTAAATCAGGGAAGAGACTATTCTTCCCTGTTCCCTTCTTGGCTTTGTTATGAAATTTACTGTGAAACTTTAAATTTTCTAAATGACAAAACTTTGTCACAAGCAGAGTTGTGAAATCAGATTGCTGATAGAGAGAAAAACCCAGTGGAGGAATGAAGCAATTCAGTTTACTTTAAACTTTTTTAAAAAATTGCTTGTAGTGGCTGAAATATATACATTACTGGAAAAATCAGGTTTGTTAATTTTAGCATCGTAAAACATTTGAAAAACAGGGGATTTTATTCTTCCCATGAAAATTTGCCATGAGGTGAAACTTTGAATATGTGTTGTCCAGAGGAGGCACAATACTGAGAGAACTTTAGAGGCTGTCTTTTTAAATACAAATGTAAAGGAAAAATATATTTAAGACTTGAACTGGCATAACTAGAAGCAAATGTGTTAAGTGAATTTTTCGTGGCCTTTTATTATAATATGGACCAGCTGTTTTGCCTGATACTAAAAAAAAACAAAAAAAAACCCCACGAACGTGGGGTGGGAGTTGGGAATTCATGAAGCAGATTTTTGCTTTTTTTACCACTCATAATTTTTTTTGGCTAGTAGTTTTGTGCACACGTACGCAGCCGCTACTTACCTCCGAACCTACACTGTGTTCTAGATTTCAAATGAGATTTTAATTTATGCTTGTAAATAACTCTTATTTAGGTATTTCAGCCACCAGAGGGTGAAGTATGCTAGATGTCACTCCAAAGCAGGTAAAACTAGCACCATCAAATTCACTTTGTGCGTGCACTCAGGCACTAGAGCACGTATAGCATGTCTTACCTCTCGTGTGGATTCCTTGCTCTTTTTCCTGGCCTTCTGATGAATAAGTTGTATGGTGTCTAAACTTGTTTGTACATCTTCATAATTTTCTAAATTGCTTGCATTTTTGACAAGCTTCATAGATATGTATTCCAACTTTGGATCATTATCTGAAATTCTGCGAAACTTGGAAATGCAAATCACCTGGCTAGTGATGTTAAAGATCTATTTAACTGTAGTAAGTGGTATATTCTTTGTTTAAACAAATGAAGAAAAATCATTGAAGAGATTTTAGAGTGGAAATATATTTATTTTAAATTAAATATTTAGAAATGTTTGAGAAATGAGTGAATAAAAGGAAATGTGGGTGTTTGTGCAACCTCATGACCATGTTTGTTTCTAATTGTTTCAGTTGCTCACTGGTCTTGAAAGCATTAGAACAAAACCATCAGAAATAAAAGCTAAACATGCATTAGCTTTTAAATGTATGACTTATCAAATGGTTACGGATTAGTTTTCTGTCTAAAAGCGATACAATAATGGTGTTTCTCCTGTTACTGGGACTGAGTCTGGCTGGGGTCAGGTGTGTCTAGGGTAGCTTTTAAGAGGTGAATTTTTAACGCTTCAGTATGGCTGGAGTTAAGAGTTTGGTAAAGCATGTCCTTTAGGTCTTTGTGCATCTGGTAGCCCTTAAACTGATGGACGGTCTGATCCAGCAGTTGTGTATTGGCAACAAATGATCAGAATATTCTATATGCCTCAGAACAAAATCCTGTGGTTTTTTTGGGAGGAGTGGAGTGGGGATGGATGCTAAGAATGTTGACTGGAGAGTGAGGAGGTCATAGAGGAGGCTTCTCAGTAGGTAACCACCAGAGTCAAGTGATCACATCTCCACTGTGTTGAAATGGAGGCAGACAAGGATGGGCAGGCTGTGGCCCGCAGAGAGAAGAGGAATTGGAGGAGTTCCATGGGGCTAGGAGTTTCCAGTTGATACCAGGTCCCCTCAAGTATTTGTTTCTAAAAGATGCTTAAGATCCAGCTAGTCCAGGGGAACTAAGAGATGTATGAGACAGCTGTGAATGGCACTTCTGCCCTACCTGTAAGAAAATAAACTTTGTCTGTAAAGAGTTCTTCAGCCCCTCCAAGGAAGACCGATGATCCTTGCTGGGGATTTAATACTCAAAGAATACAAAGAACATTCTGCAAGGAACAGGTGGATAACAGAACAGTATGCTACTTTCCTGGAGCCAAGACACAAGATGGCACTCCAAAAGGCTAACTAATCTTAAAGTTCATGAGGAAAAGATCCTCTGGTAGTGGTACATATTGGCACTAATGATGCTGTGTTGTGGGATATCTCACAGGTAATCGATGACTCAGAAGAGTGTTCAAGAAGATCACTTGGACATTCTTCGAGATTCTTCTTGTCCCATGAGCAAAGGAAGACCGAAGGTGATAGATTCCTTAAGTGAACCACTGGCTAAGTAAGTGGTGTAGGATTTTTTTTTTTTTTTGCAGAACACTGGCCTGTCTTCTGGTGGGGTTGTACAGTTTGGATGGACTGCACACCAGAAGGGGGACCAGTTTTCTCAGGGACAGGCTAGCTAGAATAGTCAAGAAGGGATTAAAGTAATAACAAAAGGGGAGCATCAAAAGAAGGAAGATAAGAGCCCTCAGCACAAAATAGAGATATTTAGAAGAAAATCAAGTAACCAAAGGACATGAAAACCAGCAATTATTTAATTGCCTATACACCAATGCTAGGAGCCTTGGTAACAAATAAGGAGTTGGAATTACTCATTTATAAACTTTAAATTTAGTCTAGTTGGTATTACCGAAACCTGATGGGATGATTCCCATTATTGGAACATTACAAATCAATGATTATAACCTATTTAGGAAGGATAAAATGGACAAAAGGGGAAAGATGTCCAAAAAAAAGTGTTTTCAGGTCACTGATAAATTTGAAAGGAAATGATTGTGAGTGGTAATGGATGAATGTCCTAACAGATAAAGTACAAGATGGGGTCTTATTTGTTGTCTACTACAGACCACCAAATCATAGCTGGGGAACAGGCTGCTAGGTGTGGAAGGTGCCAATCTATAATGTATGGGAAAAGAAGCTGTGTGACTAGGGGATACTTCAATTTGAGTGAGGTATGCTGGAGGTCTCAGGCTGCCAGTATTTAAAACAGACTTGGAAATTCTAAATCTAGTTGACCACTTCTCACTCAAAATGTGTTGCATCCAAAACGAAGGAATTGTATACTAAACTTCACCTTCACAGATGAAGAGTAACTTAGGGCATGTCTACACTTACCTCCGGAGCGATCGATCCAGCAAGAATTTATTTATCGCATCTAGTGAAGACGCAATAAATTGACCCCTCTCCTGTCGACTCTGGTACTCCACCGGAGCAAGAAGCGTAGGCGGAGTCGACGGGAAAGCATCAGCATGTCAACTTACCGCAGTAAGTAGATCTAAGTATGTCGACTTCAGCTATGCTATTCACATCACTGAAGTTGCGTAACTTAGATCGATTTCTTCCCCCCCCCCCCCCCCCGCCCCGTGTAGACCAAGCCTTAGGTTCAAGTGATCATAATTTGATCCCATTTATAATGTTCAAACAGAATAAAGAGCAGACCGATGGTACATGTAGTAGGTGCTTTAAAAGGGCCAGTTCCACAAAGGCCCTTATGACAATTATGAGCTAAATCAGTTGTAAGAAGAAATTTAATTAGAAAAATGTGAATTGGGAATTGTTTACAAACACTTTTCTAGACACCCCAAAAGCCACAATCCAGGAAGAATGCTGTATTGGGTAAAAACAAGCCTGATTTATACAGGAAGTGAAGACCGCTATAAAATATATAAAAAACAAATGGAAGAAAGGGGAAGCTGAAAGTAATAAATAGAAATCAGAAGTTATCAATTTTCTACAGTTTCTAAGGGAAGCCAAGGGACACAAGTAGAAATCCATTACCAGCAGTTAAAAACAGTAAGAAGCTGTTGTTTAAGCATATTAGGAAGAAAAAATCCTAACAGTGGAATTGTCCATTATATGGAAATGATAGAATTATCAATAATAAAGCAGAAAAGGCAGAAGTGTTCAATAAATTTTTCTGTTCTGTATTGGGGGAAAAAATAGATGAGTCGCATCACATGAATGCACTCATTCCATTCCAATAGTATCTCAGTAGGGTGTTAAACAGCAGCTACTAAAGTTGGACATTCTTAAATCAGGTGGCCCAGATAATTTACATCCAAGAACTTTAAAAGACCTGGCTTAGGAGCCTGCTGGACTCTTAATGTGGATTTTTCAGTAGGTCTTGGACCACTAAGGAAGTTCCAGAAGTCTGGAAGAAAGCTAATGTGCCAATATTTAAAAAAGGGAAATGGGATGACCCGGGTAATTATAGGCCTGTCAGTCTGACATTGATCCCAGATAATAGAGTGGCTGAGAATTAAGGGAGAATTAATATAATGAATGCCAATCAACATGGGTTTATGGATCATAGATCGTTGTAACGAGATCTGTTTTTTTGATAGATTACAAGTCTGATAAAGATAATAGTGTTGATTTGTAATATACTTAGACTTTTGTGAGGTATTTGCCTTGGTACCACACAGCATTTTGATTTAAAAAAAAAATTAAATGGATTAAAAATTGGCTGATAGATTTCAAAATGGAATTATAAACAGGGAATGATGGTCGAGTGGGTGTGTTTCTAGTGGGGTCCTGTGGGGATAGGTTCCAGGCCATACACTGTTTAACGCTTTTATTAATGACCCGGAAGAAAAGATAAAAGCATCACTCATACAACTTTCAGGTGACCCAAAAAATGGGAATGGTCAATAATGAAGAGGACTAGTCCACTCATACAGAGCGATCTAGATTGCTTGGTAATTTGGGTGCGAATGAACAATATGCATTTTAATATGGCTAAATGTATACATCTAGGAACAAAGAACATAGGCCATATTTACAGGATGGAGGACTCAATCTGGGAAGCAGTGACTCTGGAAAAATATTTGGAGGCCATGGTGGATAATCGGCATCATGCAGGGAACTCATGTTCAGCTGTGGCCAAAAGGGCGAATACAATTCTTGGGTGCATAAAGAGGAGGATCTTGAGGTAGGAGTAGAGAGATCATTTTACCTCTGTATTGGTCACTGGTGTGACCAGTGCTGGAATACTGTGTCCAGTTCTGGTGTCCACCATTGAAGAAGGAAGTTGATAGATTGGAGAGGGTTCAGTGAAGAGTCATGAGAATGAGTAAAGGATTAGAAAACAGTCTTTATAGTGAAAGACTCAAGGAGCTCAGTTTATTTAGTTTAACAAACAGAAGGTTAAGGGGCAACTTGATCAAAGTCTAGGAGGACCTGTGTGAGGAAAAATTTATTTAATAATGGGATCTTCAGTCTAGCTGAGCCAGTGGTGGGAAGTTGAAGCTAGACACTCAAACTGGAAATAACCTCACTGTTAAAAATGTATGCCTTATTAATCATTGGGCTGATTCACCAAAGGCCATAGTTAATTCTCCATCACTGATCATTTTAAACTCAAGATGAGATGTTTTTCCAACAGCTCTGCTCAAGGAATTATTTTAGGGAAGTTCTCTGGCCTTTGTTATATAGGAGGTCAGACTAGAAGATCAGTGGTCCATTCCGGCCTTGAAATATGTGACTCTATAAAATCCAGACTATCTCTGTCTTAAAATAAAGCAGTAAATACATTCTGTTGCTGGCGAGCTTGATTCTCCTTGCTGGCACAGGGAGGCATAAATAACGCCTCTCTGAGTCAGCTGTACCCCTGTGGGGGAGTCACTCTTGAAGGGAATGCAAATGGTGTTTGCACTGGTGCCATTCCTCATCTATTGGTCACACCAATCATGTTGTCCCTGATCAATGCTGCCTGTTTCTGAGGCTTTGGTTGACACTTCTGAGTGTGGCTTCCCTGGTGGACATGAAGTATTGCATGTGTGCTGTCGCAAGTTTCATCTTTGAAACCCATTGCTCAGGAGCTGCTTCTTAGGTTGTGCTGGCAAAGGCTGGCATAGGTCAGCATTGAATCTGGCCTGATGTCTTGTCCATCTGTGTTCGAACTATTTTTTGTGGGTTTTGTTGTAGTTATGTCAAACCACTCTTTTCACAGATTTATTTTTTTTTCCTTTTGATAGAGCACTCACTTATGGTGCTCCAGTAATAAGCATTTTGGATACAATCAGAAATGTCCTCTGGAGGTTGTAGGAGAGTTGTGTGGTTTATTTCTGCCAGTGTTTGACGCAACTTTATGTTGTGTTCAGCTCTTTGTGCTGCCTGATGACCAGAATTTGATACGTCATGGTGCTGCATTTGCTGTAATGGATGTTAGCTGTACATTGTAATTATGTGGTCTCCTGGCTGGCTAAGGTGGGGGGAAAGGGAGAACAGAATTCTCTTTATTTTTTGTTTGCTTGTTCATTTATTTTGTATTAAAATCCGGCAAGGTTTTAAAAAAAATTCCTACTTGTTTGACCAAAGCAGGGCATCATCACTAACCCTTTTCCTAAACCTTTGCTCCATTCATAGAATCATAGAATATCCGGGTTGGAAGGGACCTCGGAGGTCATCTGTCCAACCCCCTGCTCAAAGCAGGACCAATCCCCAACTAAATCATCCCAGCCAGGGCTTTGTCAAGCCTGACCTTAAAAATATCTCAGGAAGGAGATTCCACCACCTCCCTAGGTAACGCATTCCAGTGTTTCACCACCCTCCTAGTGAAAAAGTTTTTCCTAATATCCAACCTAAACCTCCCCCATTGCAACTTGAGACCATTACTCCTCGTTCTGTCATCAGCTACCAGTGAGAACAGTCTAGATCCATCCTCTCTGGAACCCCCTTTCAGGTAGTTGAAAGCAGCTATCAAATCCCCCCTCATTCTTCTCTTCCGCAGACTAAACAATCCCAGTTCCCTCAGCCTCTCCTCATAAGTCATGTGTTCCAGTCCCCTAATCATTTTTGTTGCCCTCCGCTGGACATTTTCCAATTTTTCCACATCCTTCTTGTAGTGTGGGGCCCAAAACTGGACACAGTACTCCAGATGAGGCCTCACCAATGTTGAATAGAGGGGAACGATCACGTTGCTACCCCTCGTGCAGCTCTGCTGGTGGAAGAAGTACTGTAGACTGGCTGCCAGCATGGAAAACTCTAGGAAAAGAAGCCTAGTGTAGACAAGGGCCAGGAATGTTGAGTCAAGTATTCCCTGTTTTTTGCTCCTTGTCTCACTGGAGGAGCAGAGAATGGGTTTTACCCAGCCCTCAAATGAAAGTGGAAGCATATAAAGTCTAACAAATACTTGGTATTAGAGTATAATTTGTTTAAATAGTCTGAATAAAAACTTCTCAGTTGCTTGTGTCTCTCTTCTTGGGTCGTGTGATGTTAGAGTCTACTTGCTTGTTGAGTTGCCTTTTAGTCTTTCTGGAAAAATGATTAAGAAAATCTAAAATGTTTAGAAGTCCCTCCTTTTTCCTGTGCTGCTTTTTCCTCTGGATAATCCTTGTCGTGGGGTGGCTACCCCACTCCTAAAATAGAAGGGGTTAAAAGCAGCCCTGGAGAGGGCAGTGGCTGGGGATGGCTGATTGGGGAAGCAGCTGCAGCTGGGTCAGGCCCCAGCTGGCCTGTATAAAGAGGCTGGGAGCCAGAGGCCCAAGGAGTCTCTCTCCGGGCTGGGAGAGAGCAGGGCCTGCCTGCCTGCCTGACAGGGTACTGAGGGTGGTGCCATGCTGGGAAAGGAGCAGGCTGAGTGGGGTGCTCCAGGCTGGCAACTCCCCAGGCTGTAGGGCCTGGTCCAAGGCCCATAGAGGTACTGGGAGGCAGAGGAAGGAAGCAGGCTGAACCCCCTTGCCTATGATGAGAGCCCTTTCCACTGCAGTCTGCCCCAGGGAGCGGGGACTTGGTGATGACCGGCGGTAGCCCAGACTGAGGCAAGGTGGGGATAGTGGGTTGTGTGGCGTTACTGGCAGGGGGCAGAACCCCAGAGAAAGGGGCACCAGGGTCTGTGAGGTACATGGGGGGCCAGAGCTGTGCGGATCACTGGCCTGCAGAGGGCACTCCATGCTGGAAAAGAGCTAATTCCCATGAACCAGCAAGAGGCACAGCAGGGATGAGTCCTGCACTTTCACAATCCTCTTCAGGCCTTCTCTGTGCATCCTAAAGAAGTGGGAAAAAAACTCCATGGTATTCTTTCGCAGGTCACCTTTAAATACTGAAACATAATGGGGTTAGGGTTCTGACTCTTGTCAAGAAGGTAGCTGGAATAAGAGCTGCAGCTAGGAGAGAGGAGTGGCAATGATTGGAGGAGACCAGCTTAAGCAAAAGTTTAAGGCAAAGTTTCATTTCTTGTCTCTTCTTTCATCCATAGTTAAAAGGGTAGGTGAATTTTTTTTGTCTTGCTCAAATTGAGAGCCTATAGGCTAATCAAAATCAGGAAGTGGAATTATTCATGGCTTTGAGTTACAAACATGTTGGATTTTGTGAAGACAGCTGTGTTTTGTTCCATATCCCTGCCAGATACCTTAATTGTAAGGCATTGCTGTAGTGCCACTGCTACCCACAGCTCCGGACGTCAGCTGAAGCATAGTCATCTGGTAAATTGCTTGAGACCCTAGGCCCAAAGATTAGCATATTCAGCAGCAGTGATCTGTACTAAGAAAAGCAAAGCAATTCAGTCTTTGGAATTTGAGTTCTTGGAGATGAATACAGAAGTTTAAAATTACTACTTATTTTAGTAGAGATAGGATAGAACCTCTAAACTTATGGCCTTTGAATAGCAAAGTGAGGCGATGGAGAAGAATGTGTGATCTGCTCGCTTCCATGTTGGATCCAAAGTCAGAAGCATACCTTGACTAATCTTGCATTTAAACTTCCATTTTCAGCCACTGTATCTGAAAACTGCTCCTGCCTCGGCCTCAAACCTGAACTCTGCCCAAACCAGATTTTGGATTCTCTCGCCAATCTTTTTCCCTATTTAACGTTCTATCCGTTAGGGTGGTTGTGATTAAGCAAAGATGTTTGGTTTTTCATGGCTGCTCTCTGAAGAAAATCAAGGTTCACATGTTTTTCATCAGCAGGGGAACCCAATAGCACCAAATGCCTTATTAGTTTTAGTACCTTGTGAGCCAAAATTCAAGCGCGGTGTTCTAGACAGTGTCATCAGGGCAACTAGGAATTGTTTCACACTTTGACTAGTTACTCATATCTCTCCTCTACTAAACCAAGCTTGGTGCAATATTTTTGTATTTCAACCTCCAATTTCTCCTTGTTTCTACCCTGTCCTAGATATTGTGGCATTGAGACTTGCCTGTGGGTATCTGCTCTGGCTTAAGCAAATGAAATCCCCACAGTACTGCACCCCTCATGCATGTAATAGCATAGCACGTACAACTGTAAGTTCCAACCAGAGACTCTTATGAATTATTTCTTTATTTAGGCTACATGCCAAGCACTGAGACATGAACCAGTGGTTTTAAAGTGTCCTGTGAGCTGGCAGGACCTGTTAGTGTTGTCTGATGTAAGTAGGAGGTTGGATACGTCTGCATTATGTTAGCACTTTGCCAGTCCTCACCCCAGATGGCTGGGATTTCTTACCAAGGTGCTGTGCCTGTAGCTTGTTCAGGGGCTCTGGCTTTATTATCAGTCTTTTCTGGAAGAATGCAGACATTCCTGCCCACAACCTCCTTAGTGCTTTAGTAGTAGAAGCCCGATACTCCATCCATCTCCACTGCCTCTTGCCTGGCCTGAAGTGAATAGTACCCATGGCTGTCTCTTCTGATGCTGAGAGCTGAGCAGTTTGAAATTGACTGGATTCACAAGTTTTGCTGGTGACCAGAGTTCTGAGCAGAGTCCTGTTAGTTTCATTTTGCTGGGGCTTGGGAACAAGGTGCTAAGGGTATAGCTACACTGCAATTTGGTATCCGCGGCTGGCCCTGCCTCGCAGGGCTTGGGCTAAGGGGCTGTTTAATTGCAATGTAGACGTTCAGTTTGAGCCTGAGCCCAAACATTTACACCACAGTTAAACAGCCCCTTAGCCAAAGCCCTGTGAGTTTGAGTTATCTGACATGGGCCAGCTCCGGGTGTTTAATTGCAGTGTAAATGTACCTATAGGGCTCAGACACCACTGTAATGAGTGCAGAGTTAAAAAAAAAAAAAAAATTCAACAGCTGTCAGCAGACTCAGGAAGATAGCACTAAAATGGACCATGTTGGGAAAGATATTTTTGCTAACCTAAGGGCCCAAAATAATTTTTTTAATTCCAAGACAGAAACTACTTAATACTGAGAGAACATAATAGTAATGTAAGTGTAAAAGAAGTTACAGGGGTATTATAACTATCCTATAACCAAGCATTACAAACCAAGGAAATCCAGAGTTACAGTTGAGATCCAAACATCTTAAGGTATGGAAATGTGCAGTAAAGGCACCTGAACAACCTAGGCTGTGCAATGTCCAGGAGGTTGATGCTGGTGTGGGAGTGCTGTAGATCCTTGGTTTTCAAACTGCAGGTGTGACCCAGTACTGGATTGCAGAATGTAAGGCACTGGGTTGTGGCGGCTCTGGTCAGCACTGCTGACTGGGTCATTAAAAGTCCCGTCAGTGGTGCTGCCCAGCTAAGGCAGGCTAGTCCCTACCTCTTCTGACACTGCACTGCACCCTGGAAGTGGCCAGCAGCAGCACTGCGCCTGCCCCAGTCACTGGCTCTGCACTCCCATTGGCTGGGAGCCAGTGCAGTGACGTCTGCAGATGGCCCCTGGAGCCTCAGAGCTTTGCCAAACAGTAGTGAAGTGCCCTTTCCAAAATCTTGATACAGAGCCCAACTTCTGTTCCTTTAAAAGAGTTGGGCAAAGAGTGGCTTTCTGGGGGTACAAGGAGCTATCAGTGTGGTTCATGGACATAGTCATTAAGCTAGTAGTTGACAGGTAAACATTTCAGTCTCTCCGTGAATGTTCGGAGCCTGTACTGAAGACCTTACTCTGCCAGTACATTGGCAGAACTGTGACCATTTCCTCCTTTTCGTGCTGAAATTGAGGAGAGCACAACTGGCTCTGAGGGGTGGAATTATTTAAAAAGCCCAAAGATTTATAGGCATGCTAAAACGCAAATTTCTCGAACTGGTTGCACGTTCAGTTTTCTCACTTGTGTATATTGAGGCTGGATCTGTACAAGTAGAATGGATTAAATGCAATTACAGCCTGCGCATAGTATTGCCAGCAGTTGTGGCCAGTAGTGCCAAAAAAACCAGAACTGGCACATGTCCTCAGTGTGCCAAGCACTGGCAGATGTGGTTATGGGACAGGGTGACTCCACTATAGCAATGAAAGTAAAGGGCTCCTAAAATGGTACTGGGTGAAGCATGAAGAAGAGAACATGATTTGATGTTGCACTTCTTGCTGGAAAAGAGACACAAACAGCTCCACTGCAAGATAATGTTAAAGAAAATCCTCAAGCAGTTTTATAAAACCACTGATTAGCATACATAGTAATTTTCCTCCTGTTTAGACCATTTTACTGGGTAATGTATATTTAAAAATGCTCCCTTTTTAGTACAGTCTTCTAGACTTTTTGTTCTGAGATTTCAAAGTGAGGCCCTTTTAGACCAAAATAATCTTCATAAGTACAAACTACTAAAAGTGTGAAGTCTGGGAGACCTACATCTTGTAGATAAGGAAAGTAGAAGGTGGAGGCAGTGACCCATTGTATGTTTGTTTTTGTTTTTTTGGGGGGGGGGGGTTTACATCTGTGTACACAGTTCTGTGAGAGCTGTATGTATTCTGCATTTAAGGTATATTAAAAGACAACAAAAAATGTAAGTGCTGAATTCAGGAAACATGGAGGTTTAATGTGATGATATTAATTATGACCTGGTATATATGCGTTGTCTAACAGTAGTCCGGGTTTGACCATATTAATGCTCGCAGATCAGAAAAGTCCACTCACTTTTAAGCAGATAGGAAAAATCTTCTTCCTAGTAAAGATGACTTGTAAAGGGAAAAAAGAAAATTTAGCTTGAGTCTTCTGCTGTTTTATGATGTACAAAGACCTGAAAGGTGGCTTTATTTAAAAACAAAAAAAAATGTTTTAAGAAATTCAGGCCCTGTTTAACTTGGGAGTCTCTGGCCTTGTCTGCACTGAGGAATTTTATCAAAAAAATTCTTTCCCCCAGTAGCCCTATTGTCTGAAATGCACCTGTGTGGTTATTGGTAGAGCTCTGGTGTAGAATAAGGCTCTGGTGGTAGTGGTAGCATTGACAATTAAATCTGCTTGCATTCAGTTAACATCCCCTCTATGCTTTTTCCTGTTGTCTTAAAAAGATTAACCTGACTGTAGCTTTAGATTTGGGTTTTACAGTGCTTAAGCTGCAGTATAGCCTTGCATCATTCTGAGTAGCAAAACAAGTTGTAGGGTCAATAAGGAGGCTGCAGGGGAGTGCTAGGGGGCATATTTCAAATGGAGCAGTCACGCTTTGAGTACTGCTGTTTAATTAGCTGCACAGGCATGCACATTACAAGTAGACACCTCCTACTGTGAATTTATTGCGTGTGCTTGGTAAGCAACTTTTTAAATGCTTTGACTTTACAGTGTTTGAAAAAATTACTCCTAATTTAGCAAAGGCACTAGTCCCTACTGATCGCACTCAGTGCCAGATTCAGCTTCCAAACTTGAGCCTTTTAGTGTGGGCCTGTTCAAAAATATGGCTAAAATGAATTTTGAAGAGGAGGGGAGAGTATCTTCTCTCTCTCCCAAACTCAAATGTTTGAGACATTTTCCCCGCCCCCAATCTTCCTATAAATTGACCTTTGGGAAAACAATAAGGCTGGAAACTTTTTCAGTTCCAAAATGAAATGTTTTGGAAAGCTACGGGTATGTGGACATGCAGGATTATAATTATGTGACTGCTTTAGTGTTCTGAAAACTGCTACATTCTTGTTTGTGCATTAGGGCAGTAATTGAAAAATCTGTGCAGTGGTCCAGGGGAATTTGCCTTCCAGGCTGTGAATTCATCTTAAGGAAAGTGGCATTGAAGGTTTAGCGGATTTTCTCCTGTTATTGTTTGGGCCTATTTGAATGTATGGCACAAATGGCTGAAATCTGGTAGGTTTTATCTAAAACAAAACATTTCAACGGCTCACAGATAGTATTTAAAAAGCCCGAACCAGCTGTTGCACATACTAACTCTGGTGACTTGTTCCTCCTACCCTAAAGTGTTGCCCCCTCCCAGCTAGAATGTGGGTGCGGAGGTGGGAATAGAGGCCAGCCTCCCTAATGGAGTAACTACTGCCTTTCCTCTGAACCAGACGTGAGTTTCTCCCCTCTGATATTTATTGCCATTGGTGGATTAGTCAACTTCATCTCCAGCCTTCTGTGAGTGCAGCTCTTCAGCTACCCAATCTCGCTCCCACTCTCATCCTTTACCACTCCTCATTCTCCAGCAATCCTTTCCTCTCCCTTGCTTCATCCCTGTGCACTCCCTCAACCTCTGTCAGTGCTACACTTTGCAGAATTTCTTGAATCCATAATTCTTAAGTAATACTTCTTAACGAATTTGTGAGGCAAGGAAACTACATTAATGAAACAGTTGCAAACAAAGTCTGGCAGTGCAAAAGATTGCCATTACTGCAAGAACCTTGCATACATTTTGAAGTTGTTAAATGTGAGAGTTGATGTTGCTTTGAGAAACTTAACTTTTGCATTACCTTACTTGACTTGGTTTGTTGCATTTAAGATAATAGCATATCAGACTTTTTCCTACATTTCTAACTTTCAGTATTCTTGCAGTTATCTTTAATTAGATAGCTAAGCACTTCTTTTAGTATCTCATAATTACAGGAATGTACTGACAGATTACAATCGTTTCCCCAATAGGCTTCTCTTCAGTCTGTCCAGTTGGGAAGATTCAGCTGCCAGTGACCAATAATGATGAGATCAAAAGTATTTCCTACTGCTTTAGTCTGTTAAGAAAGGGGAAATTCAGAGCACAAATCACACTAAGTATTTGATCAGACAGCCTCGGTAGTGTTCAATATTGAATCGGATAGGGAACATACTCAGTGCTTTCCTGAAATATCTGTTCTGTATGATCAGATTTAAATCAAATTTATACCAAGGCTAACCTAAGATTAGATACTTTAATTTTTTGAAGACTGCCAACATTTGTTTTTGGGGCTTGGATGCCAGTGGTCCTGGAACCTAGAAAAATTCCAACTGAAAATAATATGTGGGAAAAAATTAAGGTATCCTTGGGTATATCTACACTACGAAATTAGGTTGAATTTATAGAAGTCGGTTTTGTAGAAAGCGTTTTATACAGTCGATTGTGTGGGTCCCCACACAAATGCTCTAAGTGCATGTAGTCGGCGGAGTGTGTCCACAGTACCGAGGCAACCGTCGACTTCCGGAGCGTTGCACTGTGGGTAGCTATCCCACAGTTCCCGCAGTCTCCGCCGCCCATTTGAATTCTGGGTAGAAATCCCAGTGCCTGATGGGGCTAAAACATTGTCGCAGGTTGTTCTGGATACATATTGTCAGGCCCCTGTTCCCTCCCTCCCTCCCTCTGTGAAAGCAAGGGCAGACAATCGTTTTGCGCCTTTTTTCTTGAGTTACCTGTGCAGACGCCATACCATGGCAAGCATGGAGCCCGCTCAGCTGACCATCACCATATGTCTCCTGGGTGCTGGCAGACGTGGTACTGCATTGCTACACAGCAGCAGCTTATTGCCTTTTGGCAGCAGACAGTGCAGTATGACTGGTAGCCATCGTCAGTGTAGTCCTGGGTGCTCTTTTAACCGACCTCGATGAGGTCAGGGGCACCTGGGCAAACATGGGAGTGACTCAGCCAGGTCATTTCCCTTTTAAGTTTCGTCTCATGGCGATTGAGTCCTACCGGCAGTGCGCTGTCTTTTAATCAGCAGCCAGCAGAAGATGATGGCCGCAGTCATACTGCACCGTCTTCTGCCGAGCACCCAGGAGATGACGATGGCTAGCGGTCGTACTGCACGGTCTGCTGCCAGCAAGATGTATAAAGATAGATGAAGTGGCTCAAAACAAGAAATAGCCCAGATTTGTTTTGTATTCATTTTCTCCTCCCTCCCTCCCTCCACGAAATCAACAGCCTGCTAAACCCAGTTTTGAGCTCTATCCTTGAGGTTTTGAGTTCTATCCTTGAGGGGGCCATTCTGTTTCTCGCAAAGCCACCCCCTTTGTTGATTTTAATTCCCTGTAAGCCAACCCTGTAAGCCATGTCGTCAGTCGCCCCTTCCTCCGTCAGGGCAATGGCAGACAGTCGTTCTGTGCAGACGCCATACCACGGCAAGCATGGAGCCTGCTCAGATCACTTCGGCAATTTAGGAGCACATTAAACACCACACGCATTATCCAGCAGTATATGCAGCACCAGAACCTGGCAAAGCGAAACTGGGCAAGTAGGCGACGTCAGTGCGGTGACAAGAGTGATGAGGACATGGACACAGACTTCTCTCAAAGCACAGGCTCTGGCAAAGTGGGCATCATGGTGCTAGTGGGGCAGGTTCATGCGGTGGAACGCCGATTCTGGGCTCAGGAAACAAGCACAGACTGGTGCGACCGCATAGTGTTGCAGGTCTGGGACAATTCCCAGTGGCCGCAAAACTTTCGCATGCGTACGGGCACTTGCACGTCACAAAGTTCCATGATTTCCCCTGCCCTGAGGCGCAAGAATACCAAGATGAGAGCAGCCCTCATGGTTGAGAAGCGAGTGACAATAGCCCTGTGGAAGCTTGCAATGTCACACAGCTACCGGTCAGTCGGGAATCAATTTGGAGTGGGCAAATCTACTGTGGGGGCTGCTGTGATGCAAGTAGCCAACGCAATCAAAGATCTGCTGATATCAAGGGTAGTGAGTCTGGGAAATGTGCAGGTCATAGTGGATGGCTTTGCTGCAATGGGATTCCCTAACTGTGGTGGGGCCATAGACGGAACCCATATCCCTATCTTGGCACCGGTGCACCAAGCTGGCGAGTACATAAACCACAATGGGTACTTTTCAATAGTGCTGCAAGCACTGATGGATCACAAGGGACATTTCCCCAACATCAACGTGGGATGGCCGGGAAAGGTACGTGACGCTCGCATCTTCAGGAACTCTGGTCTGTTTCAAAAGCTGCAGGAAGGGACTTTATTCCCAGACCAGAAAATAACCGTTGGGGAGGTTGAAATGCCTATAGTTATCCTTGGGGACCCAGCCTACCCCTTAATGTCATGGCTCATGAAGCCATACACAGGCACCCTGGACAGTGGTCAGGAGCTGTTCAACTACAGGCTGAGCAAGTGCAGAATGGTGGTAGAATGTGCATTTGGATGTTTAGAAGCGCGCTGGCGCAGTTTACTGACTCGGTTAGACCTCAGCGAAACCAATGTTCCCACTGTTATTACTGCTTGCTGTGCACTCCACAATATCTGTGAGAGTAAGGGGGAGATGTTTATGGCGGGGTGGGAGGTTGAGGCAAATCACCTGGCTGCTGGTTACGCACAGCGAGACACCAGGGCGGTTAGAAGAGCGCAGGAGGGCACAGTGCGCATCAGAGGATCTTTGAAAACCAGTTTCATGACTGGACAGGCTATGGTGTGAAAGTTCTGTTTGTTTCTCCTTGATGAAACCCCCCGCCCCTTGGTTCACTCTACTTCCCTGTAAGCTAACCATCCTTCCCTCTTCCCTTTGATCACTGCTTGCAGAGGCAATAAAGTCATTGTTGCTTCTCATTCATGCTTTCTTTATTAATTCATCACACAAATAGGGGGATAACTGCCAAGGTAGCCCAGGAGGGGTGGTGGAGGAGAGAAACATCAGGAGGGATGGTGGAGGAGGGAAGGACAAGGCCACACAGCACTTTAAAAGTTTAAAACTTATTGAATGCCAGCCTTCTGTTGCTTGGGCAATCCTCTGGGGTGGAGTGGCCGGAGGCCCCCCCACCACGTTCTTGGGCGTCTGGGTGAGGAGGCTATAGAACTTGAGGAGAAGGGTGGTTGGTTATACAGGGACTGTAGCGGCAGTCGGTGCTCCTGCTGCCTTTCCTGCAGCTCAACCATATGCTGGAGCATATTAGTTTTGATCCTCCAGCAGCCTCAGCATTGAATCCTGCCTCCTCTCATCACAGTGCCGCCACCTTTCAGCTTCAGCCCTCCACCTCTCCTCCCGGTCACTTTGTGTTTTCCTGCACTCTGACATTGTCTGCCTCCATGCATTGTGCTGTGCTCTGTCAGTGTGGGAGGACACGATGAGCTCAGAGAACATTTCATCGTGAGTGCATTTTTTTTCGCCTTCTAATCTCCGCTAGCCTCTGGGAAGGAGAAGATCCTGTGATCCTTGAAACACATGCAGCTGGTGGAGGGAGAGAAAAAGGGACATTGGTATTTTAAAGAGACACATTTTATAGAACAATGGGTACACTCTTTCACGGTAAACCTTGCTGTTAACATTACATACATAGCTTGAAATGTGTGCTTTCATTCCAAGCTCACATTTTGCCTCCCCCCAGCGTGTGGCTATCCCCTCCACCCTCCCCCTCCCCGTGGCTAACAGTGGGGAGCATTTCTGTTCAGCCACAGGCAAACAGCCCAGCAGGAACGGGCACCTCTGAATGTCCCCTTAAGAAAAGCACCCTATTTCAACCAGGTGACGATGAATGATATCACTCTCCTGAGGATAACCGAGAGATAAGGAATGGATGTTGTTTGAACGCCAGCAAACATACATTGCAATGCTTTGTTCTACAATGATTCCCGAGTACGTGCTACTGGCCTGGAGTAGTAAAGTGTCCTACCATGGTGGATGGAATAAGGCTGCCCTCCCCAGAAACCTTTTGCAAAGGCTTTGGAAGTACATACAGGAGAGCCGCAAATGCCAGGGCAAATTAATCATTAAACATGCTTGCTTTTAAACCATATATAGTATTTTAAAAAGTACTCACCAGAGGTCCCTTCTCCGCCTGGCGGGTCCGGAGGCAGCCTTGGGTGGGTTCGGGGGATACTGGCTCCAGGTCCAGGGTGAGAAACAGTTCCTGGCTGTCGGGAAAAACCAGTTTCTCCGCTTGCTTGCTGTGAGCTATCTACAACCTCATCATCATCTTCCTCGTCTCCAAAACCTGCTTCCATGTTACCTCCATCTCCATTGAAGGAGTCAAACAACATGGCTGAGGTAGCAGTGGCTGACCCCCCCCCTAAAATGGCATGGAGCTCATCATAGAAGCGGCATGTTTTGGGCTCTGACCCGGAGTGGCCATTCGCCTCTCTGGTTTTCTGGTCGGCTTGCCTCAGCTCCTTGAGTTTCACACGGCATTGCTTCGGGTCCCTGTTATGGCCTCTGTCCTTCACACCCTGGGAGATTTTGACAAACATTTTGGCATTTGGAAAACTGGAACGTAGTTCTGATAGCATGGATTCCTCTCTCCCCATACAGCGATCAGATCCCGTACCTCCCGTTCGGTCCATGCTGGAGCTCTTTTGCGATTCTGGGACTCCATCATGGTCACCTCTGCTGATGAGCTCTGCATGGTCACCTGGAGCTTGCCACACTGGCCAAACAGGAAATTAAAATTCAAAAGTTCGCAGGCCTATTCCTGTCTACCTGGCCAGTGTATCTGAGTTGAGAGTGCTGTCCAGAGTGGTCACAATGGAGCACTCTGGGATAGCTCCCGGAGGCCAATACCGTCTAATTGTGTCCACGGTACCCCAAATTCGACCCAGCAAGGCCGATTTCAGCGCTAATCCCCTTGTCGGGGGTGGAGTAAGGAAATCTATTTTAAGAGCCCTTTAAGTCAAAAAAAGGGCTTCGTCGTGTGGACAGGTGCAGGGTTAAATCGATTTAATGCTGCTAAATTTGACCTCAACTCCTAGTGTAGACCAGGGCCTTGTCAGTTAAAGCTCTGAAGGGTTCTGACAATATCTTGAAAGAGTTAAGCTTTAATTAGCTCACTCACAAGGTATTTAATATCCTTATTAAATCTCAACTGCTGGTAAATTTTTTTTTCTTATAGTGAATAAAATTTCTTGAGGACCTGAGCTTCTGCCTCTCAGATCAGAGGCTCACATGTCGAAGCTGGCAGTGCTAGAGGCTAGTTCCTATCTGTGTGACAGCATTTTTAATTTAACAGGACCGGCTTTGATGTTCTCAAATATTTATAGGCAGCTACAATCACTTCAGTGTGCACATTTTTAACTGGAGCAAAAGTTCCTCCTCATGCAAGAAATTTTTTCCCTTTTGTCCATTGTGGATTTGCAGAATATATGAATGCAGTAGAAAATGCAAAACAAAAAATACTATGAAAAAACACTTGCTCTCTTCAAGGTCCTGCAGTGTGGTGGGGTCTCCAAATGAAATTAATAGGCAGCAGGTTTAAAACAAACAAACAAAAGGAAGTATTTCTTCACACAACACACCGTCAACCTGTGTAACTCTTCGCCAGAGGATATTGTGAAGGCCAAGACTAAAACAGGGTACAAAAAAGAGCTAGATAAGTTCATGGAGGATAGGTCCATCAATGGCTTTTAGCCAGGATGGGCAGGGATGGTGTCCCTAGCCTCTGTTTGCCAGAAGCTGGGAATGGGCAACAGAGGATGGATCACTTGATTACCTGTTCTGTTCATTTCCTCTGGAGCACCTGGCATTGGCCACTGTCAGACAGGATACTGGGCTAGATGGTCCTTTGGTCTGACCAAGTATGGCAGTTCTTATGTAATGCCTTGTCTCTGACAGTGGCGAGCATCAGACACTTCAGAGGAAGGTATAAGAGCCCTGCAGGAGGCAGACTTGTGGTAATCTGGCCCCTTCATTAAGTCTCATCCTGATCTCTAGTAGCTACAGATGGGCGTAAATCCTGAGCATGCGTTTCGCTTAGAAAAATTCTCACCATTTTTCATTGGAATTTTGATTCATCAAGATTGGAATGTTCCACAGAGATGGTTTTGATTTCCTTGAAATTCTGACAGAACCCAGGTAGGAACATGGTTTCCTGCTGCGGCAGCGTGGCTCCTCAGTAGACCTCCTGCTAGACTATCTCAGAGTCAGAGCTTCTAGGTCTGGGGCAGCCCACCTGGTGCACTGCCCCACCACCCCAGGCTCCAGTCCCTTTTGTGGGACTTGAAAAAATTTGTGTTCTGATTTAGAACAAAGTCAAATTGAAATATTGAAGTCCTCTAAAACTGAATTGGCTCTTTTAACACAGCTCTGGTTTCAATATGTCTTTCACAAAAAGTTCATCAATTATAATTCTGAATATACTTGATATCCATATAAATGTTCAGCTTTGTTTTTGAGTCTTGTTAAATTCTGTATACACAGCAAAGAAAAACCCACGGCTGGCCCATGTAGACCTTCAAGCTGGAACCCAGCCTCTGTGACCCTTCCTCCCTGAAAGGCCGGGGCTCCAGCCTGAGCCTGGAAGTTTACACAACAATGAAACAGCCCTGCAGCCTGTGAGCCTTGCTCAGCTAGCATGGGCCAGCTGTGGGTGTCTAGTCACTTTGTAGACATAGCCAATGACTTCCTGTGGCAGTGAGTTCCACAGATTGATTAAATATTGTGTGAAAAAATTTTCTTTTGTCAGTTTTGACACTGAATGCTAGTTTTCTGTTCTGCTGAAGTTGTATTATTCTCTCTGCTCTATTCTTTGGATTTTATTGCTGACTGACTTATCACTAATATTCAGTTCCTTGTAGATCCATCTGTCCTAATCAGCACAAACAGAAAAGCTGTCTCTTAATCTTGTCCATATGAACACCAAATATTTCAGTTCATCTTTTGTGTGCCGATTTTTTTTTTTTTTTTTTTTTTTTTTTTGGTAGTGTAGGGCTGAGTGATTCACTTCCAGTTAAGACCTCTTATTGCATAATATCAACCTGTCCCTCTTAGCTTGTATTTTTCCCCTGGTGACTAGTCAAAAAGGGTTTTAAGACTGTCAGTATTGAAAGTAACATGTATCGCCTGCAGTAGTTTGTGACTTCACAAAGTTATTTGCTTCCTCCCCCTCCCCCGGTTCCACCCATGCAAAGTGTTGTTATGGTGATGTGCCCTCCCATCTGCAAATCTCAAAGTGGCAATATCTCAGGTGGTGATAGTTTTGTGCAAGATTGTTTGCTGACTACTTTCGTAGTGTAGACTAGGCCTTATATTTGCAGGTATTGCTATATCGCCAAATCCTCCCTAGTATAAGTGTACTTTTTTCCTGTATAAGATGGTTTTGTCAGCATAGTTTATAGTGTTTTGGCAAGTGAAATAATCTATACTGGCAAAAGCACTATAGCTGAGTCTACACTAGGGCTTTTGTTGGTGTTGAAATTTACAAAAAATCACATCCCTGACTGACATTATACTGGCAAGTTTCTAAATGTTCTCAGCTCTAGTTTTACATGTACAAACAGGTCAAGCTGAAGCCTTGGCAGCCTTTTAGGTTTCAACTCTGCCAACTCGCACTTGTTAAAGTGATGCTTCCTTGTCTATACTAGAGTTTTAGAACATTAACTAAAGTGAGCTAATGCCACATCTTTGAATGGAAGGCCTTGCTCTCACTACAAAAGAGTTCTTAACTTGAGTTAGGAAACTGAACGTCAATACTAGTGAAGACAAGGCATTGTGTATTTTTCATATAAGTTAGCAGTGCGTTAATTCAGCTTGCTGATTTGTATGAAAACTACAGTCTGCCTTGTCTTCACTAGGATTTTACCTTGAGAGCTAACTTGAGTTAACGCTTTTTTTTTTTTAAAGTTATACACAACTCTTGTCAAGACAAATTCTCAGTTCAGCCATCCCATTCTGTGGTGTGGGGAAGTGGCAGGGGTCCTACATGGCATTTTATGCTTGTTGTTGTGTGTTCAGTCTTTATACTTCGCTGTGCAAAACAAGGTCCCAAACTTTAGTTTGAAGCTTAAAAAAAACAGAAGAACAAGGATGTTTTACGTTTTAAGTGACACATGTGTGTGACACCCTGGGATCCCAGTATTCACTGCTGTCATGTAATTAAGATTTGTTTTTTAACAAAGTATGCCTTGTGAGGTATCATTCTAAAAGTCTTGATCTGCTACACATTAATATCTTGGATTGTATGTGCTATTGTCATATGTGAAATTATCAAGTTTGGCTATGTATGTAGGGGGAAAGACGACAACAGGAAATGCGGAAATGGCAGAGGTGCTTAATGACTTCTTTGTTTCGGTTTTCACCAAGAAGGTTGTTGGTGATTGGACGTTTAGCATAGTGAATGCCAGTGAAAATGAGGTAGGATCAGAGGCAAAAATAGGGAAAGAACAAGTCAAAAATAAATGGATAGATGTCTTCAAATCACCAGGGCCTGATGAAATGCATACTAGAATACTCAAGGAGCTGACTGAGGAGATAATCTGAGCCATTAGCAATTCTCTGAAAAGTCATGGAAGACAGGCAAGATTCCAGAAGACTGGAAAAGGACAAATATTGTGCCCATCTATAAAAAGGGGAAATAAGGACAACATGGAGAATTACAGGCCAGTCAGCTTAGCTTCTGTACCCAGGAAGATAATGGAGCAAATAATTAAGCAGTCAATTTGCAAACACCTAGAAGATAAGGTCATAAATAACAGCATGGATTTGTCACGAATAAATCATGTCAAACCAACCTGATAGCTTTCTTTGACAGGGTAGCAAGCCTTGTGGATAAGGGGGAAGCGGTAGATGTGGTATATCTTGACTTAGTAAGGCTTTTGATACTGTCTTGTGTGACCTTCTCATAAACAAACTAGGGAAATGCAACCTAGATGGAGCTACTATAAAGGTGGGTGCATAACTGGCTGGAAAACCATTCCCAGAGAGTAGTTATCAGTGGTTTACATTCAAGCAGGAAGGGCATATCAAGTGGAGTCCCACAAGGATCAGTTCTGGGTCTGGTTCTGTTCAGTATCTTCATCAATGATTTGATAAAGGCATAGACAGTAGACTTATACAGTTTGTGGATGATACTGAGCTGGGAGGGGTTGCAAGTGCTTTGGAGGATAGGATTAAAATTCAAAATTATCTGGACAAACTGGAGAAATGGTCTGAAGTAAATAGGATGAAATTCAATAAGAACAAATGCAAAGTACTCCACTTAGGAAGGAACAATCAGTTGCACACATACAAAATGGGAAATGATTGCTGAGGAAGGAGTATTGCGGAAAGAGGTCTGGGGGTCACAATGGATCACAAGCTAAATGAGTCAACCTGTAATGCTGTTGCAAAAAAAGCAAACATCATTCTGGGATGTATTAGCAGGAGTACTGTAAGCAAGTAAGAAGTAATTCTTTTGCTCTACTTCATGCTGATTAGGCCTCAGCTGGAGTATTGTGTCCAGTTCTGGGTGCCATGTTGCAGGAAAGATGTGGACAAATTATAGAGAGTCCAGAGAAGAGCAGCAAAAATGATTAAAGGTCAAGAAAACATGAGCTGTGAGGGAAGATTGAAAAAATTGAGTTTGTTTAGTCTGAAAAAGAGAAGACTGAAAGGGGATACAGTAGCAGTTTTCAAGTACATAAAAGGTTGTTACAAGGAGGAGGGAGAAAAATTGTTCTCCTTAACCTCTGAGGATAGGACAAGAAGCAATGGGCTTAAATTGCAGCCAGGGCAGTTTAGGTTGGACATTAGGAAAAACTTCCTAACTGTCAGGGTGGTTAAGCACTGGAATAAATTGCCTTGGGAGGTTGTGGAATCTCCATCAAGGGGGATTTTTTTAGAGCAGGTTGGACAAACCGCTGTCAGGGATGGTCTAGAGAATACTTAGTCCTGCCTTGAGTGCAGGGGACTGGACTAGACTACCTCTCGAGGTCCCTTCCAGTTCTGTGGTGTGTGTGTGTTTGTGTGTCACTGAAACGTGAGGCTGAAAATAGCCACAGTGGAAGCAGAACTTAGCCACATCAAGTATGTACCCACCGGTTTCAGGGATGTTTGTACTCAGCCTGGCTGAGCCATGCCTCTGCTGCTTGTACTCGGGCTAGCTCAGTGAGAGCTAGAGCGGGTGTGTTATGTGAGCAGGTGAATCAGACCCCTAGTTCATAGTGTAGATGTGCCTACACTGCAAACGAAGGGGTGACTGTATGATGGGTAACAATAGTAGCGTAAGCCTGGTGGCAAAGGCTTCAGCACTGTCTATCCTCCAGAGAATATACCCAGGCTCCCTGGCAAGCATGTACTTGGATGGCTAGTCTATGGCATTACATCTACATGCCTATTGTTACCTGTGCTACAATCATACCTTTACTTGCACTTGCCCAAAGAGGCCATTGTAGGCTGTATCAGTTCAGCTAGCCCTGAAGTGAAGCCCTAGTCCAAATATGGATGGAAGGCAAGTTCAAGGTTTCATGTCAAGCTCTTTTTAATGTCCTTTTCTCTAATGTAAATGGCCTTTGCTTCACAAAATCTGTGAGGTAGGGAAATTTCCATGCAGTGGAAATATGAGGGAACACAGGCTGTAGGAAGGATTTGCCACAGGCTACATGGGAAGTCTTTGGCAGGGCTGAAACAAGATCCTGGTCCCTTCACAACTAGTGTGGTGCTTTGAGCATAATCCCATTCTTCCATATTGTACACCATAAAACCACTAGCCCAGAAGAATAAGGTACTGCCTGAGTACTCCTCCTATGCCTTATTCAGAGGAAGACTTTAACCTTCAGGTGTCCTTCAGTGCTCTGATTGTTGGACCATCTTTCCAGACATCTATGCACAGCAGGAAGTACTTACCCTTGCCAAGGCCACCAGCTTGTACCTTTGGTACTACTGGACTACATTATTTCTTTTTCAGTCTTCACTGTGCACCTGATACCCCACTGGAGACGCTGGCCTTGGACAGGTGTCATATGAAATACAGGAGCAAAACTAGAGGAAGCAACTAGAGCAGGCCAACATTTCACACCTGCGAAGTGACTTGCTCACAAAAACAGCCATATGTACAACATCAAAAACTAAACCTAAGAGGCAAGGAAGGTTTGTCTTCTGACTAAACCATAGGACCAAGAGTCAGGATTCCTGACTCTCTGCCATTGCTTCTTGTATGGCCTTGAGTAAGTCACTCTTTTCTCTGAGCCTCGCTTTCTGAGGATTTATAATACTTCCAAACTTCATGTATGCTGTAAGGCTAAATTTAATATGCTTTAAAACATGCTAAGCCTCAAAGATGTGAACAGAAAATATAATTATATGTGCAAAGAGACTTTCCAGCATCAAAGATCTGCCTGCATTAGCTCTATATCTCTGCTGTTATGAGAATTATGATGGAGCACTAGCAACACCATAGTTTTAAATAGAAACTTTGTAATCTTAAATCTAACTTTCAAACCTCTCTAAAGCTAACATATGTAGTTAGGTCAATTTGAAAACTGGCATGCCAATTCAGTGCCCCCCATAGAACATGTAAAAATCTGGGGTTTCTTGAGATACAAGCCCCTACAATGACCTGTTTGTAAAATTTCAACTCAAACACTTCTTTGTACAAAGATGGAGGGTAGAAGGGGGGAGGAGGAGGAAGGATGGATACATGTTACTTCTCACCATAGGCATTGAGTGTCCAGCATGAAGATCAAACTAACAAGTTCAGAAGTTATGAATTTGTGTTTAACTCTGCTGAGTGAGCTGTCCAACTGCTGCAAGCTCTTTTTAGTTCACTGTTGCCGGAGACTAAGGTTGCTTAGGGGCAGGCAACTAACGTTCCCCTTCTTTCTCAGGAAAGATAAGGGGGAGGTTGCAGGATGTCATTTTAAATTTTTACTCCTGAGGACATGCTGTGCCAAAAATAAAAAAAATTCTGTGCACAGTATTTTAAAATTGTAAAATGTGGAGACTCCAGCATGACATTACAGCCAGTGGCCTGTGCTCCCCACAGAGGTGGGAGATCACTGTGCAGCTTCCCCCTGGGACATGGACTCAGTGGTAAGGCTGCACCAACCCTGACACAACACAAAGACCGGGCCTGTACCAGAAACATCCCAGGGCACTACCCCGCCATACCAGGTGTGGGCAGGCAGGCTCAGCAATGCAGGATCCAAGTGTGGGGGATCGAGGTATGGATTGAGAGGGCTCTGTGTGGTGCAGTCTGGGTGTAGATGGCTCAGTGGGGGATCTGTGTGTGTGGGGATCTGGATGCACAGGGACTTATGGGGTTTTGGGTGCAATGGTAATGGGACTCTGCAGGGGGGTTCAGGTGAAGGTGGTTGGGGCTCAGCAGGTGGGGTCTGGGTGTGGGGGCCACAGTGAGAGGTTCCAGATGCTAGGGGAGGGGGGCTTAGTGGGGTGGGGATCCATGTGCAGCTGATTGGTTCTTGGTAGGGTGGGGATCTGGGTGTGGGTGGCTTGTTGGTGTGGTCCAGCTGCAGGGGGGGAGGGGTGGGAGTTGGGGGGTGGGGTGAGGCTTGGCAGGATGGCCTGGATATGAGGGGGTCTGGATGCATGGGGGTTGGGTGGATGGAGGAGCAGCTCCCTGTACAGTGATCCCTCCCTCTGTAGCTGAGGTGCAATGGTGCAGGAAGCGCAGGGTGGGGGGAGAGTTTTGCAGAGTTTACAGCCAGGGGAGAAATCTGAGGGTATCTGACATGGCCCTGGAGGCTGTGCAAGGGAAGAGGAAGTACGGTCCTGCCCAGCCCAGCCAGGACTAGCAGCTGAACCCAGTGCAGGATAGGAGCCACCAACTGGGTCTTCTCCAGTCCTGCCCCCTGCCACACAGTGATTTTACCTGTCTGCCGGCTGCCCTGGACACCTGGAACATACTGCTGGGGAGGGTTGTACGACAGCTCCTCTGGCTTCCCTCTGCTTCCCCATCAAAGTCATTTTTCTGCAGGGAAGCGAAGAATTCTGCACATGTGCAGTTGCACAGAATTCCACCAGGAGTAATTAAATAAAGCTGAGAATAGAGACTTGGGTGTGCTGTATTACAGATGCAGGCTCAACTACTAACTTTGCCTTTTTGAATGATTGTGCTGTACCAGTGTTGGCTCAAATAGTAGAAATATTATGTGAAATTTGAAAGTCACCTGGTCAAGCCCTACTACTGGCCCATTTGGGAGAAGGAACAATAGGGTGGCACTCTAGCTTTGTTATTGGTTTAAAGTTGCAGCTGAACTTCTGCTTAAAGGCAAATTCTGCATCCCCTCTAAAATCTATCGAAAAAGTCAGATTGGTCTGAAAATTAATAGTTTGGGCCTGACAGAAGTTCCACACGGTGACTTCTAGCAGAACTAGGAATAGAATCTGTGTCCCTAGTGTAGTAGAACCAATTCATATTCACTTAACCATACTGACTGTTAGAAGGAGCAAGCTAAATCTATATACACGACTATACTGTTTATACAATAGAATTACTCCTGCATACCCATCTCTACACAGCACTTGAGAAACAGATTAACTTCCATAGCAAATACTTGCATGTGATGAAATTTCCATGTAGTGAATGAGGAAGCCAGCTACTAGAACAAAATGGACTGTCGTGTGGCTATGGCAGTGGACTGGAACCAACCCTTATATTCTATGATTTTATGATCACTGGGTTTCGTTTCTGGCTCTGAAACAGATTTCCTGTGTGACCTTTTTTTGAGGGGGGGCAAGTCCATTAAAAATAAATGTTTTGGAGGTGTCCCCTAATTTTGGCCTTTATTTTTCTGTGCTTTTTAGAAAGTGGGGATCAACAAGACCTCCCTGTCTCATAGGGATAGATAAATTCGGTAATATTTGTGGGGTGAAATAAAGTTAGCTGTTATGCAGGGAGAAATGTGGGGGACTGGAGAGGGTTGTTTTTTTTTTTTTTTTTTTTTATGGTAGGGATGTTGGACTTGAGCCTGGGGTAGGGATAATTGTGGGAGGCCCTTAAATTTCTGCTATGCAGGGGAAGAAAGGCAAGGAGAAAAGAGGTATGGAACTGATGGTCTGGAGAGCTAGGGGTCATGGGATTATTACCTCAGCCTCCACCCCAAACCCTGCTTTGCCTCCAGCATTTATAATGGTGTCTAAATATATTTAAAAGGTTGTTTTGTTTTTTTTTAATTTGTAAGAGGGGGTCGCACTCAGAGGCTTGCTGTGTGAAAGGGGTCACCAGTACAAAAGTTTGAGAACCACTGCTCTAGGTGTTTACAAACTGATTGTTTAATAATTTGTTCTGGTATCTTTACAGGTATTGAAGTTAGACTGAATGATCTATAATTCCCTAGGTCCCCTTTGTTCCCTCTTTTAAGGATAGGTAATATGTTTGCCCTTCTTTGTTCCTCTGGGACTTCATCCATCTTTTATGAGTTCTTGAAGTTAATCACTAACGGTTTTGAGATTTCTTCAGCTAGTTCCTTAAGTACTGTAGGATGAATTTCATCAGGCCCTGACAACTTAAATACATCTAATTTATGTAAATATTCTTTAAACTGTTCTTGTGTTTCTTTCCCCTTGTTTAATATTAAATGTGTTGAGTTTAGTGAAGGCTGAAGGAAAACAGGTATAAAACATCTCCGCTTTCCTCACATCATCAGTTATAAACTCTCCTTCCCCACTAAGTGGAGGACCTACACTTTGCTTCATCTTTCTGTTGCTCCTAATGTATTTAGAGAACCTCTTCCTATTGCCTTTTATGTTCCTTGCTAGATGTAACTCATTTTGTGCTTTAGCCTTCCAGATTTTGTACTTGCATGCTTGTACCATTGCTTTGTACTCCTCTTTAACAATTTGTCCATGTTTTCCACTTCTTGTAGGATTCTTCGTTATTTTCAAGTCATAACAGAAAATAAATAAATTAAAAAATAACAAGTACATAAGAAGCCTGCCAAACAATCAGTTGGGGCTAGTGGATCATGGTGCTAATGGAGCAGTAAAAGAAGACAAGGCATTATGGAGGAGCTAAATGAATTCTTGGCATCTGTCGTCACTCCCGAGGATGTGAGGGAGATTCTTGCACCTGAGTTAGTCTTTTTAGGTGACAAATATGAGGAACTTTCCCAGATTGATGTGTCAGTAGAGGAGGTTTTGGAACAAATCAAAAAATTAAACCGTAATAAGTCACCAGGAACAAATGCATTCACCCAAGAATTTTGAAGGAAGTGAAATTTGAAATTGCAGAACTACTAACTATGGTATGTAACCTATCACATAAATCAGCCTCTGTACCAGATGCCTGGAGGACAGTTCATGTAACACCGATCTTTAAAAAAGCCTCCAGAGGCAATCCTGGCAATTGCAGGCCAGTAAGCCTAACTTTGGTACCAAGCAAATTGACTGAAACTATAGTAAAGAACAGAATTATCAGACATGATCTGTTAGGGAAGTCAACATGGCTTTTTTGTAAAGGGAAGTCATGCCTTGCTAATCTATTAGAATTCTTTGAGGAAGTCAGTAAAAACATGGGCAAGGATGATCCACTCGATATAGTGTACTTGGACATTAAGAGAGCCTTTGACAAGCTTCCACACCAAAGCATCTTAAGCAAAGTAAGCAGTTGGGGGATAAGGGGAAGATCACCTCACGGAATAGTAACTGGTTAAAAGATAGGAAACAAAGGGTAGGAATAAATGCTCATTTTTCACAGTGGAAAGAGGTAAATAGCAGCATCCCTCCAAGGAACTGTACTGGGGTACCTGTGCTGTTCAATATATTCTTTTTCCAGATCATTTACAGAGATGAATCGTGAGGTGGCAAAATTTGTAGACTATACAAAATTACTCAAGACCATTAAGTCCAAAGCTGACTACAAAGGGATTTCACTACATTGGATGACTGGGTGACAAAATGGCAGATGAAATGCAGTGTTGATAAATGTAAAGTAATGAATATTGGAAAACATAATCCAAACTATACATAAAAATGATGGGGGTCTAAATTAGCTGTTACCATGCAAAGAGATCTTGGAGTAATTGTGGATAGTTCTTTGAAAACATTCACTCAATATGCAGCTGTTTAACCTAATGTTAGGAACGATTAGGAAAAGGATAGAAAATATCATAATGCCACTATATAAATCCATGGTATGCCCGCATCTTTAATACTGCCTGCAGTTCTGGTTGCCCCATCTCGAAAAAGATAGAATTGGGAAGAAGTACAGAGAGAGGCAATAAAAATGATTAGGGGTATGGAACAGCTTCTGTATAAGGAGAGATTAAAATGACTGGGACTCTTCATTTTCAGAAAGAAATGACTAAGAGGTCTATAAAATCATGCATGGTGTGGAGAAAGTAAATAAGGAAGTGTTATTTACTCCTCTCCATAATAAAAAACCAGGGGTCACCTGGTGAAATGAATAGGCAGATTTATAACAAACAAACAAAAAGAATAATAGATTATAAGGGTTGGAAGGGACCTGAGGGAGTCATCTAGTCCAACCCCCTGCTCAGGGAAGTACTTCTTCACACAACGCACAGTCAACCTGTGGAACTCCTTGTCAGAGGATGTTGTGAAGGCCAAGACTATAACAGGATTCAAAAAATAATTCGATAATTTCATGGAGGATAGGTCCATCAATGGCTATTAGCCAGGATGGGCAAGGATGGTGTCCCTAGCCTCCGTTTGCCACAAGCTGGGGGTGGATCACTTGATGATCATCTGTTCTGTTCATTCCCTCTGAAGCATCTGGTACTGGTCACTGTTGGAAGACAGGATGCTGGGCTAGATGGACACTTTATGGACACTCTATGTTCTTAAATTCTATTTGTCTATAAATTATGTAAGAACTCCCACTAGCCACTTTGAGTCAGAATTCCAACTATTCTTCAACATAATCAAACTAAGGCATACATTAACAAGCCAAGCTAAAACCAAACCCTTTCATCAGGAAATTTGGCTCATTTTCCTCCACCATGGAAACAGTATGGAGACTGGGATAACTCCAGCAATTTCTGCTGGAAATGTGCTAAATGGGATATACAAGGGAGAAGAACCCAGGCCAGATGTTTCACTTGGGCAGGTCAATGGATGAGTTCTGCATCTTAATTTAAGCAGGGCTTTTAATCTTCAATATTTATCATGCAACATGCTAGTAGATACCATAGTGGGTAAGGAAGAAAGATATTCTGATGTGATAGGCCAAGAGAAGTATGATGCCAGGTGCTTGGTTTTGCAAAGAAGCATCAGTCCTGCAAAGCAAACTTGCATAAGAACCATATTGGGTTAGACCAAAGGTCCATCTAGCCCGGAATAGACACCCAAGGAAAGGTGATTGGCACACTTATTAGTGTTTTGTCTGTAGAGAGCAATCCTGCATTGGACCAAGGAGATAATAGAGATGAAAGCCTCATTTCCATGGTTCTCTAGCAGAATGGGAGCAAACTTTTTCTCTTGGGGGACAATGGAGTAGAAAACAGAAAAATAGATTTCTAGCTAGTTCTGAACTCACCTGTGCATAATCAAGCTCTTTTGCTTGTGGTCAGAGGGAATGTCCATTTTGTATTGAACCGTAATAACTTTGGTCTTGTGTTTACATGGTGGAAGGAAGTACTTTTTGTCATGAACTGGTACTATTCAATTCTACTCCATTATGCTATCCTTCTGTGGAAGCTGTCTTAATGCAAAAGTCTCATACAAGACTGACTTTAAACAATATTTTTAGTGCAATGTCACATTATAGGTTGGTTCACACCCCTCCCCCCCAATGTACAATTCTATAATGTTTCCCTTCAGCACCACAGCAGGGATTTGAGCTCATGGCGCTCCTAGTCCAATCATTTTGTGCCTAGGCATTGTTGCTTATAGAACCCTTTTTGTGGCTGGCTTGTAGTATATATTCTGTTATGATGGCTTTATAGACTATAAAAAATTGACACAATAATACATATCTGCATGTTTGGTGCATGTAATTTATAGTGAGAGAGGTAATGACTCCTATATTGTGGTTGCATGATCTTTTCCATTATAAACAACTTTTGACTTTTTATGGGAAAGAGCTTGTAACGCTTTCCTGGTGCATAGAGAGCTCTGAAATTTTTGACAAGGGGATGTGGGGACAGGGATGCCTTTTTACTGACTCCACGAAAATCCATTCAGATTTGGCTGACTTGAAAATCCCACCATTTGTGGTTTGCATAGTACAAGTTGTCCTTGGTATGCACTCAAACGTCTATAGCAGTGTACATCATCCAAGTGTCCTGCTTTAGCATTTCACACAGAGGTCACCCGGGGGGGAAGGGGCTTTGGCCACTGTTGCCCACATCAAAATACTTTTTGGCCTAAGGAATGTACACTGGATTGGGAACCGAAAGACAATCAGTTCTAGACCGCCCCCCTCCCCACCCCCCCACCTCCCCCCCAAAAATTCTGTGAAGTACAGAGTTAACTCACTGAAGGGTTTCAGAGTAGCAGCAGAGTTAGTCTGTATCCGCAAAAAGAGAAGGAGTACTTGTGGCACCTTAGAGGCAAACAAATCACTGAAGGGGTTACACATGTGGGACTAGAACTAAAATCTCAAATAGAGCAGACAGTCTCAGCTTTTTAGACACATAGTCTCATAAAGAACTTGCCATATGTTTTTGTTGTCTGTAGAATGGGCTACTCACATGCAAGTAAACCACTTATTTTTTTTTTTTTAATATTACAGTAAAAGCCATGTTTTCCAGCATGTTGGGGGAATGGGGGTTGCCAGTTAGGCAAAAAATCCGGATAGCTCAGGCCTGGGGGTTTGGGTGTGGGAGGGGTTTTGGGGTGCTGGATCTGGGTGGCGCTCATCTCAGGGGGCTCCCCGCAAGCAGCGACATATCTCTGCTGCTCCTAGGTGGAGGCGTGGCCAGGTCGCTTGGTGCACTGCCCCTACCCAACCCTGAGCACTGGCTGCACAGCTCCCATTGGCCAGGGCCGCGACTGCGGGTGGGGGCAACGCGCAGAGCCGCCTGGCCGCACCTCCACCTAGGAGTAGCAGGGATGAGCTGCTGAGGTGAGCACCGCCCTTATACAGCACCCCAAAATGCCGGTTTCTAGAGTTTTCCAGTTTATAAAGTGCCGGAAAACATAGCTTTTACTGTACATTGACTTCTCTGTTTCTTCCTATAGGATAGCAGCCTTTTACTTCTGCAGGCTAATGGTCCTGTAGCTCGAGAGAGCAGTGTTGCCAGTTCTTGCTATTTTTATTGCTTGTTTTTTGTGATATTTGGTGGGTGTCTTTATATTTAAAAAAAAAAAAAAGCCCATGAGAACCTCAGCTTTCATTTAAATAAAAAGTGAAGTTTGTGGTTGAGGGAAACATTTACAATATGAACCCTAAAGCTTCCAAAACCAAAAGAGGAAATAAAAAGAACAACCAAACTTAGATTTTTAAAATCTGTGTGTGTGTGTGTGTGGGTTTTTTTGTTTGCTTTAAAAAAAACAAACAAACAAACCCAACCCCCCATCTCATGATGTTTTGGGGCCTGACTCATGACCTTGGGGTTGGCAGTACTGTTGAAGGTTCAGGGTTCAAGTCTTGCTGATGTTTGAAGGCTGAGTGTGTTGTTAAGTAGCATGGAGCAGATTTTTTTTTTTTTTAACCTTTTCTCCTTTGTCTACAGGAACTCCTCACGTCATGTTGTTCCATTGTTACCTCGCTGATCTATTAGGGAATACACTCATTTTAAAGTTGTGCAATGTTGTTCGGCTGTGGGGGCTTGGAACCACATTGGGCTGGCAGCCCCACATCAGCTCCCCTCCACCTGGCCCAGGGCCTTCCGCCTACCAGTAGCCTGCAGATCAGCAACTCCCTGCTCTCTCTCCCTCTCCACGCCTCCTGCCTGCAGCAATCGGCAGTTTTGCAGTGTTCAGAAGGCTGAGAGGAGTGGGGAGGAGTGAGGATGCAGCGTGCTTGGGGGGGGAGGGGGGATGTGGGGGGGAGGGGGGGTGGGCCTGGGGCAGAGCCAGGGGTTGAACACCCTCGCGCACTTGGGAAAGAACCGCAAGAGAAGCAGCTGGACGATCCTCCCCCATTCACCCTCTGACTCCTCCACCTCAACCAAGTTTCCCAATAATCACTGAGTACAGTATTTGAATTAAGACTGTTTGTTTACAACTTATACCTGTATATGTATATAATCTTTTGTTTGGCGAAGAAAATGTCCCTGGTACCTTCTCCCACCCCCCTGCCATTTTACATTAATTCTTATGGGGAAATTAGATTTGCTTAATATCATTTTGCTTAGTCACATTTTTCAAGAAAATAACTCCAATGTTAAGCTATGAGTTACTGTACAATTATATATGGAAAGCTGTGAAAACCTATTTAAAAAGTGGATAAAAGAAAGAGTGCTTGACTTGTCCTTAATTTTAAGAAATGCCAGAACTAAGGTATCCTGTGCAACCTTAAGTCTACCCCTGTGCTTGTGTTATGATCAAATAGCAGAAAAAAATTAGTGTCTGACATAGGTATTCAACATGTAACCCCAGTTCTTATTTACAGCACACCTGCAGGGAGTGTGGAATTACTAATTTCTTCATGGGCTTTTCTAGTCTGCTCATTATTACAGTGTCTGACTCTCAGACAATAGCAAGTGCATTTTCATAACTCCTGTAGCAAGAGTGAATAGTATCCCCATTTTACTTATGGGAAGGCTGGGACAGAAAGACCTTGATTTGCCTAAGGTCACACAGTGAAAGAGTGGTGGAACCAGTATTAGAATGTAGTGCATCCTGACTCCAACCAAGCCCTGTATTCATTCCTTCAGACCACACTACTGTGCAAAAGGTACTGGGTATCTTCAGTCCTGTTTACTTCAGTTATGGTCATGAGTGCTTGACATTTCAGGAACTCGGGCTCCACCCTATGTGTCTCAAGTTGAGTGCCCAGAAAATGAAAAACACGCAATTAGTAGCCACCTGCCAAAATTTTGGTTTAAGTGACTCACCTGGCATTACATGAGAAGTCTGATAGACTTCGAGGCCAGAAGGGCCCATCCTGATCATCTAGTCTGATGACCTGCACATTGCTGGCCATGGAACCTTGCCCACCCACTCCTGTAATAGACCCCAACCTCAGGCTGAGTTACTGAAGTCCTCAAATCATGATTTAAAGATTTCAGGTTACAGAGAGTTCACCATTTGCACTAGTTTAAACCTGCAGGTGACCCGTGCCCCATGCTGAAGAGTAAGGTTTAAAAAAACAAACAAAAAACACCCAGGGTCCCTGCCAATGTGACCTAAGGGGCAATTCCTTCCTGGCCCCAAATATGATGTTCAGTTGGGCCTTAAGCATTTTGGCAAGACCCAGCAGCCAGACAGCTGGGAAAGAATTCTCTGTAGTAACTCGGAGTCCTCCCCATCAAGTGTCCCATCACTAGCTGCTGGGGATATTTTCTACTAGCAGTCACAGCTTGGCTACATGCAATGGTAGTCAGTTTAATCATACCATCCCCTCCATTAACTGACCAAGTTCTGTCTTGAAACCAGTTAGGTTTTTGCCCCCACTGCTCCCATTGGAAGGCTGTTCCAGAACTTCACTCCTCTGAGGGTTAGAAACCTTTGTCTAATTTCAAGCCTAAACTCGATGGCCAGTTTATATCCATTTGTTCTTGTCCACATTGGTGCTTTAAATGTAAATAACTCCTCCCCCTCCCTTGTATTTATACCTCTGATGTATTTAGAGAGCAATCCTATTTCCCCTCAGCCTTCTTTTAGTTAAGCTAAACAAGCCACACTCTGAGTTTCCTCTCCACAGTAAGGATGATCAGAGGAATGGAAAACTAGTAGCCCTTTTCTGCACCTGTTCCAGCTTGAGTTCATCTTTCTTAAACATGGGAAACCAGAATTGCACACAGTATTCCAGATGAGATCTCAGTAGTGACTTTTGTATAAGCATCAAATGAAATTTCATGTCCTGGGTTTAACTTGTCAAATGTATAAATGCATTGGTTCTGGCCTGTCTCTGCAATTAGAGCCTATTTCCGTGGTGAGGACCTATCACAGTCATCAAACAGAATTGTCAACAAGCGTGAAACTTGTAGGACCCTGTGACAAACATGTTGGTAGCTGGACTGCAGCTCTTGGTCTTCCTTCCTTCCACAAGAGATTAGAATGGCCCTCTATCTTGTTGCCTTCATGACAAAGGGAAAACCCATTTCTTTGCCAGGTCCTACAATACCAATCACTTCCCAACATGAGTAACTGAATCAGTAGATTATTATTAGTGTATGGTTGCTTTCTTGATATTCAGGAAAGGTTGGTCCCTGCCCCAGGAAGCTCCCAATCTAAGGACTGGTGGAGATTAAAGGAAAGGGAGAGAGAAACATTAGTTTATCACAAATCCATTAAACTCACTGTAGGTAGCAAGGCAAAAGTGGGTCTTTAAGAAGACTTAAAAGTAGACAGTGCAGTGGTTATATCCTCCACTGGGGTCCATGCTGAAGATGGGTAAATGATACTGTGAGGAAATAGGAAGGGAGAGAAAAATCTCTGCATGTGCAAGGAAAGAGAGAAAGCTAAATGTCAGCTGATGTTAGACACTTTCTGACATGATGTAATTTGTTGCAAGGTCCTCAGGTATTGCTGTGGTGAGTGCAGTATAAATGCCTCGATAGCTTAAATCATACAGGGAAAAATAAGTAACTCTGAATACAAGTATAACTTCAGGTCCAAAGCCTTTTCTCTTTGACATTTTTTAATTCCATACTTAGAGAACTATGTTGAATATGAAGAAAGTATTTGACTACAATTAGAACCATAGAAGTGTAGGACTCAGTAGGTCATGTTGTCCTGTCTCCTGCACTCAAGGCAGGATTATGTAATAACCAGTGGTGAGCTGGAGCCGGTTGTTAAATTTAGAAGCAGAGAGGGAACTGGTTCTAAAAGGGCTTCTAAATTTAACAACCAGACAAAAGTGATGCCTTAGGAGCCTGCTCTGTGGGTGCCCTGGGGCAGGAGCACCCACAGGGAAAATTTGGTGGGTGCAGAGCACCCACCGGAAGCTCCTCACCCGGCCCCAGCTCGCCTCACCTCTGCTCCGCCTCCGACTCCTCCCCTGAACGTGCCGCCCCGCTCTGCTTCTCCGCCCCTTCCTGCAAATCAGCTGTTCGCGCGGGAAACCTGGGAGGGCTGAGAAGCAGGCGGTGGCTTTGCACTCAGGTCCAGGGAGGTGGACAGAGGCGGAGGTGAGCTGGTGCGAGGAGGGCCGCCCATGCTGCAGCAGGTAACCCGGCGGGGGGGGGGGGGGGCGCAGGGGAACTGCTCCCTGCCCCAGCTCACCGCAGAGTGGAGGTGAGCTTGGGCTGAGCGGGGAGGGGAGCTGCCAGGGGGTGCTCTGCACCTACCAAATTTTCCCTGTGGGTGCTCCAGCCCCGGAGCACCCAGGGAGTCGGTGCCTAAGGCGCCACTTTTGATGTGATCGGTGGGGGGAGCGATTGCTCCCCCACCCCTAGGAGCCAGAGGGACCTGCCGGATGTTTCCCGGGAGCAGCCCCAGGTAAGCACCGCCGGGACTCCCCACCTCGGACTCCGGCAGGTCCCTCTGGCTCTTAGGGGCGGGGTGTGGTGGGCACCTACTACGGTGGCCCATGAGACCCTCCTGCCCAGTTCTGGGGGCAGACGGGAGGGGGGTGGATGGGACAGGAGTCCTGGGGGCTGGGGCCAGGGCCAGGCCACGACCCCCTCGGGGGGTGAGGAGGGAACCGGTTGTTAAGATTTTGGCAGCTCATCGCTGGTAATAACTAGACCGTTAACTAATATCAGACTATTTGTATCTCTTTGTTGTTGTACATTTGTAACCGTGCCTCAGTGGGTCACAACTGAGGATGCCAAATTCAGGACAAACTGCTGAAAAATAGGGCAGATACACCCCAAGACTGGTGGCTAATCCCCCATAGATATACCAACCCAGCAAAAATAGTAAGATTCCGTTTCACCACACTGGCTAACAAGAAGTAATCAGAGCACTTTCCTTAGGCATTCTAGTTCTTATATCACCACCAAAAACACTGGATTTAGAGATGAGTGGTTCTTTACAACCGTTCTCTTCAAATAAAAGGTTCTTCTGATCACAAAGGACCAACCACACACCCAGGTCAATACAGAACTTAGATCTTACCCCAAAATTACGCTGAGTATCCTTTAGTATCTAAAGGTTTATTTATAGAAGGAAAAAAAAAGGTTAAAGTTAAAATGGGTTAACGGAATCAAATAGATACAATAATTGTCAAGTTCTTGGTTCAGGCTTGAAGCAGTGATGGAATAAACTGCTGGCTTAAGTCAAGTCTCTGGCTACTTCAAAATCATTAGCAGGTCCTCGGTCCATTGATTAGAATGCTCCTATTAGTATAAATTCATAGTCCAGAGCTTGAAGCAGGATAGAGGCAAAATGGAGGGGTTTTCAGGGCCTTTTATATCTTTTGCCATGTGGAGGGAAGCCCATTGTTTCAAACAAAAACCTCAGCACAGCTAGTGGAAAATTACAGGTGACAAGATAGTGTTCGGAGTCACACGGGCAAGTCAGATGTCTAAGGATGAAGTTGTGCACACAGTAGAAGCCATTACCTATACTACCTCAAACAGCATGTTTGTAGGACAGTCCATTCAGTGTAGATGGGTGTCTCCCATGGTCCATTGTCAAGTGTTTCTTGATGAGCCACTTAATTTGAATAAAAGAAAAGGAGGACTTGTGGCATCTTAGAGATGAACAAATTTGAGCATAAGCTTTCGTGAGCTCCAGTTCACTTCATCGGATGCATTTAGTGGAAAATACAGTGGGGAGATTTATATTCACAGAGAACGTGAAACAATGGGTGTTACCATACACACCGTAACGAGAGTGATCAGGTAAGGTGAGCTGTTACCAACAGGAGAGTGGGGGGGGGAGGGAGGGAAATCCTTTTGTACTGATAATCAAGGTGAGCCATTTCCAGGACTATGGATGTAGAAGCCCTCTACACCAACATTCCACACAAAGATGGACTACAAGCCATCAGGAACAGTATCCCCGATAATGTCACTGCAAACCTGGTGGCTGAACTTTGTGACTTTGTCCTCACCCATAATTATTTCACATTTGGGGACACCGTATACCTTCAAATCAGCAGCACTGCTGTGGGTACCCGCATGGCCCCACAGTATGCCAACATTTTTATGGCTGACTTAGAAAAACGCTTCCTCAGCTCTCGTCCCCTAACGCCCCTACTCGCGCTACATTGATGACATCTTCATCATCTGGACCCATGGAAAAGAAGCCCTTGAGGAATTCCACCATGATTTCAACAATTTCCATCCCACCATCAACCTCAGCCTAGACCAATCCACACAAGCAGTCCAATTCCTGGACGCTACTGTGCTAATAAGCGATGGTCACATAAAAACCACCATATACCAGAAACCTACTGACCGCTATTCTTACTTACATGCCTCCAGCTTCCATCAAGGACACACCACACGATCCATTGTCTACAGCCAAGCTCTACGATACAACCACATTTGCTCCAATACCTCAGATAGAGACAAACACCTACAAGATCTCTATCAAACATTCTTAAAACTACAATACCCACCTGCTGAAGTGAAGAAACAGATTGACAGAGCTAGAAGAGTACCCAGACGTCACCAACTACAGGATAGGCCCAACGAAGAAAATAACAGAACGCCAGTAGTTGTCGCCTTCAGCCCCCAACTAAAACCTCTCCAGTGCGTCATCAAAGATCTACAACTTATCCTGAAAAATGATCCCTCACTCTCTCAGATCTTGGGAGACAGACCAGTCCTCGCTTACAGACAGCCCCCGAACCAGAAGCAAATACTCTCCAGCAACCACACACCACACAACAGAACCACTAACCCAGGAACCTATCCTTGCAACAAAGCCCGTTGCCAACTGTGTCTACATATCTATTCAGGGAACACCATCATAGGGCCTAATCACATTAGCCACACTATCAGAGGCTCGTTCACCTGCACATCTACCAATGTGATATATGCCGTCATGTGCCAGCAATGCCCCTCTGCCATGTACATTGGTCAAACTGGACAGTCTCTACGTAAAAGAATAAATGGACACAAATCAGATATCAAGAATTATAACATTCATAAACCAGTCGGAGAACACTTCAGTCTCTCTGGTCACTCGATTACAGACCTAAAAGTGGCAATTCTTCTACAAAAAAAAGTTCAAAAACAGACTCCAACAAGAGACTGCTGAATTGGAATTAATTTGCAAACTGGATACAGTTAACTTAGGCTTGAATAAAGACTGGGAGTGGATGGGTCATTACACAAAGTAAAACTATTTCCCCATGTTTATTCCTCCCCCCCACCCTGCTGTTCCTCAGACGTTCTTGTCAACTGCTGGAAATGGCCCACCTTGATTATCAGTACAAAAGGTTTTCCTCCCCGCTCTCCTGCTGATAATAGCTCATCTTACCTGATCGTTCTCGTTACAGTGTGTATGGTAACACCTATTGTTTCATGTTCTCTGTGTATATAAATCTCCCCACTGTATTTTCCACTGAATGCATCCAATGAAGTGAGCTGTAGCTCACGAAAGTTTATGCTCAAATAAATTTGTTAGTCTCTAAGGTGCCACAAGTCCTCCTTTTCTTTTTGCGGATACAGACTAACACGGCTGCTACTCTGAAACCTGTCATTTAATTTGAATGGTCCCTCCAAGATGTGCTGGCTAAATACCTTGTGGGCGTTACCCCAGGAGCAGACATTTGAAATCCAGGTATAGAATGAACACTCATAACTTTAAATACCAAAAATTATGTATGCATACAGATAGCATAATCAAACCAGCAAATTATAAACTCTTCATAGACCTCTTACATGCCACATTTTGTACAAGATTTGTTGCAGTATGAGTGGTTGCAACAATGATCTATATTGTCAGATTTTAATCAGATAACATCACAACATTGTGTTCAAGTATGCCTGTAGAGTATACACAGTGACCCTTCAGTTGCAATAATGCTTGTAGATTAAGGATAGACCAATGGTTTTTACTATGTTGAAGTTGCTGATACTGTATTTCTGTCATGTAAAAATGCTTTTGTTGTAATATTTATTTTTTGTGGTCTTGTGATTCTGGTTTGGTTAGATCTTTAAACACCACTTTCTCTAGTTAGCACATCTGTGTGCATGATTCTCAAAACAAGGGCTGGTTTGGAGAACATTGGCTACAAAACTTCTAAGGGCTAGAATGGACTTCAAGATTGGATATTGTCACTGCGTCTTTCAGCCTGGGATGTTTTATCACAGCTGGACTCGTAGACTTTAAGGTCAGAAGGGACCATCATGATATAGTTTGGCGTCCTGCACATTGCAGGTCACAGAGCCTCACCCAGCCACCTAACCTCTGGCTGAGTTACTGAAGTTCTCAAATCATGGTTTAAAGACTTCAAGTTACAGAGAATTCACCATTTACACTAGTTTAAACCTCCAGGTGACCCGTACCCGATGCTGCAGAGGAAGGCGAAGCTAGAGTAATTCTTGCTGTTGCATGTTTGTGTAATACTTCAAGCAATAGATATCAAGTTCTTATTTTATCATTTTAAATTATGGTGCTGAGTGTCCAAATTGTTTTGCTATTTTTAGCTGTGTTTGATAATAAGTAGGCTTGACAGAATTAAATTTTTATATATTTTTGATTGGATATTGACGATTAAAAATGCTTTAAAATATTCATGGTTGCTCAGTTATGGGCTTTAAGCATTTGTAATATTTTATTAATTCATCTTTTCATAATTCTGGAAATTTGCAAATTAATGACAGTAGATTTATATACCAGTGGCAAAA